>NC_053493.1:309760571-310088071 GCF_905171775.1 Rana temporaria
GGACTGCCTTTACTATCCATAGCCTGATACTGTGAAGTTGCTCTTCCTTCACCAACATATCCTGTCTACCTCAAGTTTGCATGTTGGTCGTGTTTGATCGGGAAAATAAAGCATTTAAAAATGTCATCCAACGGTCCTGGACATTCTATTATTGCTCTCAGCACTACCATCATCCCTAAACACAGTATAGAGGTAACTTAATCACGCCAATCCCAAATCTAATCAGCGGCTCCTCCGGGGGTAGCGCTACACCTACATAAATATGTAGCAAGGTCCCAGGCCTCCTTTAGTCTACTGAGAACCTCCAGAGCCAAGAGCTGCTGACATCCTTCCATATAGAGTGGGTTGTAAGGCATAGTGGGTGTAGTGTAAGGTATATTCATGGGCACCAGACACTTCTTCAATGCAAAAACATTTTATTTCTCTTGAACAGAACTTTGGGAGAGAGGGTTTAGGGCCAGGACACCCTTAATGTAGTTGCAATGTTAATTGGCAGGCTCTGAGACTTCTACAGGTGTACAGCCATGCAGGGAAAGGCATCCAGCAAGACACCACATCTGCATTGGTAGGAACGCTGTCTCATATGGCAACAGTCTTAGAAAAGTTCCTAACACAAGTTTTCTTTCTCTACAGTAACTTCTTGTAGGTTCTCAACCAACTAAGCTCTCAGTCTCTGTCACTAGACTTGCTGATTCACTGCCACCAAATCCCTTGAGCTCTTTCAATCTGCACTTTAGTATCTTCCTCAAGCGTCACCTACACTTCTCTACTGGGTCCCTAGCTTGGCACTCCAGATACTTCATAAGCTTCACCCCACTGGCTTGCTCGGTCCCTGACTTGACACACAAGGTTGCTCTGCAAGCGTCACCTCCGCTGGCTGGGTCCCTGGCTTGACACCCACTGAAATTTACCATTTCTTCACCGTCCCCGGTTGGTGAGAATACTGCTCTGGTGTTTGCTTCAGCTACTCACTGTGGTCCCTGATAGTAAGGTGGTTGGTCCCTTAGTGGCAACAGCTTCCCCTCTACCTCTGACCATGACAGGTTCCCAAAGCTATACTGTGTTAAATTCAAAAACCAAGGGGATGCATACCCTCACCATGAAACCATGCGATTTTTGGTTGTGATCCTTCAACAAATCTAAGGGCCAGATTCTCGTACATGCTCAGTTTAGAAATTCCCGCCGTGCTTTGCGTGATGTGACGTCATTTTTTAGAACGGCGACGTGCGTAGCGTCCATTCGTATTCCCGGACGTCTTACGCCAAAACAAAAAAAATTTTTAATTCGACCCGGGAACGACGGCCATACTTTAACATGGCTCGACTAAAGTTAAGCCATGTTAAAGCAGGTGTAAATTTGCGACGGGAAAAAATCACTAGCGACGACGTAACGAACGCGAAAACCGTTGTGGATCGCCGGAAATGCTCATTAGCATACCCGACGCAGGAAAACTACGCCAACTCCACCCAGCGGCGGCCGAGGTACTGCATCCTAAGATCCGACTGTGTAAGTCAATTACACCTGTCGGATCTTAGGGCTATCTATGCGGAACTGATTCTATGAATCAGTCGCATAGATACTCTGAGAGATACGACGGCGTATCAGAGATACGCCGTCGTATCTCTTCCGTGAATCTGGCCCTAAGTCTGTATAAAAGGCCAAGGGTCATTTGTAAAAGTTATATAAACTTGCAAAAAAATGTGCAGTGTCAAAAATTTACACCTGCATATGACTTTTTTCAATGTCTACAAATGTCAACAAAACTACATTGCACTAATTATGTATAAGGGGCCAAATTCTCAAAAAAGCTGCGTAACTTAAATTTCAGCAGTTAAGTTACACTGACTTAAAATTTCTACCTAAGTGCCTGATCGTCAAAGCACTTACGTAGAAATTACACGCCGTGTAACTTAAGTGCCGCCGTCGTAAGGCGGTCCTCCTCTCCTGGGGGCGTTTTAAATTTAAATGAGGCGCGCTCCCGCGCCGGCCGTACTGCGCATGCGTGTGACGTAATTTTCCCGACGTGCAGCGCGCGAACGTAATTAACGCCGGGCGGCTTTGAGAATTTCGACGGGACACTAAAGTTGCGCCGGGTGAAAAAAAAAGACGCGCCGGGAAAACAAATAATTATAAACAAAAATGACAGCGTCGCTCAGCATGCATTCCTGAGAGGGAGAACTCCATGCCAATTTTCAAAGAAAAAAACGGCATGGGTTCCCCCCCCAGGAGCATACCAGGCCCTTAGGTCTGGTATGGGTTGTAAGGAGACCCCCCCACGCCGAAAAATTGACGTAGGGGGTCCCCCTACAATCCATACCAGACCCGTATCCAAAGCACGCTACCCGGCCGGTCAGGAATGGGAGTGGGGACGAGCGAGCGTCCCCCCCCCTCCTGAGCCGTGCCAGGCCGCATGCCCTCAACATGGGGGGGTTGGGTGCTCTGGGGCAGGGGGGCGCACTGCGGGCCCCCCCACCCCAGAGCACCCTGTCCCCATGTCGATGAGGACAGGACCTCTTCCCGACAACCCTTGCCATTGGTTGTCGGGGTCTGCGGGCGGGGGCTTATCGGAATCTGGGAGTCCCCTTTAATAAGGGGGCCCCCAGATACCGGCCCCCCACCCTAAGTGAATGGATATGGGGTACATCGTACCCCTATCCATTCACCTGGAGGCAAAAAGTAAAAGTTAGTAAACACACAACACAAGGCTTTTTAAAATAATTTATTATTCTGCTCCGGATGCCCCCCCTGTCTTCGTTATTAGCTCAATTACCAGGGGGGGCTTCTTCTTCCACTCTCCGGGGGTCTTCTCCGCTCTCCGGGGGGGGTTTCTTCTTCCGCTCTCCGGGGGGGGGCTTCTCTGGACTCCGGGGGGCTTCTTCCATCTTCTCCCCTCTTCCGCTGTTGACTCGGCGAACCCCGGTTCTTCTGCAGATGTCCGGTGCCTTCTTCTTCAGCGCTGGCTGCCTGCTATGTTTGTGTGTTAGCTCAATTAGTAACAGGCAGCCGGCGCGGTCTTCTGTGACGTCAGGGTCTTCTGTTCTTCTCTCTTCCGATGTTGACTCGTCGCCTGTTGTCGCTGTAATGATGGAAGCGCGGCTTGCATCCCATTTATATAGGCATCACCGTCCCATCATGCTCCGGCAGGTACCCACGTGGTGGGTGCCTACCCACGTGCACCCACCACGTGGGTACCTACCGGAGCATGATGGGACGGTGATGCCTATATAAATGGGATGCAAGGCGCGCTTCCATCATTACAGCGACAACAGGCGACGAGTCAACATCGGAAGAGAGAAGAACAGAAGACCCTGATGTCACAGAAGACCGCGCCGGCTGCCTGTTACTAATTGAGCTAACACACAAACATAGCAGGCAGCCAGCGCTGAAGAAGAAGGCACCGGACATCTGCAGAAGAACCGGGGTTCGCCGAGTCAACAGCGGAAGAGGGGAGAAGATGGAAGAAGCCCCCCGGAGTCCAGAGAAGCCCCCCCCGGAGAGCGGAAGAAGAAACCCCCCCGGAGAGCGGAGAAGACCCCCGGAGAGTGGAAGAAGAAGCCCCCCCTGGTAATTGAGCTAATAACGAAGACAGGGGGGGCATCCGGAGCAGAATAATAAATTATTTTAAAAAGCCTTGTGTTGTGTGTTTACTAACTTTTACTTTTTGCCTCCAGGTGAATGGATAGGGGTACGATGTACCCCATATCCATTCACTTAGGGTGGGGGGCCGGTATCTGGGGGCCCCCTTATTAAAGGGGACTCCCAGATTCCGATAAGCCCCTGCCCGCAGACCCCGACAACCAATGGCAAGGGTTGTCGGGAAGAGGTCCTGTCCTCATCGACATGGGGACAGGGTGCTCTGGGGTGGGGGGGGCCCGCAGTGCGCCCCCCTGCCCCAGAGCACCCAACCCCCCCATGTTGAGGGCATGCGGCCTGGCACGGCTCAGGAGGGGGGGGGACGCTCGCTCGTCCCCACTCCCATTCCTGACCGGCCGGGTAGCGTGCTTTGGATACGGGTCTGGTATGGATTGTAGGGGGACCCCCTACGTCAATTTTTTGGCGTGGGGGGGTCTCCTTACAACCCATACCAGACCTAAGGGCCTGGTATGCTCCTGGGGGGGAACCCATGCCGGTTTTGAATTTAAAAATTGCCGTGGAGTTCTCCCTCAGGAATGCATACCAAATGCCGTCGCTGGAACGGGCCTTTACAATGTGTGACTAACTTTCCACATTATAAAACCAGCCCTAGTTTTGCGCAGGCAAATTCGGAACTTACGCAGAAATCACAGTGCTGAAATGCTTTGAAAATCTGCTTAAGTCCTCATTTGCATACGCAAAGCTGCATTTCAATGAGAAATGCCCCCAGTGGCGGATGCGGTACTGCATCCTAAAATCTGACCGTGTAAGTGTCTTACACATGTCAGATTTTCTGCCTAACTTTGGAAAAAGCCTTTTGAGAATCGTTTCCAAAGTTAGGCACAGACTGAACAGCAGTTAAGTCTGCGTATCTCTTTTGAGAATCAGGCCCATTGTGTATACTTTACAAAGAGGATAGGATAGGTGCAATTAGGAAAGATAACGTTGGTTAAAGATCCATACTTATAGCAGCTTGGTTTGAGCTATTAACCATCTTCATTAGACTGGACAAATTATAACATTTATCCACGTAACAAAATCATTACAAACAATGTAACCATAGATTTTCTGATTAAAAAGTTGAGACAAATTATGGTAGTGATGAATGAGAATCTCCCATGCTGTGTATTAATTTCTGTTCCACATAAAGATGGAAATTAGCTTACTAAGTGCCCTAATGCACACCATCATGTTGGAAATGTATACAGCTCTAAGCTGAATCTCTATGACACACATATGATACATGTAGATACCTAAATGCATACCTAAGCGATTGAACAGTGAACTCAAACAATCAATTAACGACCAACACAGAAGAAGGGATAAGTGGCCACTAGATGAATAATGGGCAGTTTACATACACCACTAATCACCAGTGTTTATAGACATATACTAAATGAGCGAACTAAACCCAAAGTAACACATAGGCATAGAAAGACCCCAATAGATACAACCTTTCTATCATATTGCATTAGAAATAATCCTGTAGTCTTCAGAAAAGGTGGTTCTGAAGCAAACAATGATGTCCTTAATGGATTTCTTGTCAACACTGGCATTTACATTTATGCATTTAGGCGTTATACTCCTACTTATTTTTATTTCTAGAATTTGTATACAGTAACTGTTTGACATAGGAGGTCCCCGATGTGACACTAATCATACCAGAATTATTTTTTGTTAAAGCATGGGCCATCACCAAGCTGATTTTGCTTTCCTTTTTTAATATATTTTATTACATCCAAAAATATGTTAACACGACCTGTCCTCTTGATACAAGTCCTGCACTCAGATGTGTGCACTGTGTACAGACCCCTGATGATATATGGGAATGTCCCAAAATACTACTCTCCAGCTCAATAATTAATCTGAATATACAGTGGGTACTGAATGTTTTCAGACCCCCTTAAATTTTTCACTATTTGTTATATTGCAGCCATTTGCTAAAATGATTTAAGTTCATTTTTTCCTCATTAATGTACACACAGCACCCCATATTGACAGAAAAAACACAGGATTGTTGACATTTTTGCAGGTTTATTAAAAAAGAAAAACTGAAATATCACATGGTCCTAAGTATTCAGACCCTTTGCTCAGTATTTAGTAGAAGTACCCTTTTGATCTAATACAGCCATGAGTCTTTTTGGGAAAGATGCAACAAGTTTTTCACACCTGGATTTGGGGATCATCTGCCATTCCTCCTTGCAGATCCTCTCCAGTTCTGTTAGGTTGGATGGTAAACGTTGGTGGACAGCCATTTTTAGGTCTCTCCAGAGATGCTCAATTGGGTTTAAGTCAGGGCTCTTGCTGGGCCATTCAAGAACAGTCACGGAGTTGTTGTGAAGCCACTCCTTCATTATTTTAGCTGTGTGCTTAGGGTCATTGTCTTGTTGGAAGATAAACTTTCGGCCCAGTCTGAGGTCCTGAGCACTTTGGAGAAGGTTTTCGTCCAGGATATCCCTGTACTTGGCCGCATTCATCTTTTCCTCGATTGCAACCAGTCGTCCTGTTCCTGCAGCTGAAAAACACCCCAACAGCATGATGCTGCCACCACCATGCTTCACTGTTGGGAGCAGTGTCTGGTTTTCTCCACACATACCGCTTAGTATTAAGGCCAAAAAGTTCTATATTGGTCTTATCAGACCAGAGAATCTTATTTCTTACCATCTTGGAGTCCTTCAGGTTTTTTTTTTGCAAACTCCATGGAGGCTTTTATGTGTCTTGCACTGAGGAGAGGCTTCTGTCGGGCCACTCTGAAATAAAGACCCAACTGGTGGAGGGCTGCAGTGATGGTTGACTTCCTACAACTTTCTTCTATCTCCCGACTGCATCTCTGGAGTTCAGCCACAGTGATCTTTGGGTTATTCTTTACCTCTCTCACCAAGGCTCTTCCCCCCGATAGCTCAGTTTGACAGAAAACTGGCCCAGACTGGGAGCAGTTCACCAGCACCAAGTGGTGGTGAGTAAGCTGCACATACCACCCCTATACATGTATGTACCACCTTGGGGCCTGTGTCAACAAGCTTTGGGCTTGTAACCTGTTATTTTTCTTTTGACGCCACTCAAAGTAGAGATGAAAGCATATCCCTGTGTCCCAAGGTATGAGGTGCAGGCTTGTCCTGCTACCAATCTAAAGGGGTAATAAATGTAAAGAGGAAAGAATGGCCACTACTCCCAACCAGCCCAGATGAATAAGGAGCTGCCTCAGACTGCGTGTCTCAACCAAACCACACAACCTGATGCATTTCGCAGGGGAAAATGCATCAGGGTGTGTGGTTTGGTGGAGACATGTAGGCTGGGGCTTTGGGCTTGTGTTGATGGTGTCTGTTAGTCAACAGTTTGAGATGCTTCTGAGATTATTGAGGGTTCATAGAATGGTGTACTTGGTTGACAGATGACCTCCTTCTGACCTACATTTGACCTACTTCAAGCAGGTTTTTCACTCTTATAAACTTGCATTGGAATACAATATACCAATATAGTGTAGTGCTAAAATGTGAAAGCCCAAAATGTTTTATGAACTAAGGATGCTGTACAGCACAGTCTATTTCTCCACCCATTTGGGTTTTGATGAGAACATCTATAACTACAACCATTCGTTGGATTAACCCTCCCTCCGGTCTGAATCCACCATCTTTCCTGCATAGCCTTGGAGTCCAAGGATCCTCCATCTGCTCCAATCTGGCCTCTCATCTGCACAGTCTTGGAGCCCAAAGAATTGGCTATTCAGAGCTTGTCTGACCCACTACCGTCTGGTATGCATGTCCACCATATCCGGTAAGAGTATCCACCCTTCTCTCTTAAGAAGATTTAAAATAACCACGGGTATCCGAATAGTCCACTCTGTACTGAAATTACACCTTGAAGCGGACTCTTTTCTTTACCCTTGTGGACTTTAGTGTTTACTATTTCTTTAGTGATAACATCACCTTCACTTCAGTTTGAGTGGACTTAATCTCACAAATTTTTATGTATTGTTTATTACTTTTATTATTCACATGTGGTCTTACGTTGATCTCATAGCCACATACAGTATTTGATCACATTTCATTTGTTTTCGTGCACGCAATATTTGATTCAGCGCAAAACATACATTTTTTTTGGCTTTCACATTTTAGCTCCTACACTATATTGGTATATTTTGTTCTTGACTTTGTTTGCTGGAGTGTTAGCAGCTATATATGGTTAGGATTGGTATAGCGCAGTATTTTCTCCCCTTCTTCACACTTGTATTGGAATACAAAACCTTGAAGAGAACAAAAGCCTGTCAACAAAGAAATTTAATCTGTGTTGAGACATCAGTGGTCCAGAACGTCCATTGGCCATTTCTTAAAAAAAAAAAAAATGATGGATTGGCTGAAATGTAAGGAAATAATGTGCAGGGTGTAATACCCAAATCAGAAAGGTCATGTTCAAGTATCCAGAACAAGGATTTTTCATTTATTCAGTATTTGCACGGCGGTTTTTCAAACGCAATTTTTTGGGGGAAAAATAGATACCTAACATGTGAGGCCTCGTACACACGACCGTTTTCCTCGACAGAATCCACCAAGAAACTTGGTGGCAGAGCTTTTTTGCAGAGGAAAACTGTCATGTGTATGTTTTTCATCGAGAAAACTGTCGAGGAACTCGATGAGAAAAAAAGAGAACAAGTTCTCTTTTTCCTCGTCGGGAGTCTCAATTTCCTCATTGTGTTCCTCGTGGGGCTGGTTTTCGACGAGAAACACGTTCGTGTGTATGCTTAGAAACCCGCGCATGCTTAGAATAAAGTATGAGACGGGAGCGCACCTTCGGTAAAAGTAGCGTTTGTAATGGAGATAGCATATTTGTCACGCTGTAACAGACTGAAAAGTGCAAATCGTCTCTTACCAAACTTTTACTTAACACGCAGTAACATTAGATTAGCAAAAGCAGCCCCAAGGGTTGTGCCAGTGGAATCGAACTTCCCCTGCCGTCGTACGTGTTGAACGTCACCGCGTTTGAGAACGTCGAGATTTGGTCTTGACAGTGTGTACGCAAAGAAAGCTTGTCAAGATTCTCGACAAGCCTAACAAGGAACTCGTCGAGGAAAACGATGTTTCATTTACGACGAGTTCCTCGGTCGTGTGTACGAGGCCTTTGACTGATATACTTGGATTTATTGGAGTTTCCCTAAATTCCACCCTTCCTTTTTTCAGTATCATTAGAGAAGTGACACCATACAACATTGGTAAACCGTAAATATGCATATGTCTGGAAAAATATTAATTATAGTTCTTATCTGTGTTCATTATCGGTATGTAGTTCATACAGAGTATATTCACTGTGGTGTAAGTGCAATGTGATTGCTTAGACCAACTTTAAGTGGGTGGAGAAGTAAGAGAGTGAGTGTGTGTGTATGCGTATGTGTGTGTGTGTCTGCATAGCACACAAATATCGGACTTGTCTAATTCATTAGTGAATTTGTCATAATACATTTCTTAGGACGGTTTCACAGCAATAAGTTACAAGGTGTGTCTGAATAGTCAATTATCCAGGTAGAATAATGATGCTGTCATGTGTTTCAGGTGAGACCAGCCCAAGATTATGGGTGGAGAAATAGACTGTGCTGTACAGCATCCTTAGTTCATCCCTCGCAAAAGGAAAGGCACCTTTTAACATCTAAGTGTGAAAGAAGCTAGGAGGGAGCACCCTACACTCCAACTACTGGGAAAGGAATAGAATCCCTGCTGAGAGTGCTGGGTAGCACAGATACTTCTCACAATGAACTGGAAGCTGTTTACCTATATCAATGTCTTCATACTGTCACTGGTAAGCAATAACTTATAATATGTTCATATTATTTTTTGGTGTAGTTAAGAAAATTCTGCATTTTTTTTTTAAATATTCCTATTATTAAAAATATGGTAATCCACTGCATAAATATAATATATATATATAGTATAATTGTATATACTGGTTAACTTTGAAACGATTAAAAGGTTGTGAAAATGTCATTGCTCTTTTGCGCAGTCACATGAGATGGATTTTATTTTTTAGAATAAAGATGATGTGCTCAGTACAGAAAACCATTGCATACAAGCAGATTTGATTGTACCAAAGTCAAATTTTACGTGCATTCTTGTTGGTTGCTATGGGTTAATATACTTTAAACCTTTCCCACGCATTGAAGAGGACAGTTACATCATTCATTTCATAGATGGTGGAGTATGCAGACAAAACCAAGTGATATACTCAGCTTTGCAGGAGCATTGTCCCTTTTGTGCAAGGAAAAGCCTCTTTACATTGCATATAGCTCACTTTGAATCTCAGGGCCATTGCTAACTTGTTCTTCAAATCCATATATATGAGCAAGACCCAAAGCACCTGACTTCTAGTTTTTGCTGAACGTTCACAAAAAGGCGTTGGATTATCTATACTCAGTGTTTTGTACGGCACTATACTAACAGGGTGCTTGCTGTTTGTTAAAAAATCTTATGGTCGCCTTCATTGTTTTCAAAGTGATGTAGAAGCATGGCATGTTACTACTGTGAAACAAAGCAACAATTCATTACTATCCTAAGGCTCCAAAGAAGAAACTGTTCTATTTTAAAGGATGTGTGACCTTAGGTGCCTGGTTGTCTCCGAGTTCAGTAGATTTACAGTCCTGGAACAAGTATGGAGAAAGTGAAGTCAGGAAATCTTGACCTGCATACTTAATCTGGGTAATTGACCTGTAAAATACTGAAACCAGAAAGTCAATAGCCAGGCAATCAGCATCTTCAGAAGGATAGGTTAGCAATGTCAACCTTTATATTTATATATATTTATTTATATTTCCCTTTACACATGGGGGGTTATTTACTAAAGGCAAACCCACTTTGCACTACAAGTGCACACTACAAGTGAAGTGCACTTGTATTTTCCCAGAAAGTGCACTTGGAAGTGCAGTCACTGTAGATCTGAGGGGAAGATCTGAAATGAGGGGAAGCTCTGCTGATTTTATTACCCAGTTATAAGCAAGCTAAAATGCTGTTTTTTATTTTCCCCCTTGGATCTACAGCGGCTGCACTTCCAAGTGCACTTTCAGTCTAATTTCAAGTGCACTTTGCGCTTGTAATTTGCACTTGTAGTGCAAAGTGGATTTGCCTTTCGACAATAACCCCCATGGTGTGTTTAAAATGGGTACATAGATTTTTTTATTTTGTGTTGTGGAGCATTTGCATTTACAGCACAGTGACTGATAGGACTTCAGGGTAAACTGGCAGTATGTTGATGTTTTAATTATTCCATTGCTTACTGTATTATATAGTAAATGTAAATCATACAAATTGTACACAACTGGCTTACAGGTTCTTGGAATTCTGTTTTAAATACAAATTATTGATTATTAATCATTAAATTGTGCAGCAATTGATATTTATGTGTGCAGTCATAGCATGTTCTAAAACAGGGATCCTCAAACTACGGCCCTCCAGCTGTTGTAGAACTACACATCCCATGAGGCATTGTAACACATGTGACATTCACAGACATGACTAGGCATGATGGGAATTGTAGTTCCTAAACAACTGGAGGACCGTAGTTTGAAGACATGTGTTCTAAAAGAATTCAAATGATCACTTTTTACATCTTAGAAAGGGAAGTATCCTACCTATTTAAAAGCTTTTACATTCTATTTTTGGCCTATAGAACATATTACAACCTATGGTCAACATATATAATTAAAACCACACACAATACACTATAGCAGAACAAGAATAAGATAATATAATAAAATACAGGCAGGTACTGGTTTTCTTAGTAAAAGACATTAATGTATGCATGCACATTAGCAAGCTTAAATCAAATGAGATTTTCAGAAGATCCAGTTACTGTCCAGCTACTTACTACCCATGGGCTCAGATCACAAAGCTGGACAATGCTTGCAGTAAGGCCTTGTACACACGGTCGTTCCAAACAGATGAGAATGGTCCGACGGGCCATTTCCATCGGTTCACCGCTGAAGTGGCCTGATGGTCTGATGTGCGTACACACCATTGTTCCAAAAACCGATCGAGTCAGAACGCGGTGACGTCAAACACACGACGTGCTGAATAAAACGAAGTTCAATGCTTCCAAGCATGCGTCGACTTGATTCTGAGCATGCGCGGGCTTTGAACCGATGCTTTCTGTACTATTCATCGGTTTGGACCGATCCGGCAGCGGTCCATCGGTTCGATTATGAAGCATGTTTTAAAATTTTGGCCCGAAGGAAAACAGACTGATGGGCTATACACACGGTCAGTTTGGACCGATGAAACTGAACCTCGGTCCATTCTCATCGGTTTTGTCCGACCGTGTGTACGCGGCCTCAGTGTCACTTGTATAAGTGGTAATCAGTCAATGCAATTCCCGTATACAGGCCTACCACTGCTGACATGTTTTTGAGGGTGCAGTCTCTTGGCCCTTTGCACCTTGGCAAGTCACTAACCTAGAATTGGCACACTGTTGATATTTGCATGCATGTACTATGGCTTACTACATTGTGAAGGGAAGAGCGGAAACCAGCCCTGGAGCTTGCACTTCCACAAACGAGTTAACAATGGCTAACAACTTAATATATGGTGTGAATATATATCAGTTACCTCACTGGTTGGCAAAGTTTGGTTTGGGACCTGGAGCCTGGAGATTTCTTACAGACTTTGGTGGAATTAAAGCTCCAATCCTGAGTCCAGGTTTTTGGAACCACCAACACACTAATTGGACAGGTGTGTGCTGGGCATTTTAAAGAGACATAATCATGGTTCTGAGCTCCAGACAGAGAAGTACTAGGAGATAGGTGGGAGCCAGAGCAGCAAGGGACTGCTACATGTACAGACAGGGTTGGTGAGAAAATGGTCTCTTAGAAACCTGGAGCCGGAAGTGTAAGGCCAAAACAGCAGTGTTGTGTGTGTAAGCCACAAGGCTGAAGCCTCGTACACACGACCGAGGAACTCGACGGGCGAAACACATCGTTTTGCTCGTCGAGTTCCTTGTTAGGCTGTCGATAAACTCGACAAGCCAATTTTCTTCATTCCCGTCAAGGAAATAGAGAACATGCTCTCTTTTTCGCTTGTCGAGTTTCCTCGTCGAAAATGTACACACGAAAAATAGATCTCCCAGCAAGTTTCTTGCTGTTTTTTGCCGAGAAACTCGGTTGTGTGTACAAGGCCTGAGTGTGTATCTCTTTGCACTAGAGAGAAATGCTGAAAAACTCTGCAAAGAAAACTTTTTCATTTTGATTTCCAAAACTATGTTGAACTTTCTTTTAATAAACGTGGGCAAGAAAAGGCCTTAAAAAGAAGAAAAGCAAATGATGTTGTCCTTAAAAGCTCTATCACTTGGATTTAGTTCCCACATTTGACCACACTGGCTGCATACTTTTTCTTTTTCACTAGCTCTGAAAGTATTGAAGGCAGATATGGCCAGGCATTTAGCATTTTCAGGAGGTCAGTAACAACAGCATCCACATTCCTATCGTTACAGTTTTGTCAAAATTTGCAAAGAAAACAGGTCCTTGTAAAATAAATTCCACATACCTTGCAAGTCATTTTTTATACCAAAAACAAAGCAGGAAAAACTGGGCATGTTAAGAATTGAATTAGCTACACCCAAAACTTGTAATTACTGTTTAGTTTTATGAGGGAAGACTCACCAAGCCGTTGATGACATATTTTTTTTGAGACAATGTCCACAGTTAGCAGGTTCACAAATGCAATTTATATTTTTGCCTTACCCTCAATGGATGATAATGCAGTTACACACTAATGATTCAGAACTTTGTAAGGGTGAGCTAATGTGGTTCTGAAGTCATGACAGTGTGAGCATTTGTCGTCAATCATGGATTAGTAATGACAGAGATGGATTTCAGGTTTCTTGTACATTACTCTGAAAACTTGGCATTTCACCTACCTTCTACAATCATAAGTAATTTGTGAAGTTTGGTATTGTGTTTTGTTAATATTTCTTAATTATTTTTTTTATTTTTTACTTTGGTACTCCTCTGAAACATTACATTTATGAAACAGGGAGCAGATTGCTCTAAATTAAAGTGAAGTAGATGTTACATGGTTGTGGGAGAAAGGGAGAGGAAACCAATGGGTAGTAGATGTTGTTCACTTAGCAATGTGATTTTTTTTAGGATGTAACATGTAATATGTTGGTAATCGCCCCCCCCCCCCCCCCCCACCTACACACAACACATTCCAATGTGACAGCGGGCTGGAGGTTCTTCTCCCACAGTTGCTGTCACATTTTAAAATAAACGTCGGTGTGCAGGGCTCCACCCACACAGCCACATCTTTCATTCACAGAGATCCGTGAATGAGTAAACTACAAGTCCCATCTAAAAATAATAATATATAAATGTGCATTTTTAAACTTTAAAATCATATGCATTTATTATTATAATTGTTACTTAGGCCTCGTACACACGATAGGTTAACCAGAGGACAACGGTCTGAAGGACCGTTGTCATAGGTTAACCTATGAAGCTGACTGATGGTCCGGCGTGCATACACACCATCAGTTAAAAAAACGATCGCATGCGTCGACTTGATTCTGAGCATGCGTGGATTTTTAACCGATGGTTGTGCGTACTAACGATCGTTTTTGACCTATCAGTTACCAATCCATCGGTTAAATTTTAAAGCAAGTTGTCTTTTTTTTAACCGAAGGTTAAATAACCTATTGGGCCCACACACGATCGGTTTTGACCGATGAAAACAGTCCTTCAGACCGTTGTCCTCTGGTTAACGTATCGTGTGTACGAGGCCTAAAGGTGACCTTATTCTTTAAAACCCCTTCATGCCTAAGCCTTTTTCTGACACATGTTGCTTACAAGTTAAAATCCCCATTTTTTTGCAAGAAAATTACTTAGAACCCCCAAACATTATATATAACCCCCGGAGGAGCTGGTTGTTTTGGGTGGCACATTTACCTTGTGGCTTTTCCGGGGTGCATGATGCATTTAGTAGAAGGAAAGGAATGTCCGCAACAGGTGCTCTTTATTACCCAGCCGGGTAAAAACAGTAAACTTGTGGTGAGGAAAGTAAAGTTGAAGGAAGAAAGGAGAATAGCAAATTCAGGCGTAATGATAGGGAAACAGTCCTGATCCCAAGCGTAACACTGCGCCACTCCTGCCAGAGTGATATTAGCGTACCCGGACAGGCCTCTCTCACTGACCTGGCAGCTGGAGTATCACTCGAACATTTGTAGGATAAAGTCCCTGCCACAGACCCTCCTTAGTGAACTTGAACTTGAGGAAAAGTCTCTGCCACAGACCCTCCTTCGTGAACGTCAGGGAGACACCTCTGCCACAGGCCCTCTCTGATTGTAATTACCGAGGAGATCCTCCTTAGGTTAATTACGCCTGAATCTCCTTCAACTTGTCGCTCAGGTACCGACTGACAGGTGATCAATCCTTCAGTGTCCGGCTACCTTGATCCCTGGTGGTTTGTCGACAGAGGCGTCTCTAGGGGGGGGCCAGAGGGGGCCCTGACCCCCCCAACATTATGCTGTGCCCCACCATGTGCCCCCCCAAAAAAAAATTTTTTTTTTTTGCTTTTTTTTTTTTTTTTTGGGCCGCCGCTGGAGTAACAGTCTCTCCTGAGAGGGAGAGCGTCCCCAGTCAGCTCTGCGGGGAATTCCTCCCTCTGCTCGCTGACACTGCATAATGCGAGCGTTCACACAACCACAGCCGCCCGATCTGCTCCTTCCCCTGCATCCTCATTGGCACGGAGAAGAGCGAGTTGCAGAAAGGACTCCATGAGCACTGTGGGGGAGGGGGGCCCAAGCCTTCATCTCAGTTACTGAAAAAACAGACTGATTTCTCCCGTCCTTAGGACAGGAGAACCAGCCTGTAAATTCGAGAGTGGTGACTGCAAGCTGAGCCAAGTGTCAGAGCAGGGAGGAATAAAGCTCCTCCTCCTTCTCCTTTCAGTCCCGCCCACACTATCTCGGTGTACTGGACTGTGGGTATGTGTGTGCACTGCAGACTGCAGTACACTGTAATCACTGAACTGCATTATCTCTATCCCTTCTCTCCCCCATCTGTCTCCCTCCCCCTCTCCTGTTCTTTCAAGACATTCACAATTTACTTTCTGTAACGGTCACCACCGTTTACGATATTCCAATCCATCGCCCCACGACAGGTTATCCGACAGTCCGATAGACATCAGACACGACCCATTTCATTTCCCAGAATAAACGAGACAAAACAAGCTCTGGTACTGGCTCCAAAATGAATGAATGAATCCTTTAATGGTAACTTAGCTTTGTTATATACAGTACAAGCATGTTACAGTTAATCACAGGGACAAAGACACACTCCACCCACACATCACACAATGGGGGGCTTCATACACATTCTTTTAGATAATAACATTCCGATGAGTTAATTACTACTTATTACCCAGACGGTCTGGCTCCGCATTTAGAGGGGTTAATTACTACAGCTTGACAAGTCACATTCCACATCTTAACAGTGTCATTAGCATACACAATGAACAGGTCTTAGGAGAAGACCTAATTAGCACAATGGACACAAAACAGTATTAGCATCACACAAAGGAAAGTCTAGGAGCAGACTCAATTAACACCTCAAAAGCATGTGTCCCCCCATTGAATGAAAACACTCTATTGACCTGTCGGAGTCAGACTTTAACAACTTGTAATATTTCAAGATATCCTGCAATACATGAATTATCAGTAATGTCCCATCTCATGTAATTTATAATTATCATTTCTCAGTCACCCTATGCCCAAAAGGGCATAGTGACGCTGGCACAGGAGTAAACCCCATCCTTCAAAAGTCTCTGGGTGTCACGGGCCATTCTGTTACACTTTCACTTTCAGTTAGGCAGGTAATATACAATGCAATTTTTTTTCCTACATCCACAGATTGCAGGAAAGAAACTTGCATGATTCCCCCATCAACACAAACAGTGCTGACGGGAATATCCCTCCTGCCCAGCAATTGTATTCTATACAGCAACCACTGGTGATAATAATAAGAGAATCTGCTCATTAATGGTTCAAATCTCAGCCAGTTCCTGCTGAACCAGCTGAGATTTAAACTGTCTATGGCTGGTCTTAGCTCTTAGGCAGCCCATACATTGATCACTTTTTTTCATTCAACTATTAGGTTGAATAAAAAAAAAAAAAAAATGATCCAATTTCCCCATCTACACATTATAGGTGGATGGGGGAATCGTCCCAGTGTGGACCAGTGCTGGAACAACCAGAGTTACTGTCCTGTCCCGGCTATTCACAGCGCTGGTCTCTGTCTCCATAGCAGCGGCGGCAGGACATTGGAACCCAGAGCTGGTTACTTTATGGGGCTGATGTACAGGAGGGCCAGCACAATTTGTTGTTAGAGATGGGCTGGGCATGTTCAAAATTCCACATGCCAGAGCCTGCCAGGAAGCCCACACTGCACAGCGCTAATCACTGGCAGTGAGACATTTCCCGGTCAGATCAGGAAAGGTCTCACTGCCTGTGATTAGCGCTGTGGAGTGTCGGCTTCCTGGCGGGATCGGGCATGTGGGATTTCAAACACACCCGAGCCCATCTCTATTGGTTGTAGACAGTTGAGCTCCCTGCAGGTTGCTTAGCAGCAGTGGCGCTTCTCTGACATGCTGATCGGGATGCAATCCAGGTGATCCTCCCAGTCAAATCCTAGTGTTAAATATCAGAGATTTTATTGAACAAAGCCCACACTTTACAGGCATAGAGCCCACACGGCTGCGGAACATACGTTTGATTATATATATATATATGTGGTTGTACTCTTGATGCTGATAAATACTGTGTTTATTAGATCTGACTGGGAGCATCACCTGCCCCGGTGGCAAGACAACCTTTGCAACCCTGAAAGTTCTCCCACTGCTTTGGACCCTTATATTTTCTTGGTGTGCTGGTGACATATATCTCTTGTTTTCTGCCACCCTGGGGGGCCCCAGTATAGTAGGAAGGGAGCTCACTGCAGAACATGTGAAAGGGCCCGTTGTGGGATCGTAGTAAAGGGCCCCAGGAGATTTTATATATATATACTGTATATATATAAAATTGCATTTTATAGTTGCCCCCCCTACTTTTTTCCCTGTCCCCCATGTGCCCCCCCTAAATATGAAAGCTGGAGACGCCACTGTTTGTCGAGGCCCTTTTGGACCGCCAGCCTCTCAATGGCGCTCCTCAGATGGACTCCGCACCGAACAGCACTACCGCTTGGGATCCTCAAAGGTGGGAACCCAGTCGCTTACTGGGTCCCCATCGCTGCTCAAATGCTCCAGGCCAACATGGCCCCGAACCAGAAACACCGCGTGGCATGCACGCCCTGGCCAGGTAGGCCATAACGCCAGGGTGCTGTGATGTGGCCACCCTAAAGGTGGGTGCCACACTGGACGAAGAAGAACCCAGAACCAATGGCATCTATTCCATACATACCATATGTCCCACCACCGCTGAATGTGGTCACCCGGCCTGCGGACATTTTCACCGCTGTCCTCTTCATTGGACATCGGCCAGTATCACAGGGATGGATGGGGGCAGGAACCGCAGGAGTTATCTTTTTTCATTAAACAGCAGGTGATTGGTTGCCGGGCAATCTTACCTACCAATCACCAGCCTGTTAATGTCAAAAGTTAACTTCAGTAGTTCCCGCCCCCATCCAGCCCTGTGATGCCAATCTCAGATGGCTCTGCTTGCTGTACACCTGTGTAAGGTAGGACAGTTCTATGTACAGTGTGTGTTTGTGTGGTGGGGTGCAGGGGCCAGAGGACACTACGGTGGGGTGCAGGGGACAGGGGACACTACGGTGGGGTGCAGGGGACAGAGGACACTACGGTGAGGTGCAGGGGACAGAGCACACTATGGTGGGGTGCAGGGGACAGAGGACACTATGATGGGGTGCAGGGGACAGAGGACACTACGGTGGGGTGCAGGGGCCAGGAGACACTACAGTGGGGTTCAGGGGCCAGGGGACACTACGGTGGGGTGCATGGGACAGAGGACACTACGGTGGGGTGCAGGGGACAGAGGACATATACATATACATGTGTATGTCCACCCAATTTGACTTTCTTTACTTCGCTACTATGGGCTCTAGCCTCAGATCTTTTGTAGACCCAGCAACGCCCATGGTTGTTATTACAGGAAAGCTGACCGTCAGCTCTAAAAAACAGTACTTGGGTGATACCTGCAGCTGCGGGCATCACCCCAGAACAATCCCTTTAAGCCGAAGGCCGTATATTTGCGTTACGTCGGCGTAAAGGGGTAAAGCTTTTCTAACACAAGATTTGGTATTAAAAGTGAACAAAGCTTTACTTATTCACTCACATTCACTTTTCAAAGTGAACATATATTTGCTATATTCGACCACTCTTCCATTAGCAAATCAACCAATGCGGTGGTGTTGGCTGCTGGTAAGAGCCAATAACATGTTTGCTTACATTTTTACTACTATACTACTATAGAACCCTGATATTTTTGAATTTTTTCCTTGCTTCACATTATTATTATTCTGATGCCACGTTGCATTGGGCAAGTCATAATTGCTAATAAAACATTTTAAATTGTCATAACTACACAATCAATAAGCTGAGAACAATGATGAGTACCATGTCCTCAAATGACAGTCTTTCAAAAGTATAGAATGTAACAAATTCTAATGAGTGACATGAATGACACAAAATTGTACAACCCATCTTATTCATAGTTTGAAGAAACTTTACTTTTTGTTCCTGAGAACAGTGCCTAAGGCTGCAGTTATCTCACAAGCCTGTAAATATGGGAGGGGGAACCTTAATTTCATAAACCTGTAAAATGCCATGTCATATACTGTATGCAGGGACTATATGTGGAATTAGAAATATGGTTGTCCAGCTCACATTTATATATTGAGTTGAGGTCATATTTGAGGTACAAATAACCTTAAAAAAGGTTTATAACTCTCGAACAGCCCTTTTTAAGTAAAAACAATCTTTAAAATAAACAACAAAACTCAGCACTAGACATTATTGCTCAAGGTAAAACCATTGTTTTTACATGAAAATCGTGTGAATGATTTACTCTTTGTAAAACTTACCACATGCTCAGATTATATACAGTAGTGTCTGAGAGAGACAGGGCTGGTGTAAGGATTTTTGACACCCCAGGCGAAACCCCATTTTGCCCACCATCTTGGCACCGCCCCTGACTCCACCCCTTTGCCCTGCCCATGTGACAGGAGCCTGCGCTATACAGGAAGCATTAGCTCTGCTTCCCCTAGTGCTGGCTCCGTTCTTCACACTGATGCTTGGGGATGGGGAGTCAGGAAACCGCAATCTGGGCTTCTCGACCAAGCATCCCAGAGCAGGAAGTGGCAAGCCACATCAGAGGGCCAGCAGTTGGGCACCCCTGCTGTAAGGCATGCATTTTGTGTAAGGCAGAGCTGGCTGTACTGGGACAATCACCAGAGAGTCTCTGAGAGAGACAGACAGGTCAGTCACTGATGATCAAAGAGGTGCGCAGCGGCAGGCGATGTTTGCTTTCGTTCTGTTGGGAGACTCGGGACATGTCCTCCAGACTCCAGTGCTGTGCCACTAATTACACTATCGGTCGGACGGAGCAGCTGCCTGAGACAGGGTTAGTTACATGCTGCAGCCTGCTGACACAGAGGAAAACCAGCGGCTGGGCGCCCTAGGTGGCTTCCTTAATTTGTCTAGTAGTATCACCGGCCCTGGAGAGAGACAAAACAGAGATCTGTCAGGAGAGAGGAGACAGATCTGCTGTTAATACTGATTTTGAACAGCGACCGGTCTCCTCCTCCAGGCAGTCCCACCCCCCCTACAGTTAGAAATACTCCCTAGGACACACATTTAACCCCTTGATCGCCCTCTAGTGTTAACCCCTTCCCTGCCAATGAGATTTATACAGTAATCAGTGGCTATTTTTAGCTCTGATTGCTTTATAAATGTCACTGGTCCCAAAAAAACTGTCAAAAGTTTCCAATTTGTATGCCGCAATGTCGCAGTCCCGCTAAAAATCGCTGATCACCACCATTACTAGTAAAAAAAAATATATAATAAAAATGCCATAAATCTATCACCTATTTGGTAGACGCTATATCTTTTGCGCAAACCAATCAATATACGCTTATTGTGATTTTTAAAAAAAAAAAATATGTAGAAGAATACATATTGGTCTAAACTGAAGAAGAATTATATATTTTTTAATTTTTGGGTAATTTAATAATTTAATAATGGCACCCAAATGCTTGTAGTACATTTTGCTGTTACATAGTTACATAGTTACATAGTTACATAGTTAGTCAGGTTGACCATCCAGTTCAACCACAAAAAATAAAAAAACAAAATAAAAAACACAGTAAAATCCTATACACCCAACTCCATACCCACAGTTGATCCAGAGGAAGGCAAAAAACCCCAGCAGAGCATGATCCAATTTGCTACAGCAGGGGAAAAAAATCCTTCCTGATCCCCCGAGAGGCAATCGGATTTACCCTGGATCAACTTTACCTACAAATCTTAGTACTCAGTTATATTCTGTACATTTAGGAAAGAATCCAGGCCCTTCTTAAAGCAATCTACTGAGCTGGCCAGAACCACCTCTGGAGGGAGTCTGTTCCACATTTTCACAGCTCTTACTGTGAAAAAACCTTTCCGTATTTGGAGGTGAAATCTCTTTTCCTCTAGACGTAAAGAGTGCCCCCTTGTCCTCAGTGTTGACCATAAAGTGAATAATTCAACACCAAGCTCACTATATGGACCCCTTATATATTTGTACATGTGGATCATATCCCCCCTTATTCTCCTCTTCTCAAGAGTGAATAAATTTAGTTCTTCTAATCTTTCCTCATAGCTGAGCTCCTCCATGCCTCTTATCAGTTTGGTTGCCCTTCTCTGCACTTTCTCCAGTTCTCCGATATCCTTTTTGAGAACTGGTGCCCAAAACTGAACTGCATATTCCAGATGAGGTCTTACTAATGATTTGTACAGGGGCAAAATTATATCTCTGTCTCTGGAGTCCATACCTCTCTTAATACAAGAAAGGACTTTGCTCGCTTTGGAAACCGCAGCTTGGCATTGCATGCCATTATTGAGCTTATGATCTACCAAAACCCCCAGATCCTTCTCCACTACAGATCCCCCCAGTTGTACTCCCCCTGCTGTGATTGCCATACACTTTTGGGAGCACTGGGAATGCTGCGATTCTGTCTGAAATCCCAGATCCTGAGATGTGAACAGGCCTGAATGTGGCTTCCTTTTATTTTAATAATTTTTCTTTTTAGCCAAAGCTGTTCTGCACTTTTTTACTGACGATATGTTTTTTTTTGTATTTGCCCTCAATGGGGGTCATTATTATTTGTTTATTTATCTTTTATACATACATTGTATATTCCTTTATATGAAATCATCTACTGAACACCTGAATCTGTATTGGCAAATTAGCACTAGAAACATTTTGGGTCCGATTTACTAAAGGCAAAGAGTCTCTTCACTTTGCAAGCGCAGTTGCACTCTTCAAGGAAATTTGCTCCAGAGCTTAGAAAAGTAGATGAAAGTGGCGTTCCACCCAAAAATGGAACTTCTACTTTTCGGAAACCCTCCCCCCCTCCGGTGTCACATTTGCCATTTTTCAGGGGGGAGCAGATACCTGTATAATACAGGTATTTTGCTCCAATTTCCAGGCATAGATACCCGAGCGACCCTCGGGTATCTACGCCACTTCCGGCGCCTTCTACGTCCTCCCGCTGTCTTTTGGGAGACACACAGGTCCCTGAAGACAGCAGGGACCAGTGGCATCATGCAGCGTGAGTCGCGCATGCGCAGTAGGGAACCAGGAAGTGAAGTCGCAAGGCTTCACTTCCTGATTCCCCTACCGAAGGTGGCGGCGGCAGCACCCAAGAGCAGCTGCAGTATTTGTATTTGACTTAAAAAAAACAGAGTTGAAGCTCTGCTGACTTCCATCATCCAATCAAGTGTTGTTTGTTCCTTGTATGTGATTGGGTATTGTTTGCAAAATGAAGCTTCACCACATTCACTAAGCTCTGAGGATACTTACCTTGCAAAGTACAACTGCACTTTCAAAGTGAATGATCTATTTCCCCTTAATAAATCAACCTCATGTCTTTTGGACATTATCTTTCTATATGGAAAAGGATGAATAGTACTCATTGTGTAAACATAAAAACAGAAGTTTTGAATCAGTACAAGTCATTAAAGATATTAAAAAGGCAGTGTTTCCCTTTAAAAGTCAGCAGTCTAACTTTTGGTTTTGGTCGTTTGGTTCAACACTCTTTTCACCAGTGTTCAGGTTTCCTACAGAATCAAATACCCATATTTATTTCAATTGTTAATTTGAAATCTAAAACCACTGACAAAGAAACATAAAAAAGTGATAGCAGAAAAAGTCCAAGTAGTCCATCAAGTCTGCCCATTTTTTATTTATTTTTTGCTTGTTTTGTTTTTGTTTTGTATTTTGTTGTTGTTTTATTTGTTTTTTTGTTAACTTAGTTGTCTGACTATGCACCTATGTTTATCCCAAGCATGTTTGAGGCCATTTACTGTTGACTGTCTCACTACCTCTGCTGGTAGCTTATGCCAAGCATCTGTACATCAAATAGAAGGCACATGTAACTTTGCTTTCATATATTCTTTGATCTTCTTGTGAGAGTGCATTAGTGGAACAACATCCACTTCCAACATCCACTTCTATTGTCTTCCTGACTAACCAGTTTGATCAGTGATATGAAATTATGAGGACTGCCTCAGCAAAATATGAAACCTATGTCAAAAGGGAATGTGGGTCTTATATCCTTTTTTATTACATACATAAATAGAAATAAATGGCAAAATATGTTTGTATACATATAAAAATAACACTATAAATACCTTTTTTTCAATTTTTTGATCACATTCCCTCTGTTCTCATCTGCATAAGAGCTGGGGGAGGAGAAGCAGCAGCACTTCCCAGTGAATGGCTGTGCAGCGGGGGCATGTCAGGACAAGTCTAATTATTAAAGGAGAGCAGACTAAGTACCCAGTACAGCTAGAGAACTGACCACGTTGAGCTCTCCTGGTCAGTTTTTAATAGGAAAGCAGAGGCACTGTCAGGAACACCAAGAATTTGACATAAAGGAAGCAATACAAAGAGAACAGGATACTTTCTCATACGAGTACATGGTACAGTAGGCACATATCGGAAATATGAAATGTTGGAGTTAAAAACTTTTTTTTTTGTTTAAGACATTTTAAACGATTTAAAGTCTTACTGTTTTCTTTTATTATTATTTTTTTATGGATTCTGGAATTCAACATAGCACAAAGTGTGTACAAAGATTTACATTTTTTTTAACATAAAAAAGCCATGATGCATGATAAATATAAAAAATGCTGGGGTTGATTTACTAAAGGCAAATAAATATATTTTTAAAAATATATTTTTCCTTGCACGTGATTGGATATTCTTTGCAAAGTGAAGCTTTACCTCATTTACTAAGCTCTGGAGCAACTGCACTTGCAGAGTGCAACTGCACTTTGCAAAGAGCACAGTCTACTTGCCTTTAGTGAATCAACCCCGCTGTGCGCTTAGTCATTACTATAATAATTAACAGCAAGAGTTTGTCTGTTGGTGCACAGGCCAAATTTGGTTATACGGTGATATGACCGATTTCACAGGCCTACTAGGCTCCTTTCAGACTGCCACGGCAATGTGTACTGCAATATGAGTGGCACCCTATCTATTTGTAGGTGGGGGTTTAGGGGGCAATGAAAAAAATTCAAATCAATTATCCTGTTTTTACCACCCCTGGTCTCCAATATGAAAAGAGCCTTATTGATGCTGTATAAGTGGCTCTACCTGGGGTTTTTTTTTCCATTCTTTATTTTGTCAAATATGGCTGAACTGTTATATAATCAAAAGTAGGTGTCGACTTCGATAAAATTAGTACAGAGTTACAGCAGAAATCAAATTTCCGACCTAGGCTTAGATAGAATAGGATGGGATAGTATAGACGGAGTGTCTATACAGAGTGCCTATACAGTAGACAGAGTGTGGGTAGTTTTCAGTATGAGGGTCGGAAAGTAGGAGAAGGGTAAAGAGGGGACTGTCAGGGGAGGGACCAGCGGGGACCAACAGGAAGTCATTGAGAGGGCTCTACCTGGGTCAGCTGAATGCCAATCAGTCAGCATAGTTTAACCCCTTTAATAACTACAAAATTACTTTACTTTAAGTCCAAAACTTAAATGCCCCTTGTCGTAAAAATATTACTTGTCTTTGCAGCAGAGAACTTGGAATGCACAACTGTTGGTGTTCCTAGTCACAAGACCCATTGCCAAGCATTCAAGTTAGTCATAGAGTTATTGTCAAATTGATTAACATATACTGACATTGCTAAACTTGGTCTGGGCATTTAGGTTTTGAAAACTCCAGTCACGATATATAATAATAATAATAATAATAATAATAATGTGTGCATTCTTGTTCTTTAAGTCGAAATTAAATTGTTCACTATTCACAATACTGGTAAATAAATAACAATGCTATTTTTAGAAGTCTATATTTCAGTAGTTATTTATAGCCTCCTTATTATTGCATTCTTCAAGGCCTGCACATCCACCTGGTAAACCTAACACATGAGTGAACAGAACAGGTGGCAGCCATGAGAGAAACTGGAGTCTGGTGATGAAAAGCTCACGAAGCACTGATTTGGTAAAATGTGCCTTCACAAGGAAGGAAGGAAGGAACTCTATCCTTAGACTATAGGCTCAAATGATGGGTTGCCTAATCCACCTAGCAATGGTGGTCTAAGAAGCAGTTCCTTGAGAGAACCTTCAGGAAGGACAAATCTGATTGCAGAAAGGAGACTATAGCTTAAAAGTAGACTCTCACAGATCATACCATGTCAAGATATTGGAGAGAAAACAGTTTCAAGCAGTTCAAAAGGAAGGAAAAATATTGTCCTGGTTGAGGCGGGCAGAGGAAACCACCTTAGAGAAAAAAATGCTTTAGCCTGCATGACAACGTTGACCATGCGTAACATTACAACAGGGTTATTTACAGGACAAGTACTCTAATTTAGAGACTGTCGCATAGAGGTGACAGTAACAAGAAAAGTCACCCTGTGAGCGAGGTCAGACTTATAAATATCCTAAATGGGTTTCAAGGGCAGCTTCTGAAGGACTGAGAGAACCAGGTTAAGGTCCCAAAAAATCACAAGGGAATGTACAGGGAAGCAATGTATGTGGCATTATACACAGAGGCCCTGACTAAAGGATGGGAGGCCAACATTGTCTGAAACAAAACAGCCAAGACCGAGATTTGTCCCTTGATGGTACTCAAGGCCACAGCCATGTAGTTAATGCCAGTGATCAATAAGCAGGATGGTGTATTGGGCCTTTGGATAGAATATCTGAGCAATCCAGGAGGATCCAGAGTCTACCAAATGTCTGTCCAGTATGTATGAGTACTAGGTCCCCCCAAGCCAGTTTGCTGTAATGAGGATAACTGAAATGCACTCCATCTTAATCCTGTGGAGCAGATGAGGAAGATGCTGTCCAGGAGGAAAAGTTTGATCAAATTAAACTGATTCCATGGAGTCATCCGAGCATCCACTATGAATGCCCAAGATTCCCTGGTGACAAATCTGCCCTCTTTGAGCAGTGTGACTTCTGGTGCCTCTTTGATGGTTGATGTAGGACACTGCTGTGGCATCGTCCAACTGAATTCTGGTCGGCTGACCCAACAGCTAAAAGGTCAGGCATTGAAGAAATAACCAAATTGCCCTGAGTTCCAGGATGTTGCTAGGAAGAGGAGCTTGCTCCGACAACCAGGTCCCCTGCACTCAGATGGCATCAAGGACTCAGTATTACAGTTTACTGCATAGACATCCTGCAGGTATGAAAGCACCATTAAACATCTAGCTATGTGGAGACATTTCACTGTAACATATTAGAAACCAACACAAGATTGCAATATTGCAAAGACCTATCATAGACAAAAGCAATTCTACAAAATATCTATGGGTTGTTTTTATAAAGCTTTGGACATGACATTCACCAAACATTCACTGCAGGCGTGTCTTTTTAGTGCATGCATTGATTCAACTGCAGTGAATGTTTGGTTCATTCTCCTCTTTGTAAATATGCCCCATGAGTTCTGCGATTAAATGTCACACTATTCTACTTTATTCTATTGAAAAGACAACAAATATGTTCCTAACAATGTTTACGAACAACAACAAAAAGGTTTCATTTAACTATTTTGTTTTATTTTAGTCTCTTTCAAAGAGTAGAAAAGTTTTCCAACTTGTCCATTCGACAGAAGTCAACGGGATCAGGGAGGGCCACACACTGATCGAAATGTCCATGAATACTGCTCAAAAGAAACAACTATTGCACCCAGTCAAGTGAGGAAATTGAAGTTGTGACAAGGTCAGAGCCAGTAACCAAGGTAGAGCGTTTTCCTAGACACTTAAGCCTAGTATTTTTTGTTCAACCCAGCGGGCTGAACGAAAAAAAAAAACTGACAGCTCAGGTCGGAGACAATGTACAAATAATCAGATGTTAGTACAGCAAGCTCCCCTGCTGTTCTATTGTTTTTGACAGGGGGCGCCCCCCCCCTGCCAGAAAACTCTGGTCAGTGCTCTCAGCCATTGGTTGTGGTTGTAACCATGAAAAATGAACAAGGCATATCTAATCCTTCTATGATGTGTACTAGCCTCAATCCAAAGCACTGAATGTCATTGTTTTCTGCTCTATTTTCCCTCTGCTATTTGCATGAGGCACTGTTAATACTCTATGCTGACTCCACAGCTCCCCAGGTGATGCCCCCTCCCCTCCAGCACACAGAAGGTGACTGACAGCCTCAACTGTGTATGTATGCCTGAGAGCCTGTTAAGAGGGTATGTACCCTTTCTCTCACTGAGGTTTCAGGTTTCACTGAGCTCTGTGCTCTAGCTCTGCAGTGTGTGTGATTTCTGATCACCACTGCCTGCCTTCTAATGCTGAGAAATATCCTTTGATCTTGTGTTTTAGGAGGATGTAGAGGAGAGAGGGCTGCAGATAAGCAAGTGTTGGCTGGTAACGGGTTAGACATGTATACAGTATGTCTTTAGGTCCAAAACAGTAAGCCTCAGGTTTCCGAAGTATGCATGCACACAGTATAAATTGCAAAGGAGAAAGACAAATGCAGACAACCTAACTAGTAACTACCTAACAAGAGTTTTTAAGGCAACAGAAGGTACAGAATACACAAAATTCCAAGGCCAAATAGTACTTTGGAACTTTCATATAAAAGCATAATGCTAATTGATCTCTGTAACAACTAACACTTGTTTTTTTTGTTTGTTTTTTTGACAACCTAGCATGATATTTATGAGTTTTCAATTTTATTGCTCACCACCATGTGATAATTACTACTGCATTGCTAATAGGTATGTAATGCCTTCTTGATTTTTTAGATTGTGCTTATTCAAGGATGCTTTTTGTTTTATAAACACGTGAATTTCCTCTGGCATGTTTCAAGTGATACCAGTATACCAGTATATATTCTTTGTGGCATTTTGTGTTGTGACAGATATGAACATAACACATATTAATATTAGCTGTAATATGAATAGGCATTCTGTGTGATTTTTGTCATTGCATATATTACAACATGGTATTGGCACGTGAACTATATGCTTAGTTGCTGATATTTGAACTGTGTTTGAAACTACTTGTTCTGATTTACTGCAGTGGCAAATGATGGAAAATGGGGAAGGGAAAAATAAACAGCTATGGTGCTGATTTGGTTTAAAAAAATAAATAATAATTTTGCTATTAACCAAAATAACCAGTCATCCTGTTTCATGTCAGGTTGTGAATATAGTCAAATCCTTTAGTAAATCAACCTCAATGGTTCTCTTTTCTTTTGTTTTACTTTTACTTCAACCACCCACATGGTTATTTATTTGATCCTAATTCAGCACATCTCCCCCATTATGCTACTGAATATGGATGCTTGCTCTCTGTCTATACTAATGCCGTGTACACACGGTCGGAATTTCCAACAACAAATGTTCGATGTGAGCTTGTTGTCAGAAAATCCAACCGTGTGTATGCTCCATCGGTGCATTTGCTGTCCGAATTTCCAACAACAAATGTTCTCAATTTTTCCGACAACAAAAGGTCTTGTCTGAAATTCTGAGCATCTGTAGCCAATTCTGACGCACAAAAATCCCACTTGTGCTCATCTCATCGTAGTGTTGTATGTCACCGTTCTTGACGTTCGGAATTTCTTACAACATTTGTGTGACCGTGTGTATGAAAGACAAGTTTGAGCGAACGACCCGTCGGAAAAAAAACACGGTTTTGATGTCGGAATGTATGATTGTGTGTACATGGCATAAGGGTTTAGAATGTTTTGGATTATTAGTATTACTTCTGCTGGCCTCTTTGAGTCATCTTGAACTGTTAATATGTGTACCTGTTATGCATACTTAAATGTGGTGGTTTAGGGAGTGGAGCACTGCAACTTACTGTACTTGTTTGGGCATGGTTGGTGCCAGCATTTTGTACCTTTTTTGTCTTTCTTTGTATGACTTTGTATTACACTCAAAATCTAATAAAAAGAAATGTATGTGCGTAAATATAATTATATATATATATGACATAAAAAGAAAGCAAGAGTGCGAAAAATTTAAAGAGGGTTGCAAATGGTAAACACTCAAAAATTCTTTAAAAACACTATATTAACTCCTTCCCACCACCTGCCATTTTAGAAGCTTCTAGATCCTGAGAGGATCGCTGTGATTGGATGTCACAGTGTTCACGTGAATGGAAAGCCCCGAACACAAGTATGCATCAGGAGCTTTCCGATCCCCGCCAGAAGCTGTGCTGGGAGCAGGCAGGGCATGGGCTCTCAGCACAGAAATGTTTACATTCAGGCCACATATATTACATTCAGGCGGGAAAAGATTAACAATAAAAAGATCAGGTCTGAGAATGTAAACCCCTTAGTCCATATTGGGGATAGTACTGTCACAGCCTTAAATTGGTCACAGTGGCACAGAAACAATTGAACAAAATAAATGTGAATAAAGCACCTGGCCCAGGTGGCTTATCACCTCAAAGTGTTGAGCCATTGATTAAGCTCCAGTGGGTGGAGCAAAACATGTCAGGGGATATGACTTTGGCAGAGACTCATGGACTAAGGTAGTTTTCAAGTTTACACTAGCTTGGTTAGACAGGAGTGCAGCACTTGTTTGATTTTATACATGCATCGCTTTGGATGAGCACCTTTGACAGCTGAGGCCCTGTACACACGATCAGTCCAAACTGATGAAAACGGACTGAAGTTCAGTTTCATCAGTCCAAACCTACCGTGTGTATGGCCCATCAGACTTTTGTCCTTCAGACCAAAGTTTTAAAACTTGCTTTAAAATCGGACTGATGAACTGATGACCGATCGGTCAAAACCGATGGTTAGTACGCAAAAGCATTGGTTCAAAACACGCGCATGCTCAGACTCAAGTCGACGCATGCTTGGAAGCATTGAACTTCGTTTTTTTTCAGCACGTCGTTGTGTTTTACGTCACCACGTTGGACTCGATCGGATTTTGAACTGATGGTGTGTAGGCACATCAGACCATCAGACCATCAGATCATCAGACCATCAGACTTCAGCCTTCAGTCCATTTTCATCAGTTTGGACTGATCGTGTGTACAGGGCCTTACTCCCTGGTGACTACAGGAGTTTGGCTTCCTTGACTTGAGTGGCGTTTATAATCTAGCACCAAGGGCCCATTGTTTCAAATTTTTAGAGACTTCCTAGTGACTGGCTTAGTACCAATGGATTGGCAAAAGGCCAAAGTGCTGCATATCATTAAAAAGAAATCAAAGTCTTTATTAAGTAACAGCAGACCTGTAGGTTTATTTTCTATAGTCTTGAAGATACTTGAGAGTGTGATAAGGGACCATCTAGAAAAGGTTTTACTAAAAACATTATTTGTTATAAATGATAGTCAGCATGGATTCACGAAAGACCAAAGTTGTCAAATGGTACACAGAGGAGTTGCTGTGGTTATTGTATACTTAAACTTGGGCAAAAGCATTTGACACAGTTCCCCACATGCAGTATGTGTAAGGAAAGTATATAGGCCTGGAAAATTCAGTCTCTAAATGGATAGAGAACTAGCTTGACAATCACATTCAGAAATTAGTGATTGATGATTCATATCCTGAATGGTCTAAGATTGTTGGCGTTGTACCCCAAAGTTCAGTGTTTACTTACTTTTTAACTGTGGAGGACCTCCCCTAAGAAAAAAGGTTACGGTAGCTAATCTTGCTTGTGAACAGGCGTTTAAGACGGGATATAATCACCATGTATATATCCATATAGTGACCTTGGTGCAATGTTTTTCAAATTAATGTAATTGCAAAGGACAATGGGGCACTCTTTACATGTGGAGCAAAGGAAGTTTAACCTCTGCATACAAAAGGGCTTCTTCAAAATAAGAGCTGTGAAAATGTGGAATAGAATTCATCAGGAACTATTTATAGAAAGCTTGGTGCATTCCGGAATCTAAATGGCTATTAACATTCTTGAGATTGTTGATCCATGGAATATCTAATTGCCTAAGAGGATCAGGAACAATTTTCCCTTGCCGGAGCAAATTGGACCATTTCCTTCCACTGGATCATACATGGGTATAGGTTTCGGTATATGGAGGTTTCAAGTGTATTTTTTTTTCTTGGTTAAACTAAATGGACTTTATGTCTTCCCTTCAGCCTTACTATATATTTTTGTAACTATGATAGGGGACACTTATATTTAGGGGTTTCAGTGGCTGTTTTGAAAGAGAGGCTATGTAAAGAAAAGCATTTGCAAGTCCTTTAATTACTTTAGGAATTATTAGATACCAGTTTTAAGGCAAACTATCTCAAAGGAAACACTTAGTCAAAAAAGAGCAGAAATTTTCAGACTCCCAGATATGCATTTGTCTCAAGACTGCAATGCTGAGCTGCTCAAGCTTAAAGAAGAACTAAAGTATTGAAGTTGTGTCCAAAAAAAGGTAGACATAGGGAAGAGAATCAGTCACCAGTATTACTTCTGGTCTCCTTGCAACTGATCTTTTGCCGATTAATGAGATTACCTGTTTTTTTCTGTTCTGTCTCTGTCTGTGGAGATGGCCATCTTGATAGAGGTAGGGTTTTGCCTCCTTAAGTCCCAACTTCCAGCATGGAGAACAGTGAGCAGCACAGCAGTAACTTTGCCAAATCTCATTCCATATCTGGTGACACTGGACATTGGGGGCAGGAGTGCCTCTCAAACTGCAGTAATACACATACAAGTCTGAATAGACAGGGGTGTCTAAGCAACCTCAGATATCAGGAAATTATTTTTCAGGAAGAATTCCAGACAAAAGATAATTTTTAGAGTACTGTTTAGGCACAATTAATGTTTATAGATGTTCCTGATAACATAGCAAACTTCACTTCACCAGGTCAAAAACTCATGGGAAAATCTAAATATCACAGATGTCAACTAGAAGGTGTTGGGAAGTCTTCCTTTGAGGACACCTGTTCCATGACAACTGTATTAAAAAGTTCTTTAATTTTTGTCACCAGGATGGGACATAAAGGGAAATCTCCTAAATGAGACATAGACACCAAATGTTTTTTTCGCTACAGACATGCTTTAAAGGAAATGTGTAGAATATGGAAGCTGCTATTGCTAGTCATCTTCTAAAAAATACAGTTTCTTGGCTTTCTTCTGATTCAGTGGTTTCAATATTTTCTGAAGCCTCGTACACACGACCGAGGAACTCGACGAGTGAAACACATCGTTTTCCTCGTCGAGTTCCTTGTTAGGCTGTCAAGGAACTAGACAAGCCAATTTTCTCCATTCCCGTCAAGGAAATAGAGAACATGCTCTCTTTTTGGCTCGTCAAGTTTCTCGACAGTTTCCTCGACGAAAATGTACACACGACCGGTTTCCTCTTGCAAAAAAATATCTCCCAGCAAGTTTCTTGCTTCACACTCGGTCGTGTGTATGAGGCCTGAGCCACCAACACACAAGAATGAGGAGCAAGAAAGTCAGAGTCAAATCAGAATTGCTGATCCTCATATCTGTTCTTGGTCAGTGATTCAGAAAGTATTGAAGCCAATGGATCAGTGTAATGGCCAGGGTACTGATATTTTCAGAAGGAGACCAAGTCAGCAATGGCAGCTTCATGACAGGTTGACTTTAACAAACACATTTGTTATCCTATCATATGGCACCTGCTATGCCCCCTAAAGAATTCCTTGAATACATAAGTTGATGGGTCTCTATGTTTCTGTTACAGTGTTAAAAAATAATTTGTATGCTTCTTTAAAGGCATAGTATGCTTTAAAATATTTCTGTTGTTTTAACTAGGTATTGGTGTGTTATATTCCCTATGACATTTGTTTGCCTTACCTTGTAATGACAGCCTCACATGCTGTGGCTGCAGTTTGTAATGCCACGGCTGATCAATTTGTTCATGTATGCATTTACCTAGCTTGTCCATATTAGCTAAAGGGACAGGTAACTGCTTGGTCCAGGTCACACAGCGTCCAATCCATTCCTCAATATTTCCATCACATATGTGGGAGCATTAACTGCATGTATGTGTCACATCTAATTACAATGTATCTCTCACCTGCAGAAAGACCCAGGGATTTTGAGATATGTAGTTTCTTCACAGGAAGTGTCAGTTCTTAGACTTCACATAGAGGTTATGCATTAACCTGCGGAGTACCATGCCACATGCCTCATGTTTCAACACAAAAATAAACTTTTAACAAGGAATGTTAAGAATTCCAAGAAAAGTTGTGAAACATTGAGAAAAAATTACCTTCTGCTAAATTTTACAATACAAAAGCAACATAAACATTTGCTAAAATCTCAAAAGGGAAAGTAACTCAATCTCACCATGATATTACTCCTGTACACATTTGATTTTAATGCCATTCTAGCAATGGCTTTCCAATTTTCATAAAACAGTATACATTATTTAATTTTACACTCTAAACAGACAAAACATTGTTCATTGCAATCACAGGAGTGGTGGGTGGAACCCACAGCTTACTCATTAATCATTAGACTCCCTTATAATTTATTGCTGATGAAAGCACAAAGCCAATAAACATAAGCACAATACAGAGTCAGTAAACCTATTTAGGTATCAATTATATATGGCATGTCCTATAAATGTAAGTAAATGTGCTCTGCCTCTCCTATTAAAGAAGAATTTCAGGTTTTGTTATACCAGACTGTGCTTATATGTAGGGCTCCCACATATGTTTTTTTTTTCTGGCGCACAGATCAAGGTGACAACACTCATATAAGCCTTAACATGTTAATGTAATTTCAAAAGCAATCATTGGTATATTTTTAAACATGCCTCTATTATAAAATAATACCGGGTGATCTTGCCATGGTCCTTGTGCCGGTACTTCCCGTTTATGATGACAATTAGTACTTATTAGTACTTCTGTACTGTCAACCTGTCACAATTTTTTAAATGGAATATATATAATTATATATGCAGGTTCAGCTTCCTGCTTTAAAATGCAAGCCTGTAAGACCTCTATACACTGAGAGCATCCGCCGTTATCGCTAAAGCAATGCTCGTTTTAATGGTGCTTTCCATCCACTAGCAGGGTGGTTTTAACCCCCAAAAATGGTTAAAAACTCCCATTTTGCAGCGATTTGAAAGCGCTTCCCATTCATTCCAATAGGCAGGGCGTTTTGGGAGTGGTGTATACACCACTCCCAACCCGCCCCAAAGATGCTGCTTGCAAGAATTTTTGGTAATGTCCCGCAAGCGCACCGCCCCAGTGTGAAAAGTAACACTGGAGTGAATGGGAGGCGGTTTTCAGGCTCTAAAGTGCCTGAAAACTGCCCCAGTGTGAAAGGGGTCTTACTAATTAAAAAGAATGTACTCTATATCTGAAATATATTTTATCTTTAGACTGCTTTCACACTGAAAGCACTGGCCGTTGACAGTAAAGCGCCGCTCAGTTTTTCGGCGCTTTACCGCTGTTTAAGTATTGCTTTTACGCTGCTTTTCAGGCTGCCCATTCATTCCAAAGGCAGGGAGTTTTGGGTGCACTAAATACAGCGCTCCCAACCCACCCCAAAGATGCTGCTTGCAGGAATTTTCGGAACGTCCCGCAAGTGTGAAAAGTCACACTGAAATTAATGGGAGGCTGTTTTCAGGCGATTAGCTGAGACTATTTCCAGCGCTAATGCGCCTAAAAACCGCCCCAGTGTGAAGGGGTCTAAGAAGGGAGGCAGAGCAATTGCTAAGACAAATGACTTCTGTCTTCATGTGGCTAGACTTTCCAATGTATTTACAGTATTTGCTCTACATTTACCGAATCTAGGGCACATCACACTATTTACTTTTGTACTGGCCATGTTAGACAGGCAAGGCTGGGGATCTTGAGGAGTGGCTACCACCACAAGAACCCCTGAGAGCAGCTGTTAAAATTATCTATTTAATTAACTTAAATAATACTGCATTTGTTAATTGTAACCATTTAACAACAATGAAGTTGCAACAATAATATTTAAAGTGGATGTAAACCCTCCATACACCCAGCAAAGTGAACAGCCTCCGATGATATACAGAGATTAACCAAATATCCCTACATAGGTTGTACGTACAGTATATCTGCTGTCTTCAAATTTATATACTGTTTAGAAAGTTCAGATCGTGTTAGGAAATTTTGAGTGTGATGTCTGGGCATACAACCAAGATAGCTAAAATTGCTGATTGGAGGAAAGGCACACACCCCCTCTCATCATAGACAGAGACACTCAGAGGTGTTTTGTAACAGGGCCAGCTCCCTGCTAATCTATTTATAGCAACCTCCCCAACAGAAATGTCAGGCTGCTTTTATCTGATGTGTCCGAGAATTTGTCAGAAGTTCCTATGCTGATAACAGAGGAACGGGTCAGGAGAGAGCTATGGGACTTATCTCTTTGAAGAGAGATAACAAAATACTGCAGATATATGTGCCCAGCTCAGATTTCATGAATTTGGTTTACATCCACTTTAATGAACCATGTAAGGCAACAATAATAAAAGGAAACCAGAGCTTTGCTTTACAGAGAATCTGTCAGTCTAGACATATGAATGCTGTCACTGCTGACATGTATTTGGCTTTGCCAGCTCCAGGGTGTCTCATTCCATTCTTAGGGCTCTTTCACACGGGCGGCTTGTTCAGGTCCGCCTGCCAGTTTTTTTTGCGCTGACATCCGACCCGCTCCGATCCGCCAAAGTGTGACGGAGGAAAAACCTACTTTTCCTTCCCTCTGGCGGATCGGATCGGATGAACACGGACAGACGGTCCGTATTCATCCGATCTCCCCATAGGGGAGAGCGGAGAAAAGACAGGGCCCTGTCAACCGCCGGCTCAGCGGGGATCAAACGGAGCGATCCCCGCTGAGCAAGCGGAGGTTCACGGGGCGGATCATTACTGATCCGCCCCATGTGAAAGGGGCCTGTACTTAGTGAGTTACTGACCCTGAACAAGCATATGCATATCAATGCGCCAGCATTTTATAAGCACAAGCTTGCTCCAGGTCAGTGACCAAGTAATGAGACAAGGATACAGATGGTAAGCTGGCCAGTGTGGAGCCTATATCTTTCTAAACTGACAGATTCCTGATAAGGAACCCTAGAATGCATATGGGCTTCAGTCAATTAAAATGGACAAGGTTTGCAAGGAAGGAAAAAAAGGGCCTTATATGTCTGCCATTGAGATAAGAACCCATCCATATCTCCATGACCAGTTCAGTCTGGTTGCATAAGAGCAGAAGCTGTAAAAATAAAATGTCTCTACATACAGAAAAAAACATGCAGGTAGTCTAAATAGGCTGGCAATTCAGCCTCTTTGCATCTTTAGTATAAAAACATTTATCTAGATTTATTGTATACACAGAATTTTAGTTTTCATTGGGATGAATATTGAAACAAAAACTTTTATATCAATATATTCTTCCATAGCCACAAAGGATATAATATAATCCTCCATAGCCACAAAGAATATAAATCCGCTTTGTGTGCAACAAATTAAATTGCAAAGGCAGACATTGGGGTCAAGTCACTAAGAGATAAATACTGTATACATTTTTGAGGTAAAATAACTCATGCAGTATTTATCTCAAAAGTAGCTAATTCACACAAAAAAATGTGTTATTTACCCAATGTGTTAAATATTTGTATTTTGTGATATTTAGCACTTACATTTTGCATTTTTTTTTCGAGGGGGGGGGGGGGGGTCTGCAAGCTAACACTGCACCAGAAGGCACACAGCAATATTGTGAAACTATGAAAACATTCAAGGGTGCTTTCATTCACAAAAACAATCTCCCTCTGATTAAATGTTACAATTTATTTTCCTTCCAGAGCTCAGAGGAGAACATTTTCACACTGATACAGCGTATACTTTTCACTTCCTGGCCAGTGCTGAGTTCCTCTAATTGTTATTTTGTACTTTTCCAAAATACCGCCAGCAAACACCAGGTGATACATAACGAATGTGTGTGTGTTTTTAGATTGACTTTCATGATTCATCTCATTGCGGTATTTATCTCACTATTCTAACAATTGCGGTATCTACCTCACATTGAATATTTTACTTTGATGAATTGGCTCTTTTATTATCTCATGTGATATTTAGGGAAAATGGGTCACGTGACCTTCATATCGCATGCGATAATCTTTAGAGACCCGGTTCACACTGGGGCGACTTGTCAGGCGGCTCAGCCGCCTGACGAGTCGCGTCCCATTCAATGCAATGGAACCGTTCTGATAGGAGCGAAGCAAGTCGCTCCGACTTAGAAAAAGGTTCTTGCACGACTTCAGGGTGGCGGCTCGGGGTGACCTGCATTGACTTCTATACAGAAGTCGTTTTGCAGGTCGCCTCTGAAGTCGTCTTCAGGACGACTTGCAGAGTCGCCCCCAAAGTCATGCCGCGGAAGTGTGAACCGGCTCTTAGTGAATTGGTCCCATTATCTTGTAAATTTAGAGATGGCATCGTCATCATTTGGCTGTACATAGCCTGTGCAGACCCAGAAATTCCTTCAACTACATGTTTTCTACATGGTGCGAAAACAAGATCAGACACCATGCACAAGGAGAGAGACCAGACACAGGTTATAAGATATATACACCTTAGCGTAACAAATACCATTTAGAAATCAAACAACCAATATAGAGGATGTATTTGTACCAGGGATGAACAGTCCATGCATAAAATGCCTTTATAGGTCATATATAATCAACCAAAAAAAATCTGCTGCCACTCTGCCTTCTGTATCTATTAAAGAATAGATGGTCTGGTTTGCCTATAAATGACTAGCTTTAGGATTAGGAATAAGTCATTAATTTTCTTTTAAATCAATTACCTATAATTGTGTACTGTATATAAATTAGAAGCTATCATGTAAAATTTCCTGTGGGATGGCTTCTGATTTTTGAATTCTGTTCTGTATACCCAAAGATAATGATCAACTCCCATTGTCCAATTTCTTCCTTCTTGCAGAAAAAGCACAGTAAGTTCAGTGTGATTCAGTCATTATGTCATCAGAGTTTTTTTGCCTATTTGTACTACTGGCAAATGAATGACAAATTGTTGAGAATTCACATATGTTCCTCATAAAGACATATGTCAAGACAATATGTATTGCAGTGTTACACCATGTGTGCTACTTCACTGTGGATAAAAATGTGATTAAAGTATTAGTACTATTCTTTTTTATGTTTCTGTCTCCGTCACACCCTCACCTACACAGCCAGGCTGCCAATTAATGCTCTTGTCTCAGAAACACACAACTGGTAATAATGGGTGGTGTGCGATATGTGCCTCCGGCTGTCTGGCTCATCTCATCTATGATTCATGGTACAGGGTGTGTATTGCTTTTTTCATGTCAGGACTGCCTATGCCCAGCTAGTACACATCCCAGAGTTATCTCCACTTACACCTGAGCAAGATCACCTATATAGAAAAGGGATGGTTTACAAAAATGTGACAAGTTATCCCGAGCAATCAATCAGAATATTTACCTGACTGATGACTATTGGCAACGGCTCTACATTTTCACCAGTGCTCTATCTCGCTCTTTTTTTCTTTTTCTTTTTATTTGTAAACTTTGTAAAAAGCATTTTTGCTTTTTTCTTATTGTGATGTACAGTGTTAAAGAAATCCTGAAGCAAAAACATGGGAAAACAGAAAACATAAACTTCTTACTTTCCCTACATTCTCCACAATCCAATGTTTCACAGCATCCAGAAATCTACATGCACGGGGTTTACCAAACTGCACCTTACTTCTATTTGAAAAGGCTGGGACCTAACAATTGGCAACTCAGGCAACTAAACAATGCAATACTAAAAATCAGGGAGAGTGTTAATAGATCAGGGCAGCAAGGGAGCACAATTTCTACCCATGATCCCCATGATCCCTCCTTTAAATCAAACCTATTACTTTGGTCTGAATATTCACACTGATGACATCAAAGATGAAGATAAACATAAATGTCACCATCTAATATTTGCAAAAGATCATAATTTTCCATATTTATTGAGGACAATGAGCACCTATAAGAAAACATAAAATTGCGCTAGAATTAGTTAGATATAAGTAGTAGACAAATAATTGGACAAAAAAAATATATTAATGAAAATGCATCATTAAAATAATTACATCAGATAATCCCATATGGTGCTCAGTGCTCAGTGCTCAAAAGATGTCTCCTACAGATTGGTGCTCGGACTGGGTGCCCCACATAGATGTACACTCACCACTGGATATGGACCATCTATCTCTAGTATTGTCTTATGCACATGTGGAGATACCCGAATGGTTAGGATGACTTTTTTGGAAGTAGAGATGTGCCTCATAAAGATGAATGGTGATAAGAGCAAAAAGAGAGCCTCATTGCGCAATGCTGTATTAAAATGTATTGGTTCTACAAAAGTTAAAAAAGTTACACTTACATTGCTGAGTGCCTGATAGTCCTGGCACCCGGCGTATGTAGCAGGCGATTATATGAAGGTTAATCGGCCCTGAACGGATGAGCCCCTTGTTGGCGTCCTGGTGCACAATTCCAGGGGGTATTTTGATTGGGCGGAAGTAATGCGATATTGCGATATTACCTCAACGTTTCGGCTAACATAGAATCCATCATCAGGAAGTAGTCATTCCGTCATATTGGTTGAGCGTATTTATAACCTTACTAACAATCTCATTGGTTGACTGATTGGGACTGAAAAAAATGACACGATTCCTCTATCCACACAATTCAGGTGGATGGGGCAATCCTCCCTACTGTATAATAATAGCAGGGAGACTCTCCTGCTGTCAGAATACACAACCTATTGCCCGCAACACTGATCGAGTAGCTTGTATCCGACAGGGCAGTTGAACAGAAATCATTTGGTAGAGTGACCACAAATGGATATAAATCGATCCCTGCTGAACCTGCCGAATTTCGATCCATCTATGGCCAGCATTACACTGCAATTTTCATTGTTTACAGAATGTAGAAAATTATTGTATTCAGTAAGAATTTGTCTAGAAGCCTTGCATTCACAAAGATCAGCCTTCAATAATAAGTAATTTGTGATTTCTAAATGTAATGATAAGCATTCATAAATACAGTATATAAAGCAGTGAATTTGACATTCACCCAACATTCGTTGCAAAGGAATCTTCCTAGTGAATGTTTGATGTTACAGTGATTGACTCGCCTGCAGTGAATGTTTAGTAGCTGCCAAATTCACTGCTTTATAAATATGCCCCTTAAAGTGTAAGTAACAATTTTTTTTAGATATAAAGTGAAAATGTTACAACACATGAAAGTTTTTTTTATTGTTTTTCGTTTTGTCGTGTGACCATTGCCCCAGTACAGAAAATAATGTTAAAGGGGTTGTAAAGGTTCCGTTTTTATTTTCTAAATATGTTCCTTTAAGCTAGTGCATTGTTGTTTCACTTACCTTTTCCTTTGATTTCCCTTCTGCTTTGTCTGCATTTCTCACTTCCTGTTCCTACTTAGTAAGCTTGCCCCCATCATCTGAGCTGTTCTGGCTGAGGGTTAGTCAGCGTGCTCGCCCCCTCCCTTGGGACTACATCCCTGCGGAGAGACGCTATGAACACGACTTTTCCCGTCGGAAAATTTGAGAACCAGCTCTCAAATATTTGCTGTCGGAAATTCCGACAGAAAAAGTCAGATGGGGCCTACACATGGTTGGAATTTCCGACCAAAAGCTCACTTCGTACTTTTCTTGTCGGAAATTCCGATCGTGTGTACGCGACATAAGAACAAGTATGTGTTTCAGGACTGATGACCTTTCTCTGACTTTCCTGATCTGCATGCCTGTTCCTGGTCAGAGACACAGAAAAAACGGAAGCCAGATGAAAAATATTTATATGAGCACACCACCTAAATACTAACCTATGTTTATTTTGTATTTTTAGATATCTTTGCAGTGTAGCTGTAACTGGAATGTGCAGGTAATAAAAGTCTATTCATGTTTCATTTTTGATCTTTGTATTGCACATAAAAAGTATACTTTAAGAATGTCATTACAGCTTATACATATTGTCGAAAAAACAGGAATATATCAAATAAAATGACAGAATCTAAATCATAGTTGATAACTTTATGCCTAGTGTGTATAATGTTTACTTGGAGTTATAATGTAAGGATAATCATTGGAATAAATGTCTTAAAGCGGGGGTTCACCCTATAAAAAAAAAAAAAAAAAAAAAATTTCTTCTAGCATAAAATTCGGCATAGTAGCGCGAGCTACAGTATGCCTGTCTTAATTTTTTTATCCCCGTACTCACAGTGTAATCGTACATAGAAGATTCCGACTGCCCATGGGGAATGGGCGTTCCAATCCAGACGGCTTCTCCGGAAATAGCCGAAATAGGCTTGGCTCTTCACGGCGCCTGCGCATAGTCTGTGCGCAGGCGCCGTGAAGAGCCGAGACCTACTCCGGCTGTCTTCGGGGAACGTGACGTGCCAGAGCCGGCCGTCAATCACCCTCCCTCTTGAAGGGAACGCCCATTCCCCGCGGGCAGATGGAATCTTCTATGTACAATTACACTGTGAGTACGGGGATAAAAAAATTAAGACAGGCATACTGTAGCTCGCGCTACTATGCCGAATTTTATGCTAAAAAGTTGTTCTGCAGGGTGAAACACCGCTTTAAGGTTCTTATATACATAACATGAGTGTTGCACAGTTCATGCTGATTTTGGGTGGATAAGAAAAGTATAACATGTCTATCCTTCTGCTATTGCCCATTTTTCTGCAGGTAAATAAAGGAAAAAATAAATATGGAAACATCACATGGCAGGAAGTCCAATACAGCACACGACCAAAGCGTACATGGGTCGTACCTCCATTGATTATGAGAGAAGGAGAAGATAACAGACCCAGGAATCCTATAGCAAAGGTATGAAGTACATTGGGATCAATGAATGCAACTTTTTTACACTTGGGCTATGGATACATTAGGAATCTTTTTTATTGAGAGATCTCAATACCCGTTAGCAGTCATCTCATTATCAGCACATTGATGTAAGTGGTGTAACATAAACCTTTTCTGCTGCAAAAGTCTGTGCTTATATCATTGAGTTGCAGCACAACACTAATGTAGTCGCCCTGACGGTATGATTATGTCAGATTTTTGCGTCTCAAAAGCGCTACACTGTTTTGCATAGAAATCTGGCGTTTTATATTTTAGGCCTGTCATTCTTAGTAATAACACACCTAAATCTGTCCAAACAAGAGTCTAGTAGACATCCCAGGTATGATAAAGTTTGAAATACTAAATCATAAATTATAATATAATAAATAACTATAAACAATTGTAAAAAATAATAATATAATAATAATAACATTAATTTCCTGACGAATCACTATCACTCAATTCTGCAAGTGTTCTAGGTTACTCAAACCGCTTTTGACGTAAAGGGCCACTTTTTGGTTGTCATGGACAATCTCAAGTTTCCAGGCAGAAAGAACACTATATATAATATAAAAGTGCATGCAGGGCACTGGACAAAGCACCAGGGACAAAAGGGAGGTGAAATTATTTGATACAGTAATGTAATCTGTAAGATTACAGTGTACTGTGTGTGTTATGAATTTTGTACTTTTTGATTTTGCCGCCGGGCTCCCCCCCCCCTCCCTGCGTTGCGGCGCTTGCAGGGAATAGAGCCCGGCACACAGAGCATGGAGCAGAGGACACAGCCCACAGACAGAGTGGGTGAACATCGCAGGATCCTAGGGACAAGCCAAGTAACCTGATCCAGGATCCTGAGATGCAATCCCGAGTGTGGCTCAGGGTTACCGCTAATGGTACTGAAATTTAACCCAGAGCCACACTTGGGAATACCGTCAGGTATACCCATGGTTTTAAATATTTTCAGGCTACCCCCCTTGCTGTCCACGCCTCATCCATAGCACTTTATTACATATACACACAAACACACACCTTTTTCTTGATATTAGGATTATTGTAAATTCAACATAGGGACTACTAATATAACATTGTAAACAAGAGTATGTATTTTACAACTCCATATCTAGGCAAATATAAAAAATATAACTCAGCACGGCTCTGTATTTATTAATATCTCTTTAAAGTGTTCCCTTAACCCTTTCACTGCCAGATCCGTTTTTTGGATTTTTTTCTTGCACACATGTTTGAAAAATCATTTTAGGCCTGAAGATTACACAAAACCCACAAATATTATATATTTTCTGAAAACAGACACCATAGAGAATAAAATAGCAATAGTTCCAATTTTTTATGTCACATGATATTACCGCAAAGGTCTAGTAAACACAAAAAATATCAGTAAAAACACATTAACGTGAATATTAGGGCAAACAAATGCAATAAATTACCCAAGTTTATGGTAAAATATAAAAGACGTGGTTGCACCGAGTAAATACCCAACATGCCAAACCTTAGATTTTTGTGTGCCTGTGAAATGGCGTCAAATTTCAGTACTCAATATTTCTATAAGCGGTGATTCAAAAGCCCCCTATAGGTATCAGTTTAGTTTAATATAGGAACTATTGTGTTAGAATTTTTGCTCTCACTCCAGCATGCACGGCAATATGTAACATGTGTATTGCAATCAACATTTTCACATGTCGGCGCCCGGGGCATTCGTTTACATTCGTGCATGTGTATGTGTGGGGGTGGGGATACCTTTTTAGAGCGATCTCCAGGCCGGTCACATGACTCTCGGTTGGTCTCCAGGGCTACTGCGGGAGGAGATGAATGGCCTGACATCAGAGGGAGATCTCGCCCCCTTCCTGCAGTAGCCATGTCTTGAGTCATGTGACCAGCTTGAAGATCACTCTAAAAAGGTATTTTTCTGCATATGCAATGCAAAACATTTAGTGGAGCAATGCATACATTTACAGCATTAAAAAATAACTGAATTATTATAGGCTTACCCATAGGCAAAAATCATACAAGGGAGTTTATTCCCACTTTAACCACTTCCCGCCAGGGCTATAGCAGAATGACGGCTGGGTGGTAGTTCCATTATCCTAACGTGACGTCATATGACGTCTTTCAGGATAACAAGCCGGCGCATGCCCGTGGGGGCGTGCAGATCGGCGATCGGTGGTGTGGTGTGTCACTCTGACACACTGCAACTCTGATTGTGGTAAGGAGCCTCTGACGGAGGCTCCTTACCACGTGATCAGCTGTGACCAATCACAGCTGATCACAGCATGAAACAGGAAGTGTGGGTAAACGTCTTTCCTCGGTTCACACTGACAGGGAGAGCAGATCGGCGGCTCTCCTGTCAGAGGGGGTCTGCGCTGATAATCAGCACATTCATTTTTAGCGCAGCCCCCATCAAAGGTGCCACTACAATGCCAAACAGTGCCCATCAGCTGCCAGTCAGTGCCCCATCAGTAATGCCTGTCAGTGCCCATCGAAGTGCCAATCAGTGCTCATCAAAGTGCCAATTAGTGCCCTATCAGTAATGCTTGTCAGTGCCCTTCAGATACCCATCGGTAATGCCTGTCATCAGTGCTGCCTATCAGTGCCCATCAGTGCTGCATATCAGTGCTGCTTATCAGTGCCCATCAATTCTACATATTAGTGCCTCCTCATAAGTGCCCATCAGTGCCACCCATTAGTACAGCCTCCTTAGTGTCTCTCAGTGATAGAGAAAACAACATTTTATAACAGAAACAAAGGAAAACATTTTTTTTTTTCAGTTCTTTTCAGTTTGTTTAGCAAAAATTTAAAAACCCAGTGGTGATCAAATACCACCAAAATAAAGCTCTATTTGTGGGAAGAAATGATAAAAATGTATTTGGGTACAGTGTTGTATGACTGCGTAATTGCCATTCAAAGTGTGACAGCGCTGAAAGCTGAAAATTGTCCTGGGCCAGAAGGAGGGTAAGTACCTGGTATTGAAATGGTTAATGAAGTCTTCTGTGTTACATATTTGTACTTATTATTATTATTATATGGAGCCTGTAATTTGCACCCTTTGTTTATTTATTATGCAGTGCCTCGCAATGTCTTGCAATTTTATAAATAAAAAGCGTATAGATCCTCCTCTTCTCTTAACGGAAGAAGAGATGTATTCATTAAACTTATGTTTGCCCATCAGCACTAGTGCACCATTTACTGTAAAATATAACATTGTCTTTATACCTATTGTCCTAAAAGGTTCGTTCTGACTTGGAGGTAAAGAAGGGTGGTATACTTTATAGAATTACTGGACAAGGTGTGGATCAACCACCGTACAATGTTTTTATTATGGATGCCAAAACTGGATACTTGAATGTGACCAATGCCATTATTGATCGTGAAGAAACGCCCTTTTTATATGTAAGTTAAACTACAATGTTTTACATTTTAACTGTATTTAAAATAAGGACAGATAGCATTACAACCGTATTTCTGTAAGAATGTTAATTGGTCAGGAATGTTTTCTGCATCTCTACTCTCAGATCGTTATGATAGTTCAGGTTTATTTCACAGGAGTAGCTGTATATGCTGCTATATACAGTTGTACTTTCTCCCTGTCAAAGCAGAAGCATAAGACAGCGTCAAGCTGTAAAGCCACTTTGGATGCTGACATTTATGCTGCCTGAGCTCAGGGCTGATTGTCATCAATTTGTCTGGGCTAATGAAGGAGGGTACAATTGTCATATTCTTACTGCAGCTGAAAGATAGTCAATATATAAAAAAAAAATTTATGACAATTTTGAGCATCTGCTATCAGCACAGGGCTAGTCAGGGAATAAGATGGCTTTACAGCCTGACATTCATCCTGGCACTTCAGCCATAAACTCGATGGGAGACGTATTCTGCCGAGAAAACCGGTCGTGTGTACACTTTTAGCCGAGGAAACCGACGAGGATCTCGTCGTTAGTCAATGGGAAAAGTTGGCTCGCCGAGATCCTCAGCGGCTTCACAAGGAACTCGATGAGCAAAAGATGTGTTTTGCCCGTCGAGTTTCTCGGTCATTTGTACGAGGCCTGAGATGGAGAGAATACAAGTAAAAGTAAAAAAAAAATCAAATAATTTTATCAAGTTTACTAGATGATAATTGGTGAGATTACCATATCTATCTCTAATATATAGACCAATATAGACCCTATGGGCCAGGTTCACAAAAGAGATACGACGGCGTATCTCCTGAGATACGATTGTCGTATCTATGCGCCTGATTCATAGAATCAGGTTACGCATAGATAGCCCTAAGATCCGACAGGAGTAAGTGACTTACACTGTCGGATCTTAGGCTGCAATTCTAGGCCGGCCGCTAGGTGGCGAATCGGCCTAGAATATGCAAATGACTAGTTACGCCGATTCACGAACGTCCGCTTTGCCCGTCGCTGTAAATTTATGTTGTTTCCGTAGAGATACGCCGCGTAAAACTAAAGCTGCCCTATAGGTGGTCTAGCCAATGTTAAGTATGGCCGTCGTTCCCGCGTCGAAATTTGAAATTTCACGTCGTTTGCGTAAGTTGTCCGTGAATGGCGCTGGACACCATTTACGTTAACGTCGAAACCAATGACGTCCTTGCGACGTCATTTAGCGCAATGCACGTCGGGAAATTGTGGGGACGGAGTATGCACAGTACGGGCGGATTTACGCTACGCCACCGCAAGTTTACAGGCAAGTGCTTACACTGAAAACTTGCGGCGGTGTAACGTAAATGTAATACGTTACGCCGCCGCATCGTAGGGCGATTCTACGTGAATCTGGCCCTATGTTACTTTTTGGTGGTTTATGGTGTTGGAAAGGACACAATTAACAGCATAAAATATGATTGATGAGAGTTTCTCTGAATTAAAAAAAACATGAAGAGAAGTATTAAATGTGGTGGCCATTCTGGAAACTGTTAAAAAATTTATATACACCGGTATTTATATAATGCATTAAATGTAGCGTATTAAAACTTACACTGGTACAGTAATTGATTGCAATGCCCCTTCAGGTAAAATCTGGTATTGCTGAGAACCCTTTTAAAATAGGATTGGTAGATGTTATTCCAGTAAACAAAATGTTAATGGAGTACATTTGTCAAATAACCACTTGCCGCCCACCAACAGTAGAGTTACTGCTAGCGGGAGGCAGCAGCAGGCTCAGCGACCTAATCATACGTCGCTGACCACATGCACACTGGTGCTCCCCCTGCACAAACACATGATCACTGTGTCTGGTTGACACATGAAACTACGGTGGTCGCCATCTGCTGCGAGCAGCTGGGGTATCGTGTGATCGCTATGATTGGTCATAGCGATCACATGATTACAATGTAAACAAAACAGTTATGAATGGCTGCCATTCATGACTGTATCGCTGACTACTGTGATGCTGTGATTGACCCACGGCTATTACATGGTACCTGGGCCAATCACAGCACCCTGTACCATGTGATTAGCTATAGCCAATCACAGATTACAATAGTAAGCAAGCTGTCATGACAGCTAAAACTATTGCCTATACTGTAACAATTTTTGTAAAAAAAATAATAATCCCAGATAACCCCCTCAGAATAAATAGTACCGTATTACTATGGTGACACTGAACTACTCTGATGACAGGATGTAAAACTATATATATATATATGTGTGTGTATGTGCCTTGAAAAGTATTCATTCCCCCTAAATTTTCCACATTTTGTTATGTTACAATCAAAAATGTAAATGTATTTGATTGGGATTTGATGTTGTAGGCCAACACAAAGTGGCACATGATTGTGAAGTGGAAGTAAAATGATAAATGGTTTTCCCAATTTTTTACAAATAAATATGTGAAAAGTGTGACGTGCATTTGTATTCAGCCCCCTGAGTCAATACTTTGTAGAATCACTTTTTGCTGCAATTACATCTGTAAGTCTTTTTGGGGATGTCTCTACCAGCTTTGCACATCCAGAGAGTGACATTTTTGCCCATTCTTCTTTGCAAAACAGCTCAAACTCTGTCAGACTGAGAGCGTCTGTGAACAGCAATTTTCAAATCTTTGCAAGTAGGGAATACTAATGCGCAAACCAATCAATAATGTAAATCTAACCGAGTAGCTGCTAACATAAAAGGTGTTCTCACACTAAAAATAAATGGCAATAAAAGGAAATGTGGCACTTACTACATAAACAATTAATCCTCATAAATAAATAATTAAAAAGCACCTAATTATGTAACTTCTGAAGGCAATTGGTACCACTAGATTTTAGTTAGGGGTTTCAGAATAAAGGTGGCGGAATACAAATGCACGCTACACTTTTCAGATATTTATTTGTGAAAAATGTTGAAATCCATCAACCATTTTCCTTCCACTTCACAATTGTGTGCCACTTTGTGTTAGTCTATCACAGTGATGGTGAACCTTGGCACCCCAGATGTTTTGGAACTACATTTCCCATGATGCTCAACTACACTGCAGAGTGCATGAGCATTATGGGAAATGTAGTTCCAAAACATCTGGGGTGCCAAGGTTCACCATCACTGGTCTATCACATTAAATCCCAATAAAATACATTTATGTTTTTGGTTGTAACATGACAAAATGTGGGGTATGAATAGTTTTTCAAGGCACTGTGTATGTATATATATATATATATATATATATATATATATATATATATATATATATATATATATATATATAGTGTATGTGTAATGTTTAGAAAATTGAATAAAAAATTATTAACTTTTTTTTACATACTGTCAGTAGTCAGTACCCCTGATCTCACCAGTCATATGATGCTGTACTGCACTGGTGAGAAAAAAATTGTGATAAGAAAAAAAAGTAAAAATTGACAAAAAATTGACAACTATACTGTACTGTCCTGACATTTTAGGGCCTCAAGAAATTAGATAGGCCGTCAGTACATCAGGATTGATAAATTTTCAAAGATATATGCCATAGATTGTAGACTCTATAACTTTCACACAGACTAAATAACATACACTGTCTTGGATTATTTTTACCAAAGAAATGTAGCAGTGTACATTTAGGCCTAAATGTATGAAGAAAGATTATTTATTTGCAACATTTTATAATAGAAACTAACAAATACATGTTTTTTTTTTTCAACATTTTCTGTATTTTTTCATTTATATAGCGAAAATAAAAATAAATCAGTGATGACTAAATACCACGAAAAGAAAGCTCTATTTGTGTGAAAAAAAATTATATAAATTATTATATCAACAGCGTTGCATGACCGAGTCATTTGTGCAGAACGATAATGCGCTAAGTGTATATTAAATAAAATAACACAGATGATCCGTGAGAGACAGCAGCACTCAATAAAATGTAAACATCATACAAAAAAAATCTAAATCAATGTGTTGCTATGTCAAAACTGTTTACATGAAACTGCATATAATCCATCTATTACATGAAAATTAAAAAAGATGAAGGAAAATAATAGTCCAAAAATCCCAACTAAACATCCATAACATGAACTTGAAAGTGTGTTGATTCAATATTCAATCAGTGAAGACACCCTGTGCTCCCCACAGGATAGATAGGGCAAATATAGCCTAGCCTAGAGGCTAAAGGCTAGAGGCTAGGCAAGGAGCAGCGGTGACGTCTGAGCAGCGATGTCATTTTTAGAACCTCGATGTGACTTACGTCCATTCCTATTCACGGACAACTTACGCAAAAAAAAAAATTCAAATTTCGACGCGGGAACGACGGCCATACTTTAACATGGCATGTCTATCTATACGCCCCAAAATAGCATCTTTAACTTTACGCCGGAAAAAGCCGACTACAGACGACGTAAGAGAATGCTACGACCGCGTGTACGTTCGTGGATCGACGGAAATAGCTAATTTGCATACCCGACGCTGAAAACGACGCAAACTCCACCCAGCGGGCGCCGAAGTATTGCATCTAAGATCCGAAGGCATATGAAGCCGTACGCCTGTCGGATCTTACCCAAATGCCGTCGTATCTTGGTTTGAGAATACAAACTAAAGATACGACGCAGGAAATTTGAAAGTACACCGGCGTATCAGTAGATACGCCGGTGTACTTATTCTGTGAATCTGCCCCTGTGTGTCTGGACTCCGGAGTTCCCTTGATTGTTGATAGCTGTGGGGGGATACACCTATGGAATCCAACCAAGTAGGCTGAACAGCTGATGCGGTTATACCCTTAGTGAGGGGTGAATCCTCACTAATGCGCATATAGAGCTTGGAAGGTCTTAATATCTGGTAAGCAGATATATTTGCCCTATTTATCCTGTGGGGAGCGCTGGGTGTCTTCAATGATTTAATATTATCAACACACTTTCAAGTTCACGTTTTGGATGTTTAGTTGGGATTTTTGGACTATTATTTTCCTTCTTCATCTTTTTTTCATTTTCATGCAATAGATGGACTGTGTGCACTTTCATGTAAACAAGTTTGAAAAGCGCAACACATGGATTTTGATAACCGAATAATTGCCGGTTAAAGTAGCATAATAATGAATAGCCAAAAACACCCTGGTCATGAAAGGGATACAACCTTCCGAAGGTCAAATGGTTAATGAGAAGAAGCCTGGTCAGCCACACCTATCTGTATTACAAGCCTGTGTGAGGACACTTGTGATAAGAATATTACTCTATCCTAGTGTTTTTCAACTCCAGTCCTCAAGGCTCCCCAACAGGCCATGTATTCAGGATTTCCCTCAGATAAAAAAGCTGTGGTAATTACTAAGGCAGTGAAAATGATCAAATCACCTGTGCAAAATAATGGAAAGCCTGAAAACATGACTTGTTGGGGTGCCTTGAGGACTGGAGTTGAGAAACGCTGCTCTATCCCAACACAAAGCACAGATGAGGGAATTTTTTTTTTTTTTTTTTAAGCATTGCCAGTCAGGGAACAGTCACCAATTATAACATGCAAGTTCAGGATTATAAAGCAAAAGAAAAAGGTATGAGATATCAAGCAGGCTTAAACTGTGCTGCCCTATAAGCAAAGGGTTTAATGCTCTCACAAAGATGTTGCTTGGGACTAAAATCTCACTGAAAGTTACATGTCAAGACTGACATTTCATATATTAGGCCTCATCCGTACAGTACTGAATTACAAAGAGCATCCAACAGGGCCCAATGCTGGATCCCTCCACTGAAACAATAGGCAGCTGCTGCAGAGAGAGCTCAAACTACAGTTTCCTATTTTAAGGAATGTTGAGAATTAGCTCAGGGGCTGCCTTCTAGGGGCGACATGGAAAGTGGTTCCAACCTTGTCCTATGATCCTTGTGTGTTTTTTGTTAATACTAAAAGAAATGTGTACCTCCTTCTAAGAAAAATAGTTCCCTGGTTGTCTAAAAATGTCAGCATACTTATTCTAATTCAGTGCCTCAAAGCACTGAAGCCATAGGATCACCTTAAAAATCAGGTGACTACTATTTTCAGAAGTAGAGGTCTGCAATGGTGACCTCCGTATCCTTTCTCTACAGCTTTGTTTACCATTTTTAACTTTGTTCAAAGATGCAAAATCAACATCTCTGTACTGTTCCATCAGTGTCCATGCTACCAACTGTGGTTAAATGGTATTGCTTGTGAAAATGCAGCAATAATTTAAGTGTATGTTTCAAAATAATAATGTTCTGTTTGGTTTAACTGCTAGATTAAGTGATTAAAATTACAGCTAAATTTATATACTAATGTTTACCTAGTTAACAGTCCATGCTGTGACCGCAAGTGGCCAAGAAGTAGAAAAGCCCCTAAAGATGACTGTCAAAATTCAAGATATTAATGACAATCCACCAATATTCGGGCAAGCTATATTTGCTGGTTCAGTGGAAGAGAGAAGCCAAGCAAGTAAGAGTCGCATGTTTTATATATAATTAGCCATTTAGGACAAATTTGATTAAAATGTGTTTGGTGGACCATACCATACATTACTTTTAGTCTTGTTGCTGCTGTTCAATTTTTAGATTTGGTTTAAAAGCTTGATAGCTGATACTTACCTTCCATGTGCTCCCCTGTTGCTCTGTTCATTTTTTTCAAGTCTAATCCCTATGAGCTCCATGTCAGAGGTTACACAGGGATTATGATATTCCCCCCTGCCCCATGGGACAGTTTTTGCTCCTTGAGCAATGGACCATTGCACTGCATCCAAGAGATAAAGGGGTCAATTCACAATGGTTTACCGCATGTGATAAGGGTATCACATAATCTGCATAAATTATTGCATCCAGTAAAGTCCAATTCACAAAAAAAATGATTATACAGTATTTACCAAAAAATAAAAATGTGGTGGTAAATATCGCATTGAAAAGCTCTTAAGTCCAATTCACAAAGAGACCAAAGAGTAAAAAATCATGTGATAATTAACACCAGGGTTTTGCTGGCGGTATCACATGCGATATTTGTAAAAAAAAAACTGGAAGTCGAGGGACCCCACACAGCTTTTTGACAAATATCTGGTTGCTAAGTAGCGGGCCGGGAAGCCGGCCACCGTGTCCTTAACAATGAGTGACTCATCAACAGGTGACCGATAAATGTACAAAAAAAAAAAGCCGACAATTGATTTAAAAAAAAAAACAGCAAGGGGTCCCCCCCCAGTCCATACCAGGCCATTCATGTCTGGTATGGATTTTAAGAGAAACCCCACGCCTGAATTGAAAAAAAAAATCGGCATTGGGTCCCCCCCAAAATCCATACCACACCCTTGTCTGAGCATGCAGACTGTCAGGTCAAGAAGTGAGCATACCAGGCCACATGCCCTCAACATGGGGAAGTTGATGGGGACAAAGGCCCCGTCCCGACAACCCTGGCCGGTGGTTGGTGGGGTCTGCGGGTGGGGGGCTTATCAAAATCTGGAAGACCCCTTTAACAAGGTACAAAGAACATAAAAACACACACACAGTTTTTGACAAGACCTTTATTAAAAAAAAAAAAAAACAGTGTCCCCCGATGTAAATCCCCCCAGTTCATACCAGGCCCTTCGTCATGGGACCCCATGCCGAAGGGCCTGGTATGAACTGGGAGGGGGGGGGCATGCTGTTTTTTTTATTTTTTAATTGTCTGCTTTTCTTCTTACATTCATTGTTGAGGATGTGGCGGCCGACTTCCTGGCCAACTCCTTAGCAACCAGCATTGCCAAAAAACAGCCTGGGGGTCCCCATTAAATATTACCGCTAAATTAAACAGATGCATTTGGTATTTAACGGTAAATTCATGTATTTTACCGCATCTTTTTTGGCCGTTACTAAACTCTTAGTAAATCGACCCCAAAGTGACATAATCCACCATTCCTGAAAATACTGGGTATTTTCAAGGGCTCCAACAGATAGGTCGAGCAGTGGAGAAGTGTGGGGGCAGTGTGGGGGGAGGTATTAGGTGGGGTTTGGCCTGTCAAGACAACCAAATTTTCTTTAGGGTTAAAAATACCTGCCTATTCAAATATCAGGAAAGGAAAACAAAAAGAGAAAATCAGGGAAGTTAATGATCAAGCATTTCTAGCTAACCTATGTGAAAAATATAACCCTGATTATAATTATACATATCAATTGAAAAGCAAACTCTAATTATTGTGCTGCCTTTCTATACCTTACAGCCAAAAATATGTTTTCTGACTTGTCATTATTTTGTCTGTCCAATTTAGACACGCTGGTGATGCAACTCAGTGCTTTTGATGCCGATGAACAAAATACTGTAAATTCTCAAATCGCTTATAAAATTCTCTCTCAGAGTCCTTCGGATCCCCCAATGTTCATTATAAATCAGTACACTGGTGAAGTCTTCACAATATCAAATTTTCTCGACAGAGAGGTATATTTTTTATATATACAGTATTTTTCTCGCAAGTTTTATACTTGCCTATAGCATCTCTTATGCCCTGTACACACGATCGGTTCATCCAATGAAAACGGACCGATGGATTTTTTCATCAGATATCCGATGAAGCTGACTTTCATCAGTCTTGCCTACACACCATCAGTTAAAAATCCATTTGTGTCAGAACGCTGTGACGTAAAACACTACGACGTGCTGAGAAAAATGAAGTTCAATGCTTCCGAGCATGCGTCGACTTGATTCTGAGCATGCATGGATTTTTAACCGATGGACTTGCCCACAGACGATTGTTTTTTTCTATCGTTTTTTTAACCATCAGCTAATTTTAAAACAGGTTCTACGTTTTTTCACCGATGGGAAAAAAAACGATGGGGCCCACACACGATCGGTTCGTCCGATGAAAACGGTCCATCTGTCCGTTTTCATCAGACAAACCGATCGTGTGTACACGGCATTACACTTGAGTGCAGCTGAGAAGTCTGAACTTCTAATGTATCATATGATGAAATGCATGCAGCTGATTCTATTTAGGTATCAAAATGCATATCATGTGAGGTGGGAGGGTGCTGTGAGGAGTTTGGGGGGAGATTTGTGTTGGAAGAGAGAAATTTGGGGGAGTGCTAGGATTGGTGATTTAGGGCAGATCTGTGTTGGGAGGGGGATTAATGATTGATTGGGGGGTATTTTTGCTAGGAAGGGAAATGAGGGGGGGCATTTGTGCTGGGAGAGGAGATTTCAGCAGGAGGGGGCGTATTTGTATGCTTAGTGGGTAATTATGCAGTTTTAAGCACTTGGTAGATTGGGGGAGGGGGCGCAGTTTGGCATGTTTGCCCTGGGCTCTAGATGACCTTGTCTCGGCAAAGGTCTAGCTCATAGTATTGGCCTTGTGCAAAACATATATTATCATCATGGGATTGTGGCCACTGTGAAAAATCTAATCAAACTTTAGCTGGCAAATCTAATACAAATATTATTCTGTAAAAATAATATATATATATATATATATATATTTAAATAAATAAGAGCTAAGCCTGAAAATGCCTAAATTGTATGATTAACCTAAACTTTTAGGCCTCATGTACACTGGATGTTATGAAAACACAAGTAGCATTAGCTGTAGAAAGCTGTAGCTATGTAGTGTTTTGCAGCATTTTTGCTGTAGCATTTTTAAGCTTTTTTTTTTTTTTTTTACAAATCTATACCGCAAAAACAGCTGGAAAAACATCCAGTGTGCATGAGGCCTTAGTGTTGGGTAAGGGTTATAAGCCTTGTATTTTATTGCTTCAGATATACAGTAGATCGCCACACCCAAAGCGAGAGTCCAAATATATGTTTTATTTTATTAAAACAGTTTGATATGTTCAGCAGGGCTTAGAGCAAAAGTAAACCCAACGATTTGATAGTTTAAAAAAAAACAGTTACCATTCCCGGCATACCGGAAATGCTAGCTGTCACATTGGTTGTGCTCTCAGCCAAACTGTCAAACCATCCAAAGGCTGGTGTCATAAAGGATCACATCTGCACCATCATGGCAGTTGCAGATTAAATGGAGGCCAAGATGGCAGTGCTCACCAGGCTCTGTATGTGCAGTGCCCATTAAAATGTATTGACATTTCCAATGGAGCATAGCAACCTGTTTTAATGGAATCAAATTTGTGTTTAAAATCTCACTTTGGTTATGGCTTTGCATTCTTGTCTGGAAAAAAAAGAAGCCTAATCCTTCCCCATTCGATACAAAACTAAAAAAACAAACACATTTTGACTATACAGGCACCCTCAAGCAGTGGTACTCAGCCTGTTAAGAGCTATTGTATCTAAGGGAAGTTCCCAAAACATGGCCCGTTGGGGGTACTTGAGGACTGAGGTTGAGAACCACTGCCCTAAAGGATAACTATGTTGCATAGCTGTACGTGGCTAAAAAAATATCTAAACCCAAGAACAAAAATTTGCAGCTCATCAGTCCTTAAATGTGGTGGCTGTATTAGTTTCCTTTTTTCATTGAAAGTCCATTTTTGGGAAGCATAGAGAATACCTGTTAATCTTACATTTCTGTTGTCGTTTCCAGTAAATTGTACTAAAAACCTAAACAGTGTAATCTGCTATCCAAGCTAGGTTCTGTAAATGATAAATCCTCTGCCCTACATGTAATGGAGATGAAGAGAAGAGTCCAACTCAGGAGAGCAACCTAGGGTGATAACACTGCACCTTCATAAATACAGGCATACCCCACTTTTAAGTACACAATGAGACCAGAGCATTTATGTAAAATGAAAATGTACTTAAAGGGAAGTTCCAGACTTTTTTTATGTTTATAAAAAGTCAGCAGCTACAAAAAGTGTATCTCCTGGCTTTTAATAAACATACACTTACCTGTTCCACGGTCCAGCAAATCGCCGCCTGGAGCTTCGCTGCTCTGCCCCCCCTTCTCCGCCGGCGCCTCCATTGTAACTGTGGGCACCCGGCCGTGACAACTATCGGCTTCATGGCCGGGCACTCAATGCGCATGTGCGAACGGCGCAGCGCTCCCTGAGTGAACAGGCGGTCACCTGGGACCTGTCACGTGTCCCAGGTGATCGCCTACAGGGAGGGGCCACCAAAAGGCGATATGACATGTAAGGGGGTGAGGAGTGGTTTAAGCGAAAGTTCCACTTATGGGTGGAACTCCACTTTAACTACTTGACGGCCTCCAGGTGGCTCTAAAAATCCGGGAGGACGTCTTTTGACATCCTCCGGCCACTGGGGGCCGCGCGTCCCCGAGATGCTGATGCGCGTGCCTGGCGGCCGCGATGTCCGCCAGGTACCTACGATCGGCAATGACAGAGCAGGGACGTGGAGCTCTGTGTGTAAACACAGAGTACACATCCTGTCAGGGAGAGGAGACAGATGCTGTGTCCCTTGTACATAGGGACAAAGCATCGGTCACCTCCCCCAGTCAGTCCCCTCCCCCCACAGTAAGAATCACTCCCAGGATACACATTTAACCCCTTCCTGCCCCCTAGTGTTAACCCCTTCCCTGCCAGTCACATTTATACAGTAATCAATGCATTTTTATAGCACTGTTCGCTGTATTAATGTGAATGGTCCCAAAAATGTGTCAAAAGTGTCCGATGTGTGCGCAGCAATATCGCAGTCCTGACAAAATTTGCAGATCGCCGTATTACTAGTAAAAAAAAATAATAAAAAAAAATGTCAGAATTCTATCCCCTATTTTGTAGCCACTATAACTTTTGCGCAAACCAATCACTATACGCTTATTGTGATTTTTTTTTTACCAAAAATATGTAGAATACATATCGACCTAAACTGAGAAAAAAAATAGTTTTTTTAAAAAAAAATGGGATATTTATTATAGCAAAAAGTAAAAAATATTGTGTTTTTTTCAAAATTGTCGCTCTTTTTTTGTTTATAGCGCAAAAAAAAAACCGCAGAGGTGATCAAATACCACCAAAAGAAATCTCTATTTGTGGCAAAAAAAGGACGTCAATTTTGTTTGGGAGGCACGTCGCACGACCGCGCAATTTTAATTTAAAGCGACGCAGTGCTAAAAGCTGTAATTTCGCCTGGGCAGGAAGGGGGTATATGTGCCCAGTAAGCAAGTGGTTAAAGTGAAGCAATACCTTTTTTCACTTCTAGGGTGTAGTGGGGGTGTCAGGGGCTGTAGTGGGGGTGTCAGGGGCTGTAGTGGGGGTGTCAGGGGCATACTGGAACAGGGCGGGCTACGCTTTCAGAGCGGGCTACGCTCTCAGAGCTTCAGCTCCTTCTACTGCAGCTGTAGAATGTCTGTACAGTACTTGAGAGGCACTTTACATACACTCGCGGGTATGTCCATATTCGCGAGTGTACGTAAAGTGAGTGTACCTAAAGGGTATGCCTGTATAGTGGAGGTAATTTGGACAGAAAGTGTATTACTGGTGGAATCACCAGGTAAAAATATAGGGAAAAATAGCCTGAAAAAAGAAAATTAATGCCACATTTAAGAACGTGTAAGCTGCTGTGTATTTTTTTTTTTTTATAGATACCCTTTAATGCATGCCATGATTGTATTATGTTCTCTAATATCCTTTTTATTTTTTGACCCTTTTATACATATTTATTTTTTCTACATTTATACACAGACCAAGCTGTCACCTAAGGGGTATAGTTTATCCTATTGTATTCCCTGTCACTTTTATTGGACAGCTTGGTTTGTTAGTAAATATGAACACAAATATAAAAGAAGATATGTGAAATAATAAAAAGATATTAATAATCTAGGTATTGCCATACCATATATAAATCACAAACATTATCCATCACTGGAACCTGTAGGAACACAAGTTTTGTCGCCCAAATGAATACCCATGTGCTAACATTATCTCTGTTGCATAGAACATTTTCTTGTTTTACTGATACTATACAGGCTTAAAATTTTGTGACAGCGTAAATAAGCTTTTATGAGATGTCTGCATTATTATTTAAAAATGACAATATGTGGCCAATGGGTATGCAGGCAAATGTGTCCTCATTTCCTTATACTTAGAAAAAAGACTATAATTGTGTTTATTTTAGAAGAGCTCATGTCATTTCACTTTTCTTCTATGTTCCAGGCATATAGTACATACAGCCTTTACGTTAGCGGCTCAGACTTGAATGGGGCTGCTGGTGCACTTTCTGGGCAGTGTGGTGCTGACATCAAAATTCTAGATGTGAATGACAACTTTCCTGTACTTGAATTTGAATCGGTAAGTCGTTTTAGAAAATACATTTCCCAGGAATGCATAAAGAAAGTTAGATCATACTTTTATACTTTGCTACTCATATCACTTCCCCTAAGAGGAGCCTACATAGGAGATTACATATTTTCCCAAGCAAAAAAAAATGGTGATCATTGCAATTTTATACGTCACATGGAATCTGTGCAGCGGTTTTTCAAGCACAATTTTTTTTATTTTTACACTGTCCCTTTAATTCTTAATTTTTTTATTTCTTATATATCCCTTTCATTCCTATTACAAGGAATGTAAACATCCCTTGTAATAGATATAAGGGTGAAAGGTCCTCTTTATGGAGAGATCTGGGGTCAAAAAGACCCCAAATCTCTCCTTTACCGTTAAAAACAAAAGATCAAAAAAATTATTTTGATCTTTTGCTTTAAAAAAATATATGTTTACTTAAGTGACGTCATGGTGTCGTTCTGGTCCTCCAAGGCCATAAAGGCAATCAGAGACAATCTAGTCCAGGGGTGCCTAACCTTTTGATGAGCGAGTGCCACTTAAGCGACTTAGTAACCGGTCACGGGCCACAATGAGCGAAGCGGGTGGATGACAGGCTCGTGTCCACTCTGCATATGGAAAGAGGACACAGACACAGCTTACTCTACTTTATGGGCCCTCTGATCCAATCCGCCCAAATGGAAAGAACACGAGACCGTTTACATCGCTGCTCCATAGAGATGAATGGAGGGTTGGACTGATCGCATTAAAGTGGCCTAAGGCTGCTTTCACACTGATGTGCTGCGGTTTACCCGCACTGCGGGTGCAGCTCAGTGCACCTGTGGCTTTCCTATGGGTAAGCAGCACTTTGCCGCAGAATTCCATTATATCCTGCAGGTGTGGTGCACTTTCTGAAACTGGACCAAACCCACAGGTTAAAAACAGAGGCCCATGGCTCAATGCAGGTAATCCACAGGGGCACCACACTGACCCTGCGGACCAGTTTGAAAGCAGCCCAGTAACCACTGCAGAACAGATATGCCCATACAGTGAGGAAAATAAGTATTTGAACACTCTGCTATTTTGCAAGTTCTCCCACTTGGAAATCATGGAGGGGTCTGAAATTGTCATCGTAGGTGCATGTCCACTGTGAGAGACATAATCAAAAAAAAAAAATTCCAGAAATCACAATTTATGATTTTTTAACTATTTATTTGTATGATACAGCTGCAAATAAGTATTTGAACACCAGTCTATCAGCTAGAATTCTGACCCTCAAAGACCTGTTAGTCTGTCTTTAAAATGTCCACCTCCACTCCATTTATTATCCTAAATTAGATGCACCTGTTTGAGGTCATTAGCTGCATAAAGACACCTGTCCACCCCATACAATCAGTAAGAATCCAACTACTAACATGGCCAAGACCAAAGAGCTGTCCAAAGACACTAGAGACAAAATTGTACACCTCCACAAGGCTGGAAAGGGCTACGGGGAAATTGCCAAGCAGCTTGGTGAAAAAAGGTCCACTGTTGGAGCAATCATTAGAAAATGGAAGAAGCTAAACATGACTGTCAATCTCCCTCGGACTGGGGCTCCATGCAAAATCTCACCTCGTGGGGTCTCAATGATCCTAAGAAAGGTGAGAAATCAGTCCAGGACTACACGGGAGGAGCTGGTCAATGACCTGAAAAGAGCTGGGACCACCGTTTCCAAGGTTACTGTTGGTAATACACTAAGACGTCATGGTTTGAAATCATGCATGGCACGGAAGGTTCCCCTGCTTAAACCAGCACATGTCAAGGCCCGTCTTAAGTTTGCCAATGACCATTTGGATGATCCAGAGGAGTCATGGGAGAAAGTCATGTGGTCAGATGAGACCAAAATAGAACTTTTTGGTCATAATTCCACTAACCGTGTTTGGAGGAAGAAGAATGATGAGTACCATCCCAAGAACACCATCCCTACTGTGAAGCATGGGGGTGGTAGCATCATGCTTTGGGGGTGTTTTTCTGCACATGGGACAGGGCGACTGCACTGTATTAAGGAGAGAATGACCGGGGCCATGTATTGCGAGATTTTGGGCAACAACCTCCTTCCCTCAGTTAGAGCTTTGAAGATGGGTCGAGGCTGGGTCTTCCAACAGGAGCTCAAACTCCGTGTTTCTCAGCGACAGCCCAGAAACCTGACTGATCTAGAGAAGATCTGTGTGGAGGAGTGGGCCAAAATCCCTCCTCCAGTGTGTGCAAACCTGGTGAAAAACTACAAGAAACGTTTGACCTCTGTAATTGCAAACAAAGGCTACTGTACCAAATATTAACATTGATTTTCTTAGGTGTTCAAATACTTATTTGCAGCTGTATCATACAAATAAATAGTTAAAAAAATCATACATTGTGATTTCTGGATTTTTTTTTTTTGATTATGTCTCTCACAGTGGACATGCACCTACGATAACAATTTCAGACCCCTCCATGATTTCCAAGTGGGAGAACTTGCAAAATAGCAGGGTGTTCAAATACTTATTTTCCTCACTGTATATATACACTATGATTTTAGTAATAAATTTACCTTTAATAAGTCTTCCATTCAGGTATCACCAGCTATTGTGGCCCCAGTGCATTTGGGATTCGGCCTATGACAGGAGCCAGTGCTATACAGGAAGCATCAGCTTATGCGACTCTGCTGCTCAGCCGCTTGCTTGTGCTACCGCTGGCTTCATTCACAAAACTGATGCTCTGGGATGGCTGGTCAACAACCCGCGATCTGGGCTTGCCAACCTGCCATCCCAGAGCAGGAGGTCACGGGCCACATAAGAGGGCTCCGCGGGCCAAATGTGGCCCCCGGGTCACTGGAAAGGCAACCTCGATCTAGTCTCTCATTGTCTCTGTTACCAGCCGGAACGTCAGATAGTTTCTCGGACACGCTGGATAAAACAGTAAGCCGAAGAAACACCGGCGAGCAGCGTCCCCTCCTTTGGAAAGCAATTTAGGGGCTACTGAGCCGCTGGGATCACTTTATTGAAAGGACCAGCCGCTGGTTGAAAAAAAAAGATACCGGGGTTATGGCTAATAGACATGTGCAGACTGGAATATTTTGTTTCGTTTTTTCGTTTTCGTTTGGAAAATTAATTTATTTAGTTACTCCCGAAAATCATTTTGATTTATTTCGTTTTTCATTGGGGAATATCTTTCGTCCGAAAATCCAATAATACTTGGTTTCTGTCGAACGGTCAAAAGAATATTCGACGGAACATCGAATCTTTGTTGGTGTCTGTCTAATGGTCAAAAAATATTCGACGTAACATCGAATCTTTACGCCGAATCGTACATTTCCATTCGAATATTCCGCCTACAAGAATTCTAACATTGTATGACTAGTAATAATGTTGAATCTATTCTCTATAATGTCGAATCTATTTTCTCATAAATCGAAATCTATTCTCTGTAATGTCGAATCTATTATTTCTATAGTGTCGAATCTTTTCTCTATAATGTCGAATCTTTTCCCTATAATGTCAAATCTCTCTATATCGAATTTTTGAAAAAAACGAAAATGAAAATAAAGCATTTTTTATGTCGGATCTTTCGGTTTTCGTTTCTTGCACTTTCGTTATCGTTTGTTAAAACGATAACGAAAAAAAATGATTTTCGGACGAAAATGCATTCTAACGAAAACTAATGCACATGTCTAATGGCTAATAGCTTCAGTCATAATCCCGGTAAACCACAGGCAAACCGTAACGTATAAATGTACTGGTTTATAAAAATCATTTTTCAACATTGCATGTAGTGTATTTTTTTACTTAGCAGACAAACATTTAAATAAATAGATTTCAGACTCTATGGAAAACTGTCTGTGACAAATAAAAAGCATATTTGTTATCAACGTGCAAATAGCAATGATGTACAGTGATCATTGTCAACTCATAAGAAATTTTCAGTAAGCAGCTATTTGAGGTATGTTAGGGTACAGCATTGTGCTAATATTAGCTTTTATAAGGAATCTTTTTATTTGCTTTGCCCCTTTATATTTAGTGCAGCGCTTGTGACTCCACAGCAAAACTATAGGAACTGACAGTGCTGGCTTGTTTTTGAAAGTGCATGATCAAGGGCTGTTGTACTGGTCCTAAGCTCCCATTCTATCGAGCCACATAGCTAGGAGAATATGTGCATACCAGATACCCTAGCACTTTAAGAGTAAAATCAGATGTTAGCTGTACAGACCCAGGACAGAGGCTTTTGGAGGGGACTGAAGGGTAGCCTCTTGCCTACTGACTATGGGCCCTGGCTATTGAGGGGGCTCTATTATTGGGAGGTGTGTGCCTGGGGGACCCCTTGAGTGGTCTTGCTTCAGATTTAAGAACATGTTTCCCCAAAACACACAGACTCTGGGAACATATCTGGGGCCTCTATGCCCAAACCAGCCATGACTGCTTTAGATTGTGAGATTCAGAGTAGATGTTAACATAATCAGCTCAAATCAACCTGATAATGGGGTCTCCTGCTATAATCTGTTTAAGGTGTTATTTGTGTCTTTGCCCCATTGTGTGCCTCCTAGGTGTGCATTCCCATTGTTAATTGCGTCCCCTCTTGTTTCTGTCTGTCTGCTCTACTTTGTGTATCCAGGATTGTGGGCTTGTTGCAGAATGGTCTGGGCACCTAGGCTTGTTTAGGTGACTAGTTGTTTATTTAGCTTAATGTTTATGTTGGCTGTTCCTTAGCTATGTTAATTATATTCCTGTTTACAGTTTGCATTGTTAGGGTAATGTGATCAGGCTCACATTTTGTGTGAATTTACAATAAAGAGTTCTAGTTCCAGCTTGCACTAGTTCTAGTTCCAGTAAGCTAGTGTCGTCTAGATCTTAGGTGCTCAGCTATACCTGGTTCTGGGCCCAGACTGGAGGAAGCTGTATCTTGACGGAAGCACTCAAGCTGGGTGCTGGACGTTTCCATCACAATAGCCCTAGAGCATGCACTGTCAAAATCATTTCAGCAATGGCAGCGCCCATATTTCTGAACCAGAAGATTACGTACGGCAACAACGCTTATAAGACACCAAGCAACTGTGAAGATATGTTTTATTGCATAGATTGCCCTGTTCTGATAGACATTTGTCCTAGTTAAGCTTTTCTTCAAAATTTATTTCTAAGCATCTTTTTCCAGAAAACACATTTATTCAACCACTTCCCTACCAGACCATAGTCATATGGTCTGGTAGGGACATATGACTATGACATATGAAGTCCACAGATGGGATCTCCTGGCAGGGAAGGAGTTAACACCAGGGGCAGTCAAAGGGTTAAGTGTGTCCCTAAGGCTTACTAACTGTGTGGGGATTACTCTGACTGGGAGAACACAGAGATCCGTGTTCCTGCTTGACAGGAACACAAGATCTCTAAGTTCTCCCCTGTCAGAATGGCAATATGCCTTACATAGGCAGACCGCCATTCTGCCTCTCTGGGGAACGATCGCGGGTGGCCGGGGGACAACGTGTCCGTCGGACCCACTGATTGGCTCCCCCTCTGATCCCCAGAGGCTACTGCACGAAGCGATGTACAGGTACATAGTACCTGTACATCGGGCCGCTTGCCACAGTAAATGTGCGGAACGCGGCAGTAGTGTATTTAGGTTTTGTGCCGCCCTAGGCCTGACTAAACTTGTGCACCTCCTAATTTAAATATGACCCATCCCTTCCTGTCAAGGCCACACCCCTTGCTGTTTAAGACCCTCCCTTAACATTTCGAATGGGGACAACACTAGTTCTGAGGGCCTGGGGGGGGGGGCAATGGAGTCCCTTAATTTGCATAGATTTCCTCTCGCTTCCTGTTTGGCTATGGGGCAGGAAGTGAAGGGAAATCTCTGCACTGGGACAGGGATGGTAAAAAATAATCTGACCAGAGCTATAACTTTCCCTTACTCTATCCAAAATGAAGAAATAAAAAGTGTTGCCTATAGTTCTACTTTAGGGACTAATTTCTGATTATTTTAGGGAGAGGACTCATGCCGCGTACACACGATCATTTTTCAGCATGAAAAAAACGTTGTCTTTAAAAAACGTCATTTAAAATGATCGTGTGTGGGCTGCACGTCGTTTTTCAGTTTCTGAAAAACGCCCCAAATTTTTTTCAAACATGCTGCATTTTTTAACGTCGTTTTGTAAAAAATTATTGTGTGTGGGCTAAAACGACGTTTTAAACCCGCGCATGCTCAGAAGCAAGTTATGAGATGGGAGCGCTCGTTCTGGTAAAACTACCGTTCATAATGGAGTAAGCACATTCATCACGCTGTAACAGACAAAAAAGCGCCAATCGTCTTTTACTAACAAGGAATCATCTAAAGCAGCCCAAAGGCGAATAGAATTTCCCCTTTAGAGTGCCGTTGTACGTGTTGTACATCACCGCGATTTGTTCATCATTTTTTTAAAACGATGGTGTGTGGGCAACGTCGTTTTTAATGATGAAGTTGGAAAAACTGTGTTTTTTGGACATGCTGAAAAACTACGTTTTCTTTCATGCTGAAAAATGATCGTGTGTACGCAGCATAAGAAGATATAACCTTATGCTGCTCGTGTTAGTAAATAGATATGAAAGTATATCATATTTACTTGTTTTAAACGTTTTGTTTTATATTTTTACGTTTCTTCCTGGTTTCCATGAATGATGTCATTCATCCCAGGAGTCTTCAAGAGGGGTTTTTGCAGCATGGCACACCCTCCTGTCTGCATGCCAAAACTAAAGACAGGTGGATTCCAGAAAGTAATTGCTACATAAATCATCTGTCATTAGCCAAGATGGTCATGGCCAGAAATGCTAGGGGGTGTGATTTCTCAGCAGAATAAAGCATAGAGATACGGATGAATAAATTTGCTTTGAATAATAAGAATGAAAGAAATTGCATTTTTGGTTTGTGCTTTAACAACATGTATGTCCATCTCTTCAGTACTCAGTCAACTTTGCGGAGAACATGATCGGTTTAACTGACTTGAGGATGAAAGTGTTTGATGCTGATGAAATGTACACTGATAACTGGATTGCAGTGTTTGAGATTGTGTCTGGCAATGAAGGCGGGTGGTTTGTGATTGATACAGATGCTCAGACAAATGAAGGCGTTTTGAGAATTGTTAAGGTATGTGTTTCTACATAATACTAAAGCTGGCTTCTTCAGTTAACACTGTGGTTGATGTTCTGCCTTCCTTTACTTCACATTATCTCTGTTTTTTCTTTTATAGGCACTTGATTATGAATCAATGCAAATGGCCAACCTCGCTATTCTAGTGACCAACAGAGCTGCTTTTCATTATTCCGTGATGTCTGAATATCAAGCAAAAATGACAAGCGTTAATGTTCATGTACAAAATGTGATTGAAGCACCAGTATTTGTTCCAAATAATATTCATCTGACCATCCCTCAGGGTTTAAGCCAAGAAGAATTATTGCAATATGTGCTTGGAAAGGTTACAGTTATAAATCAGGAAACGGGCCAGGCTGCCACAAATGTTGTGTAAGTTGTGACTTTGATGCGACTTTGTTTTCATTTTGGATGTTGTTTGCATATTTTATGGGACCAAATTGTTTTGTAAATCACACCAAAGTAGCAAAGGACCTTTTCTCAAAGTTACATTGCAGCTGCGCTGCATTAATGTGAACAGGCACCAGTGCAACCTAAGTTGTATCTAAAATTGCATCAGTGTGAATCAGGCCTAATTCTTACATTGCCTATTTTTACAATTCCTGCTAAATTAAAGACATTAAATATTTTGATGGTCTCAGTTTAAAGCTCACCGCATGTTGCAATCTCACTGTACAATCTCCTTTATATCTACCAACAACTATGTAGTGCAAGGGCCTGCCTGACTTCATATAAAGGGATTGGATATCTTACATAGATTTGGCATATCTAAAGGAAACTGTATAAAGATTGTATGGTCAGACTTTCAAGCAGAGCTCCAGCCCCTCCACCAAAAAAATGAAAGTCAGCAGCTGCAAATACTGTATCTTCTGACCTTTACTATTCAGGCATTTACCTGTCCAGGGATCCCGTTGTGTGCTCACCTAAGCCGATTCTTGATTCAGCTCTCAGACGCTGGTGCCGCTATCTTGGGTAAGGAAAACCGTCAGTTTCCTATTGCGTATGCGCTCATCACGCTGCGCTTTCTGAAGGGGCTGGCTGCAGCGAGGGCCGTACCTGTCAAAACTAGGTACCAGCTCCCCCCTCCACCCCACAAGGTACCAAATGTGGCACAGGAGGGGGGGAGGCAAACAAGCAGAGGTTACTTTTTGGGTTGAGCGCCACTTTTATATGTACCGGTATGGTAAGCATTACAATTACTGCTAAAGATGTGCCTTGGGGATTTTTCCTAGACAAAGTGGAAGGTTGTTTCAGTACTCTGCAAATTATATTAAACTATTTTGGATTGGAAGCATAGGAAAATGGCTTTTGAGCCATATCTAAAAACATAAATGTTGCTCCTTCAGACATGTCAGGTATCAAGCTCTCATATAAACCACAAAACACAACTTTTAGAGCCGGTTCACACAGGGGCGACCTGGGATCAGACTTGAAGTCTCCCCAAGTCGTCCCAAGTCGCGTGGTTGAGAAAATCAATGGAAGTGAATGGAGCCGTCTTAATGTACACTACTGAATTCACTCCGACTTCAGAAAAGGTTCCTGTACTACTTCAATCCGACTTCTAGGCAACTTGTAGGCAACTTGTACCCATTGGCCCAGATTCAAGAAGCAATTGCGCCTGTGTAACCATAGGTTGCTGATTCAGGAACATCGTAACGCCGACTGCAGCCTAAAATCTGCGTGGCATAAGGCTCTTATGCCACGCATATCTTAGGCTGCATTCTAGCGATGACCGCTAGGGGGCGCTCCCATTGTGCTCAGTGTATAGTATACAAATTGCATACTAACACCAATTCACAACGTTGCGCGAGCCCTGCGTACGCAATTTACGTAGTTTGCGTACGTCGACGTAAGGTTGCACATCCTAATAGCACGCGCAGCCAATGCTAAAGGATACCCGTCGTTCCCGCGTCGCGATATTTGAAATCTACGTTGTTTGCGTAAGTGATTCGTGAATGGCGCTGGACGCCATTCACGTTCACTTTGAAGCAAATTACGTCCTTGCGACGTCATTTGCCGCAATGCACGTCGGGAAAGTTTCCCGACGAAGCATGCGCTCTACGCTCGGCGCGGGAGCGCGCCTAATTTAAATGATTCCCGCCCCCTACGGGATCATTTACATTAGGCGCCCTTACACAGGGCAAGTTTACACAGCGTACACGCAATTTACGGAGCTACTGCTCCGTGAATCGCGGGTAGCGCAGTAAATTTGTGGGGGCGCAGGGCAAAAACGCTGCCCTGCGCCTCCGTAACAGATGGGCAAATTCTACCTGAATCTGGGCCATTGATTTCAATGAAAGTTGCCTCAGAAGTCTGATCACTGTCTTAACCGAAGCAACAATACAAGAAGATAACATACATTTCTCAGGCAAACCCCTCCCTTCCACAGAGCTGATTGTTGTTTGATTGGCCACTGGAAAGCCTCCTGTCCTGGAGGTGACTCGAAGTTGCCTTGTACTGTCCTGGAGGCAATTTGAAGTTGCCTTGTAAATTGCCTGATGATTCATACTCAAGTCGTGTCCAAGTTGCCTCCCAAAGTCGTGCTGGAAGTCATGTTGCCCCTGTGTGAACCGGCTCTCATTAGTATACTTTAAAAGAATACTATACTATGTTTAGAAAACATTCAGCTATCTGTCAACTCCAATGTAAACTTTAAAGTATTGCCCCGAATAACCCTGAATAATTTTTACTTTTGAAGCTTAAATTGATAAAGCACATACAGTGCAGCCAAGTGAGGTGATAATAATATAATACAAACAAATAGAAATAAGATCTCCAGGCACAAAAGCTTTTATTTAAATATATTATTTGATAGCCACAAAGGATATAGATCCAACTTTGTGCATTTTGCTTTTGCAAACCCAGTTATTGCCTTGTAACAGTAGCAGTGACATCATAGCCTGCATAGAGTACATTTGTAGGAGGGGCTGAGCAGGCCCACCCACTACAGGCTGCATGCAGAAAACTACAGGAGGGGGTGGATATAAGACCAATTTTCTTCTACAAGAAAAGGGAGAAGCAATGGCCAGTATTTATTACAGGAAGATATTGCATTCAGCAAAATGACAGGCTGGATTACTGCACAGATCTGGAAGAAATACACAAGTTAAGCCTTATGCACACTGGGCATTTGCCCAGCTCTTCTAAAAACCTTTCTCCTGGCAGGAGAAAAGCAGTGCCAAAAATGCACCGAAAGCTGCATTTTTGCAAACGCATTTAAGTGCATCAAGCGTTTGGATATTTATTTATTTCATTGGCCAAAATATTTATTTGCTCTAGCCATTGAAATTAATGAACGCCCCAGGCACCTGACACACCTACCGCTTAAGCGCATTTAGACACCGATATGTGCACGAACACATAGACTAATAAAAAGAGGGGCATAAAAAAATACAAGACACCTCGAAAAGCGCAGCGCTGCGCAAACTGTTGGCACTATATAAATCCTGTATAATAATAATAAAAGAGCAGCGTTTAAACCACCCAGGAGTGCAGGAGGCCTAAGAGTGCACATGCCACTTGAATTTAGACAATGTTTGCTGATCCCGGAACTTCAGCTTTAAAGGAGAAGTCTGGCCTGAGCTCGTTTGGCTGGGCTTCCCCTATGACCTGTTTTCAGCAGAGAGCGGTCTGAAGTCTGCTCTTCGCTGACATCACCAGGATCAGTCGAGGCAGCGCGTCATTCAGCTGCCTGGACTAATGGCAGTCTCAGCCTCTCAGCGAGCCACTGAGACAAAGCCCCCCACCCCTCCACAGCTCAGCGCTCCAATGAGCAGGGAGGAGCAGAGCAGGAAAGATGCTGACCGGTAGTCAGCAGCTCTCAGGGAGGTAAGAGAACCGAGCCATTGGCGATGTTCAGTGGCTCAGTTCTCAGTGAAGAAGTGGCAGGGGACAGATGCAGCATCAGTCTGATGCTGTATACATCTAGGTAAGTATGATTAAGCAAAAAAAAAAAAACCCATACTTCTCTTTTAAAAAAGAATCCTGGGAAGATTAATTGGGCATCTATGTGTACTGTATAAATATAATTTTTTCCAGGATGTTCTTTAAAAGGAGATCCATGCCTCTAAAATCTCTGATCTCCCAATGCACCAGTGGCAGACCTACCAGGGTCACAAAGGTCGCACTTGCGACCTGACCCTGACGCTTGGCCACTGAGGGGGGCCCCAAGAGAGCAGGAAGCATACATGCCAGCCAACTGTCTCTATGGTGCCCGCTATACAGTGGAGTGGGGAGGAAGCATCTGATCTGAAGCTCTGTAGTGCCCGGGATCTCCTTCTACCCATTCAGCCAGCAGTTCATGCTTACAGTGGAGAGGGAAAGGGCCTCTGACCGGCAGGTACAAGCTTCAGAACATAACCAGAGTGACTCACTTGTGGATTGAAGCTGGTGCTTGCCTGGATAAAAGTCCCCTCCCCCTCCACTGTGTAGCATAAACTGCTGGCAGAGGGAGATGCCAATCAATATGTGCAGCAATGGTGAGTGTCCATGGGGTGATCAAAATTTCTCTTTAAATTGGTTGCAGAGATGTGCTTGGGCGACAATGAGTATAGAGCATACTGAAAGTACAGAATTGTGTATGTTGGGGAACAGGATACAGAGGTGTGCTGGGGGGGTTGGGGGTGCAAAGATGTGTTGCCCCCAAGTACAAATGAGTGTTAGGGGTGTGGGTGGTGCAAAGATGTACGGTGGAGTACATAGAAATGTAAAGGGTGGGTACAGAAGTGCGCTGGTGGTTATGAAGGCTTCCTGGAGTGTACAAAGGTGTGTCGGAGGGATACAGGGGATGTTGGGTGGTGCAGAGTTGTGTTTAACCACTTAAGGACCTTAGGTGTTTTTCAGATTTGGTGTTTGCAAGACTAAAACAGTTTTTTCTGCTAGAAAATTACTTAAAACCCCCAAACATTATATATTTTTTTTTCTAACACCATAGAGAATAAAATAGTGGTCATTGCAATACTTTTTGTCACATCGTATTTGCGCAGCGGTCTTACAAGCGCACTTTTTTTGGAAAAAATTCACTTTTTTGAATTAAAAAATAAGACAACAATAAATTTGGCCCATTTTTTTTATATATTGTGAAAGATAATGTTACGCCGAGTAAAATGATACCCAACATGTCACGCTTAAAAATTGCGCCTGCTCGTGGCATGGCGTCAAACTTTTACCCTTAAAAATCTCGATTGGCGACGTTTAAAAAATTCTATAGGTTGCATTTTTTGAGTTACAGAGGAGGTATAGGGCTAGAATTATTGCTCTCGCTCTAACGATCGCGGCGATACCTCACTTGTGTGATTTGAACACCGTTTTCATATGCAGGCGCTACTCGCGTATGCGTTCGCTTCTGCGCACGAGCTCGTCGGGACAGGGCGCTTTAAAAAAAAAAATTTGTTTTCTTATTTATTTTTATTTATTTTATTACTTTTTACACTGAAAAAAAAAATGATCACTTTTATTCCTATTATAAGAAATGTAAACATCCCTTGTAATAGAAAAAAGCATGACAGGTCCTCTTAAATATGAGATCTGGGGTCAAAAAGACCTCACATCTCATATTTAGACTAAAATGCAAGAAAAAATAATTGAAACTGTAATTTTTTCAAATGACAAAAAAAAAAAATGTTTCTTTAAGACGCTGGGCGGGACTGACGTTTTGACGTCACTTCCGACCAGCAGAGCTATGGGGACAGGTGAAAGACATTTTTCCCTCACTCGCATCCCCAACCAGCTGCCGAACAGACCTGATCGCCTCCACCGCTACCGACGGCAACGGTAAGGGGCGGAGGGCGCGGGAGAGCGGCGGGAGGGGGCCCTCTCCCGCCACCGATAACGGCGATCTCGCGGGGAATCCACCGCGGAGACCGCCGTTATCGTGTACAGGACCTTTAGCACTAAAGATGGATACCTTGGTTGTGGCAGCAGCTGCTGTCGTTACCGAGATATCCATCTTTAAAATTAGGACGTATATATATACAGTGCAGGGTCCTTAAGCGGTTAAGGGAGGAAAAGATGTGCAGTGGAGTATGTAGATGTGCTAGGGGGTGTGGAGGCGTGTTAGAGGTATGCTGGGGGTTACAAAGACACTTTGGAAGATACAGAGGTGCGCTGGGGAATACAGAAGATGCTGGGAGGTGCCGAGGTGTGGTGGGGGTTGCAGAGGTATACCAGGAGGTCCAAAGGCTTTCAGGGTTTATATAGGCATACTGGGGGATACAGAAGATTCTAGTGGGTGCAGAGGTGTTCTGGGGGTACGAAGGATGCTGGGAGGTGCAAAGATGTGTAGGGGGTGCAGCAATGTGCAAAGGGGTACAGAAGTGTGCTGAGGGTATGAAGATGTGCTAGGGGTACAGGGGTTATCTGGGAGGTACAGAGATATGTGGGGGGGGGGTGTATAGGGGCATGGTGAGGGGAAAAGAGGCATTCGGGGATGTCAAAGGGGTATGGCATTAGGTTTCCCTTTTGTTAAACAGCATTCATTTTAAATGCCCCGCACCTAATTAAAATATGTTCTCTGCCTACAATGGCTGGCTAAACACAAAAAGGTGTCCCTGTATTTTTTGGAAAGGTTGGCAACTATGTAGGAAGGGCGTAGTCACCTAAAGTTACAGCCATCTTCCAAGCCCTCCCGCCATGGCCAAGTAGCTGGTTGTTCTGACAAAAAAAATCCAACACTACCAATAAGTGCAGCTAAGCACTGCTGACACATTCTTACTGGCCCATCACCATAATGGACAGAAGGAAGCAAGCTGCTAACACCAGAAAAATCTTTACTTCATAGAATAGCCGGAAATTAGGCCTTGACAGGAAAGTTTTGGAGGCAGCTACAGGTCTGTGCATGCACCTCTGGGTGTCTGTACTTTATAACTGCATCAGTTTACCCATTCCTCCCAGGGACATGATCTCTTAAAGGAGCCATATATCAAGAAGGGCATGAGTAAGGGAAGTGTAATTCACACAGAACTTACCTCCCATATAGCTGCTTCATCTTCTCGGAGTTCTCCTTGTACAGAATGTGCAGAAACAAGAAGTGGTGTTTTATGGCCTATAGGAGCTTGGTACACCGCCTGAATGTACTATCCTCAATTGTGCATTTAAAAATGAGTGTATAAACTCATAAAGGGATCTTTTCAGGACCTTAACGTACGTTTTTTTGTTTTTGTGTGCTGCTAATAGGTATTCGTTAGACAGTACTTCAAGTAGATGGTTTATAATTGATTCTACAACTGGTGAAATCAAAATGACTCTTGAGATGGCACGAGGGAATGGTCCAACAGATGCACCCAACGCAACATTTAATGGATTAATCTTTGCTACAGTAGACGGAAACGGTAATAAGATAAGCTGTTCCTTGTATTTTGCTTTTTTGTTGTAAATCCATCTAGTAGTTTCTAATTTTAGATTTTATTTGATATAATTATTATTATGATAATTGTTAGTAGATTTGTCGATTTACACTTTGTGATTTTGTTTTAATCTGCAAATATAAAGTACATCATATGAATATTTTTGGCCAGTGGAGCTCTAAGTTCATTTTTAAATGTCATGTGATTTTTCGTGACTCCTGCCTGCTCTTATGCCGCGTACACACGATCATTTTTCGGGTTGTAAAAAATGAAGTTTTTAAAAAAAAAAAAATTCATTTATAACGATTGTGTGTGGGCCTCCGAGCATTTTTCGGGTTCTGAAAAACGGGCAATTTTTTTTCGAACATGCTCTATTTTTTCACTCCGTTTTAAACGTTGTAATTTTTCGGGATGTAAAAAATGGTCGTGTGTGGGCTTTAACGACGTGAAAAACCCACGCATGCTCAGAAGCAAGTTATGAGACGGGAGCGCTCGTTCTGGTAAAACTACCGTTCGTAATGGAGTAAGCACATTCATCACGCTGTAACAGACAGAAAAGCGCGAATCGTCTTTTACTAACACAAAATCAGCTAAAGCAGCCCAAAGGGTGGTGCCATCCAAATGGAACTTCCCCTTTATAGTGCCGCCGTACATGTTGTACGTCACCGCGCTTTGCTAGAGCATTTTTTTTTCCACGATCGTGTGTGGGCAAGGCCGTTTTAATGATCAAGTTGAAAAAAACGTTGTTTTTTCTAGAGCCTGAAAAACGTCGTTTTTTACAACCCGAAAAATGATTGTGTGTAGGCGGCATCAGTGTTAGACTGACAGCATGATGCAATTCAGCAGAGGCTGAAAAAATGGTAGAGGAAAGAAAAGCAGAATGACGACTCCATCAGTTTGGTGGCAATCTTCAATGTTCAATCGGCAGGCTGGGAATGGGGCCCTGACCAAGTTGTAATGCTTAAAGTGGAAGTCCACCCTAACACTTAAATTCTCCCTGCAATAATTAATGTGAGCTAAGTTCAGCCTCATGTTTCAAAGTGAAAACATCCCAGTTTTTCATCCTTTATTTTGCAGTATCCAGTGCCGTCACATGACTTCAATTCTACTTTCTTCTGAGCCTAAAAGCAGCCAGTGGATGTGGTTACTGAAAGCTAGTGACATCACTTCCTGGGAGGGATACTGTTCCTGTGTAGCCAGTGGGCGTATACAGGAGAGGAGGAGCTATTCATAGGTTCTTACCCAGTGTTCTCTCATTGTACTTCCTAATTCATGAGAAAATTAAGAAATAAAAAGCCCCGTCCACACAGGACAAGGGAGGAACCTTTGATTAGCAAAGTACCATGCCATGCAACCATTGCCCATCACACCATGCATACAGTGCCCATCACACCATGCACACAGTGCCTATCAGTGCCCATCACACCATGCACACAGTGCTCATCACACCATGCACACCTTGCCCATCAGTGCCCATCACACCATGCACACAGTGCTCATCACACAATACACAAAGTGCATATCACACAATGTATACAGTGCCTATCACACCATGCACACAGTGCCTATCAATGCCGATCACACCATGCACACAGTGCCCATCAGACTATGTACACAATGCCGATCAGTGCCCATCACACTATGCACACAGTGCCCATCACACCATGCACACAGCATACCTCCCAACTTTTTGAGATGGGAATGAGGAACACCTATCAGCAAAAATATGGCAGCATAGGACACACCCCTTGCCACGCCCCCTTAAAGGAGACTTGTACAAAAAGCAAGATTAGTTAAACCCACAAGTGCTTTTTTTTACCACTCCTATTCCTTTATATTGGCTTTTAGAATTTACAAATGCAGCAATTTAGAAATCAGATGAAATGTTTAGCACTGGTAAACGCTTTTTGATAGATTAAAAGTGCATTTTATATACATCTATATAGATCGGACAAAAATGGGGGACAAATGAGGAGGAATGAGGGACAGAGGGACATTGCTTCAAATCAGGGACAGTCCCTCGAAATCAGGGACAGTTGGGAGCTATGCACACAGTGCCCATCACACCATGCACACAGTGCCCATCACACCATGCACACAGTGCCAGGCAGAAACAAGCACGTGGTTGTACACTGTAGATAATGTGCAGCATGTTGCATTGTAATCTGTATTACAATTTCTAACAAACAAAACATACTTCCAAAGCAGGTCTGATTTGATTTGAATTAGGTGAGCCTCCAAGGAGTCTATGGAAAAGAGAGTTTCCTGTCCTTACTGTGCTGTCTGGCAAGGTGTTATGCCGCATACAGACGGTCATTTTTTGCGATGGAAAAAAAATGAAGTTTGAAGTGATGAAAAAAAATGACATTTTTGAAACTTCATTTTCAAAAACGATGTAGCATACACACCATCGTTTTGAAAAATGATGAACAAAGTGACGGCACTCTAAAGGGGAAGTTCTATTCGCCTTGAGGCTGCTTTTAGCTGGTTACTTGTTAGTAAAAGACGTTTCGTGCTTTTTTGTCTGTTACAGCGTGATGAATGTGCTGACTCCATTATGAATGGTAGTTTTACCTCCCGTCTCAAAACTTGCTTCTGGGCATGTGCGGGTTTAAAAAGTAATTTTTGCCCACACACGATCATTTTTTATGACACAAAAAATGACATTTTAAAAAATGACATAATAAATTCAAGCATGTTCGAAAAAAAATTTTGTCATTTTTCAGAAGACATAAAATGACATTTTGCCCACACACGATCATTTTAAATGACATTTTTAAAAAAAAAAAATCATCACAAAAAATGACCATCTGTACGTGGCATAAGAGTCAAATATATGCACTTCAACTCTGTATTTAGCTTTGTACCTTCTTTTATCTGTTTAACGTCATGGCTGAGCAGAGGAATATTCTGGCTTACCTACTTAGCTTGTTTTACTTTTGATTATGATCCGAGGCAGTAAAACAAGTACAGAACGATCACAACTAATATTGTTATTTATTAGTATGTTTTATCACTAATATGATTTTTAATACAATTTTTTAGATCCGAATATTCGACCAGTAGGATCCACCAATTTTACAGCAAGCTTAGGTCCCTCAATCCCAGTACCAATTGGAGTGTGCCCATCGATTACTGCAGAGCCCCGTCTCGTATGTACTGGGAATAGGAAAGCAATTGTTAATGCATATCAAAACCCAAGTAATGCTCCCTTTAAGATAACTTTGTCACCTAACGCTGGCTGGTCCACGGAACCTTTAAATGGTAAGTGCTAAATACAGTATGTGCTCAGCTTTTTATCTATTTTTTAAATGCTTGTCTTGTCCATTTGTATGATCCAAATGTTTGATATGGCCTCTGCTATACAACTGGTAAGGTTAAGGTATGAAATGACAATGCATAAAATCAAGCACAAAGAAACACATGTAATATGGTGTCATATCTTTAAAGTAGGTACAAACTCCAACTTAAAATTGAATTCCAGCCTAGATCCAACTAGTACTAAAAAAGTCCCCAATCCCCAACAACTATGCTGGCTAATCTGTGTAAAAAAGATAAATATATTTAGGATGCTTTCACACTGCTCCATTGAAAAACACATCAAAAACATATATGCATTTTTATGTGTTTCTGGTGCGTTTTCGGGTCCCGTGAAACATGAACATGTGACTAAAAAAAAAACACACCACAAATGCAACTGTGGTGCGTGGTGGGGAGCTGCGTTTTTGGTGCGGTTTTGAAAAGCGCACCAACGATGCAGCATTCAGGACTTTTCAGAACACACTGCACCCACAGAGCAGTGGTGTGAAGCGTCCCATAGGATTTTAATGGGAATGTTTTATTGCATTTTTCTTGAATTTTCAACAAGTTTAAAAACGCAGCAAAAAGGCATCAGTGTGCTCCGGTCTGGTCATGTGATAAGGCTCCCCTGTGTCAGCTAGCGACACTGCAGGGGAGAGGAGGGAGCACTAACAACGGCTGGGACATGAGAACTTATGGGTGATGTCACTGTTCCCAGACGTTCCCAGACATTTTTGAGTGTTCTCTCCTCTCCCCTGCAGCCGGAGAGGGGATCACATGGCCGGACCAGAGGAGACTGAAAACTTGTAAGTATGTACATCTTTATTTACACAGGTTAGTCAGCATAGGAGTTGGAGGTGGGGACATTTTTATGACCTAGGCTTATCCCGCGTACACACGGTCGGAATTTCTGACAAGAAAAGTTTGAGCTTTTGGTCGGAAATTGAGAACCAGCTCTCAAATTTTTGTTGTCAGAAACTCAGACAGAAAAAGTCAGATGGAGCATACACTGCTCCATCTGACTTTTTCTGTCGGAGTTTCCGACAACAAAAATTTGAAAGCTGGTTCTCAATTTTTCCGACAAGAAAAGCTTCTGTGTTTACAAGTGATAGTGGTGAGTGGGGAACAGAAGGCGAGAGCCGGAGGTCATGGAATGGAGTTCCGCCATGTTGCAGCTGAAAAAAAGCCCTGGGTTGGGGGGGGGGGCACATGAAATGGCTTGGTGGGCCAGATTTGTGACCTACAGTATTTCTTTTTTTTTGTCTCTTTATTTATTCATGCTTTTATATTTTAGATACAGCTGTCTACGTGGTTGCAGCATCAGGATTGGGTCCCGGAAATTACACTGTGAGAGTCTATGTTTCAGACAAAAACAATTTAGCCTGTCCTGATCCAGTCGACATTACTATAACAGTCTGTGATTGCACTTCTGGTGGAAGTTGTGATGCCACAAAACTTGTAGGCAAAAGTGTTTCTCTTGGCCCAGCTGCAATTGGTCTTATGGTTTTGGGATTTTTATTGCTTTTGTGTAAGTAACACAACATTACTTTTCATTTTATTTAAATGTCAATTAAATGCCTGTTCCACCTGAAAACGATATATACCTATTTTAAGTGGACACCAGTGGTGTAAACATTTTCTTTTCATTTCCCTTGGAGACTTCATAGGATATATATTTTGGCTTGAATTTCTAAAACTATATAGGCTATAATTAAAATACTGACCACTTCCTGCCCGGAGGACATACATGAATGTCCTTCAGTTTCAGTGGCTATACCGGGATGATGCCTGTACCTACAGGCATTATCCCGGTATTGATATTTTCAGCTGGCAATTCTCTTCAAGGCAGAAGTGATCTGAGTGGCTAATTAGCCACTGGATGACTTCTGCAGGTGGCAGAAAGGGGGTCCCACCGCTGCCTCTCCTGGGCTCTCCGGTCCTATCGCTGAGGCCACGAGTGATGTGGCCTTCGGCAATGGCTGCCCTGTAGAGAGAGAGGAACTGACGTTGTTCCTCTCTCTCTGTAAACCTAGAAACTGGGAGCGACGAGCAGTTTGTCACTTCCGGATTAACCCCTTTGTTTATCTGGCCAGCAACAGCCAGGAAGGCAGCGATCAGAACAATTTGTGTCTGATCAGCTACATGGGAGGCCAGAGGAGAGGATTTGGGATCCCAAATCTCTCCATAAACAGGGCCTGTCACAGCCCATGCTATCGCAAGGGATGTGGTTCATCCCTTGTGATAGCAATAAAGTTAGTAAAAAAAAATTGTAAAAAAATACTTGTGTAAAAAAATAATAATAAAAAAAAAATGTAAAGTGCCCCCCATACTTAAATGCAAATATGAAGGCATACGTTACTCCCGGACGCATATGTAAACGGCGATCAAACCACACGTAAGGTATTGTCAATAACATCAGAGCGAGAGCAACAGTTCTAGCACCAGACCTCCTGTGACACTCTAAACTGGTAACCTGTAAAGGCATTTAAAGCGTCGCCTATGGAGAATTTTAAGCACTGTAGTTTGCCACCATTCCACGGGCAGACGCAATTTAAAGCGTGAGGCCTCGTACACACAACCGAGGACCTCGTCGTAAATGAAACATCGTTTTCCTCGACGAGTTCCTTGTTAGGCTTGTCGAGAAACTTGACAAGCTTTCTTTGTGTACACACTGTCAAGACCAAATCTCGTCGTTCTCAAACGCAGTGACGTACGACGGCAGGGGAAGTTCGATTCCACTGGCACAACCCTTGGGGCTGCCTTTGCTAATCTCATGTTACTGCGTGTTAAGTAAAAGTTTGGAAAGAGACGATTTGCACTTTTCAGTCTGTTACAGCGTGAAAAATGTGCTATCTCCATTACGAACGCTACTTTTACCGAAGGTGCGCTCCTGTCTCATACTTTATTCTGAGCATGCGCGGGTTTCTAAGCATACACACGAACGTGTTTCTCGTTGAAAACCAGCCCGACGAGGAGCACGACAAGGAAATTGAGACTCCCGTCGAGGAAGACTTGTTCTCTTTTTTTCTCGTCGAGTTCCTCGACAGTTTTCTCGATGAAAAACATACACACAACCGTTTTCCTCTGCAAAAAAGCTCTGCCACCAAGTTTCTTGATGGATTCTGTCGAGGAAAACGGTCGTGTGTACGAGCCCTCACATGTAAGGTATCTATTTTTCCCCCCAAAAATTGCGTTTGAAAAACCACTGTGCAAATAATGTGTGACATAAAAAATTGCAACATTCGCCATTTTATTCTATAGGGTCTCTGCTAAAAAAAAATTATAATGTTTGGGGGTTCTAAGTAATTTTCTAGCAAAACAAAGTAGATTTTTACATGTAGAAGCAAAGTGTCAGAAATGGTCTGGATGGCAAGTGGTAAAATAAAAATATTTTTCCTCTTAGTCACAAATAGTTATTTATTTATCTTACATTAAGAATCTATACATGGGACCCTGAGACACTTTTAACCACTGGTCCACCGGGCCTATTCTGGTACTTCTCTCCTTCATGTAAAAATCTAAATTTTTTTGCTAGAAAATTAATCAGAACCCCCAAACATTATATATTTTTTTTTAGCAGACACCCTAGGGAATAAAATGGCGACTTTTTTTCTCACACAGTATTTGCGCAATCATTTTTTAAACGCCTTTTTTGGGGGAAAAACGGTTTAATGAATTAAAAAATAACAAAACTTGTATAATGTAAAATTGTATAACTTGTAAAATTGTATAATGTGAAAGATGATGTTACGCCGAGTAAATAGATACCTAACATGTCACGCTTTAAAATTGCGCACACTCATGGAATGGCGCCAAACTTCGGTACTTAACCACTTAAGCCCCGGACCAGGCTGCCTAAAGACCCAAGGTGTTTTTACAGTTCGGTACTGCGTCGCTTTAACAGACAATTGCGCGGTCGTGCGACGTGGCTCCCAAACAAAATTGGCGTCCTTTTTTCCCCACAAATAGAGCTTTCTTTTGGTGGTATTTGATCACATCTGCGGTTTTTAGTTTTTGCGCTATAAACAAAAATAGAGCGACAATTTTGAAAAAAATGCAATATTTTTTACTTTTTGCTATAATAAATATCCCCCAAAAACATATATAAAATTTTTTTTTTTCCTCAGTTTAGGCCGATACGTATTCTTCTACCTATTTTTGGTAAAAAAAATCGCAATAATCGTTTATCGGTTGGTTTGCGCAAAATTTATAGCGTTTACAAAATAGGGGATAGTTTTATTGCATTTTTATTTTTTTATTCTTTTTTATTTTTTTTACTACTAATGGCGGCGATCAGCGATTTCTTTCGTGACTGCGACATTATGGCGGACACTTCGGACAATTTTGACACATTTTTGGGACCATTGTCATTTTCACAGCAAAAAATACATTTAAATTGCATTCTTTATTGTGAAAATGACAGTTGCAGTTTGAGAGTTAAACACAGGGGGCGCTGTAACATTTAGTGTTCACTTGATGTGTGTTTACAACTTATGGGGGGTGTGGCTGTAGGACTGACATCATCGATCGAGTCTCCCTTATATAAGGGATCACTCGATCGATACGGCGCCACAGTGAAGCACGGGGAAGCCGTGTTTACATACGGCTCTCCCCGTTCTTCAGCTCCGGGGAGTGATCGCGACGGAGCGGCTATAAACGAATAGCCGCGCCGTCGTCCCGGATCGCTCCCCGAGGCTTACCGACCTCCGCATGTACCGGGGGGGGGGGTCCCGATCGGACCCCCGACCCACGTCAAGCAGAGGACGTATAGGTACGTGCATGTGCCTGTCCGTGCCATTCTGCTGACGTATATTTACATGAGGAGGTCGGCAAGTGGTTAAAAATCTCCATAGGCGACGCTTTAACATTTTTTACAGGTTACTATTTTCGAGTTACAGAGGAGGTCTAGTGCTAGAATTGTTGCACACACTCTAACGCACGTGGCGATACATCACATGTGGGGTTTGAATGGCGTTTACATATGTGGGCGGGACTTACATGCGTGTTCGCATCTGAGCGCGAGATACCGGGGCTATAGGGGCGTTTTAAAAAATATATATATATATATATATGTTTATTTTACTTATTTTTTTTTTTTAAACTGTTTTAAAAAAAAAATTGATCACTTTTATTCCTATTACAAGGAATGTAAACATCCCTTGTAATAGGAATCACTGTGACAGGTCCTCTTTATGGAGATATGTGGGGTCAATACGACCCCACATCTCTCCTCCAGGCTTGAAAGCATGAGATTGTGAAAAAAAATCACTGATCTCATGCCGACAGCCGCGATTGTGTCTTTATTTACTTCCGGGTACCCGGGCGTGACGTCACAACGTCACAACCGGGCCTCTGACGGTCATAGAGATGACTGGTGACCATCTGGTCACCAGTCATCTCTATCGTCGTGAGCCGGCGCCAGCCAATTCGTTTTCTGGGCCCCCGATGGCACGGGAGAGCCCGGAGAAGCACCAAATGGCGGCAGGAGGGGGGACATCCTGTCCCACTGCCTATAAGAACGATCAGGCAGTGGAACTGCCGCTATGATCATTCTTATCGTGCACAGAATCGCCGGCAGAAGATGGTGATATCTAAATGATGCCTGTAGCTGCAGGCATCATTCAGATATCACCGCACAAAGTCGAGGATGTAATTTGACGTCCTTGGGGGACAAGTGATTAAGGCCGTGTATTTATTGTATTAGTTATGATGGCCATACATTTGCTAGTTTTAGGGCCGGTTCATATCATGAATCGCACAGGAACATGCTGTGCGTTGTTACTGTGCGATTCAAATGTGATCCGGGTGCAGTACGATTTCAGACTATTTATTTGAATGGGCTGAAATTGCTGGCGGACTGAAATGAAAGTAATGCAGAGCAACTGGATACTGTACCATGTGATCCGGTGGAGGCAAATGTTTGTGACCTGCGTTTGGGGTGTCATTAGCATTGCACTGACACTCGCTGCAGAGTGCAACTGCAGTGCGTTTTGAATGCAGTGCGGGAAACAGGCAAGGAACGTGGGTTTCCCATACCATGCTCTGGTGTGAACTGGCCTTTAAAGTTCTCATCGCACTGCAACCACAGTAAACTGATATTTACAATTTTAGGTGGTTATTTATAGTTTTAGGTTGATAAAATGTTTACACAGCAGATCACATGACATTTGTAAACAATGGATGTCTTCCTTTCATGCCATCAATTGTGTACAGTTGTGTTTCTAGCTGTGATTGGTCACAGTGATCAAATGGTACAGAAAATTCCAATCACAGCCTATCTGTACCATGTGAATAGATTTAGCCAATCGCAGCTAATCACAACAAAAGACACTGAATGATCCAGTTTAATTTGGAAAAAAATGGTTGCTTATACCAATGTTGCTCCCTGACCTGAAGCAAAGCCATACCAAATCCTCCTCCATAAAATATACTGGTATAAGCAATCATAATGTGTAAAAAAAAAAAAAAAAAAAACCCTGATCCCTTCACCAGAGTAGTACAGTGTTACTATGGTAATACTGTATTGCTCTGGTCACAGTGTTTGAAAATATATATATATATAATAAAAATGAAAAAAGTATAATATATATATATATATATATATACATACTGTCACCAGTCAGTGTCCCTGATTACTGCCACACCAATTATATGATATTTTTACTACATTGGTTACAGTATGTAAAAAAAAATTGTATTCCTTTATTTTCCAAACAATTGTGACATAAATTACTACTTCAAAAAAAATTCCATGCCTCTTACTAAATACCATGGACTGTCTACTTTCAACATTTTCATTTAGGGGTATTTGTACCCCCTAAATGAGATAGGGGGTCAGTACATCAGGACTGATCAATTTTCAGGTATATATAACATAGTTTGTGGACTAGCTTTTCTGCAGACTATATAATAAACACTGTAGCAGAATATATTTTGACCTAAATTTAAGTAGAAAGATTATTTATTCGCAAAATTTTATAACAGAAACAAAGAAAAACACATTTGCTTATTACAATGTTTGGGCTTTTTTCGCTTATTTTACAAAAAAAAAACCTGTGGTGAATAAATACCACCAAAAAAAAGCCATATTTCTATGAAAAAATCGATAAAAACGTGTTATTGGTACAAGTGCCCAGTACTGAAGTGGTTAAATAGTAAAACACAAGTCTAACACAGGCCTGAATAGTGTGTGAGAATATTTACTTTATACAGGCAAGAGTATAAAAGCAATGCTCACAGGCTGCAACATCCCCATTCTCTGCTTTATTTTAATATTGGCTCTTAAAGCGGAGGTTCACCCAAAAAATTAATTTTTAACATTACATTCAGCCGAGTTGTCATAATGACAATCGGCTGTTTTTTTTTTTTATCCCCGTACATACAGTATTTTCACCGCCACTTCCGGGTATGTCTTCTGCTGGACTGGGCGTTCCTATCTGATTGACAGGCTTCCGACCGTCGCATACTGCGCGTCACGAGTTGCCGAAAGAAGCCGAACGTCGGTGCGCAGGCGCCGTAAAGAGCCGCACCGACGTTCGGCTTCTTTCTGCAACTGACGCGCTGTATGCAACGGTTGGAAGCCTGCCAATCAGATAGGAATGCCCAGTCCCACAGAAGACATACCCGGAAGCAGAGGTGAAAAGACGGTATGTACGGGGATAAAATAAAAAAAAACAGCCGATTGTCATGACAACTCGGCTAAATGTAATGTTACATTTTTTTTTTGGGGTGAACCCCCGCTTTAAGTCAGGGGTTGGTTATCCTTGCTGTCTGAAGTACTGCCACCAGTTGCACTATCAAGATATCTCACCAGACTTTATAATGATTTAGAATAACCATCTGAAAAAAGGGTCAAAATCGAACTTAACATATATTGCAAATTAGGCCAGATGTATGATCAGAAATTCCCTGGATTAAATTAATGATAGTTGAGGTTGACATTAGCTGATCAAAAAGGTAACAAAAATGTATCTTGCGTTCAAATTGTGCCCTAAAGTTCTTAAAGGGGTTGTAAAGGAATTCATTTTTTCCCTAAATAGCTTCCTTTACCTCAGTGCAGTCCTCCTTCACATACCTCATCCTTCGATTTTACTTTTAAATGTCCTTATTTATTCTGAGAAATCCTCACTTCCTGTTCTTCTGTCTGTAACTACACACCGTAATGCGAGGCTTTCTCCCTTGTGTGGAGAAAGCCTCTTGAGGGGGGAGGGGGCGAGCAGGCAAGTCAGGACACTCTCTACTTTGCAGATAGAGAAAGGAGCTGTGTGTTAGTGGGCGTCCTGACACTCCTGCTCGCCCCCTCAAGAGGCTTTCTCCACACCAGGGAGGAAGCCTTGCATTACTGTGTGGAGTTACAGACAGAAGAACAGGAAGTGAGGATTTCTCAGAAGAAATAAGGACGTTTAAAAGCACAATCGAAGGATGAGGTAAGCGAAGGAGGACTGCACTGAGGTAAAGGAAGCTATTTAGGGAAAAAAATGAATTCCTTTACAACCCCTTTAAGAACTTTAGGGCACAATTTGAACGCAATATACATTTTTGTTAAGGTAAAGAAAGCCCTATAATGGTTTTCTTTTTAACTGACAACTTGCCACACTGAATGTTACAGTACATGTGTAAAGTTTCATTGCAAAGAAAAAAATGATGTTCAGTTGAATATTATAAATATGTGCTATATATTAAAGCCCCTTTTTAGTACAAGGTACAGTGGTGATGCCGTCTCAAGGAGTGAGTCTATAATTGGCTGCAACTTTGTTAGTGCAGGGCTTTGTAGACCCATAAAAATACTGCAAGGGACAGTGGCAGATAGGTGTGTATTGCATTGAGAGATGATTGTTTTTATTCTACATACTGCTAGGGGGCCTTTTTATTTAGAAGAAAAAGCCCAGTGTGAGCTTTAAGATGCACAAATACAGATGTGTTGCACACAAATATCATACTTACAGCAGCTTTCCTATTTTCCTCTTCTCTACCAGTGGCTCTTCTCTTACTACTACTGTGTCTATGTGGAGCTGGAGCTGGAGCTGGGACACAATTTGTTCCTGTTGCTTCTGGATATGAAGGTGCTTGTCATCAGTGGGGAACCGAGGGTGCAAAACCTGAAGATGTGGTAAGTAATTATTTTTGTTATCCTCAATGTTAATCTGTGAGGACAGAAATATGGACACATTTATTGCTCACTTGGTTTATAAATGCGCAGATTCTGGAGCTGTCAATGACTCTTTGGGTACTGAAACCAGGTTTGAGATTACAGCTTTGAAACCTGCAACTTCTGAAAATGCTAGTTGCCTAGCTAGCTGCCTCTGGCTTTGGTACTTTAAGTCCCTGGCCTGGAGCAAGCGTACAGAAAGGTAACATTACTGCTTATTTTCGTATTTGCTTCAGATCAGTGACTCAGAAAGTATTAAAGCCACTGAATCAGAACAGTCATGCAAACTAGCATTATTTGGAATAAAATGTCAACAATAGTAGTCTTCATATTTCTCTCAATACAGTCTTCATTTTCTCATCTAGAGGAGCTGTTAGTAGTGCTCAGGAAAAACTAGAGTGAAGGTATTTTTTTAAAGTCTAGCCAAAGAGAGAAGATGGTTTGGGTGATATTTAGAGACAAATTGGTGATGTAGCTCGGGGCAGAGTTGTGAATGGCTTTGTATGTTGTGATTAGTATATTGAATTTAATTCACTGCGCGATCGGGAGCCAGTGTAGGGATTGGCAGAGTTACATTTTAACTCTTAATGAGACTGAGGGTTTCTTCCATGCTCCTGCTATTGATATTTAGCAGCAAGAAGAATGAAGATGATCAGTCGGGAGAATGAGAGAGAACCAGCTCTCAAATTTTTGCTGACGGACATTCCGACAGAAAATGTGCGATGGGGCCTACACACGGTCGGAATTTCCAACCAAAATCTCACATCAAACTTTTCTTGATGGAAATTCCGACCGTGTGTACGCGGCATAGTATTGCTGCTTTCTGGTTTAGCTTTCATGTTTTAAAGGACAGCTTCCTGCTCATTGGAGAGAGATCACAATTATGGGTAATCGTCCAGTGGGCAGGTACATAGGCAGCTGAATTACTGACCCAAGAAATAACTGTGTCACCTGGCTGGCCGTGCAGTGTAACAGAGGTTTGTTATACTCGACTGGCTGTACATATGTACAAATCTATTGGTAAATAAAACAGTACATATATATACATAAAGAAAAAAACAAGATGCGCTACACATAATATAAAAATACAAATATATCCAAAACCGAATAAAATTAATCATCCGTGAATAATATGAGGAATATAAATGAACAGCAAATTATCAAAAAAGTCCTTGATAAAAGCAAAAAAGTCCTTTCACCAGTGAATATGAAAAGAAAAGTCCATATTGGTAAGTGACAATCCAATAAGAAGAGACCTCCACCAAACGAGTAATGAATCTGCTTACCAGATTCCCGGTGGTCTCTTAGTTAAAAGAAGACCCCAGGTAGCATGAAGATTTTAAACTCTGCAGAGTAAAGGCTTGTGTGGACAATCAGGATATCGATCTCGGTTGCACTCCCGTGTTGGGGGATACGATGACCATACCACATAAAAAACATAGGAGGCCACAATAGTGTAAATACGTAAAAAATTGATTTATTTAAAAATAAAGACAAAAACACACTTACAGATTAGCAGTGTTTGAAAGGCTTATCAAGTTGAAGCTCCGGCCGGAAGCAGACCAGACAGCCCATCAATGGTGTGGAAAAATGCAGTCAACGGGGGGTGATACCGATGTGGATGCACGTTCCTCCCGACCTGGTTTCGCGACAAATCGCTTCCTCTGGGGCACAGGGATATATATACATGAATTTCAACTGAGTATCTTCTCTAGCCAGGGTCCACTTTAATAAATTAGGTCATAACTGATTTCTGATGATAGAAATTTCCAACATTAGTGTTTGTAATGCTTTTTTTTATCTTTCATGGTCTCTTTACCTGCCTGTGTTTGCCACATTTAATAGCGTAACTAACACAAGTGGGTAAAGGCAGGGCAAGCAGTATAAACAATATCATAAGCAAGTGGCACAGCTATCACAGTTGTGTACTTACATGGTCAATCAACCAGCCAATGGTGCAAAAGGAAGAAGCCTCGTTCTGCTTGGCTTTTTACAGTGTTCTTGCTGCATTGGTAACAATAAACATATACAATAGAAAGCTAATTGGGGTTGCTACCTGTCCAGGATTCACCCGGACAGTTCCGGTTTTGGATCATGAGTCCGGGTTTCAGTCCACCTGAAACCTAGACACATTATTCAGACCAGGCTGTGGCTCCCCAAGTAACCAAGATAGTAATACACAAATATGTTGCGGCTATTTGTGGGCAGGTTTGGCATCACTGAAGGGTGGGGTGATGATGTCAGCAAGAGAAATTTGGGCACACCCACTAGCACACTCTGTGCGCTACATTACTACTTTCCTTGGGGCACCCAAATGTGTCCCAGGTCTTTTATAATCCTATAGTGTTTACTGCAATAACAAAAAATTGCCCTGTGCCGCAAAAGTGTTCGGGTTTGGCTTGAAGAAAAGGTGGCAACCCTAAAGCTAATGTTGGGAGTCAAACTCCTTATTACGGTCACTGCTAGCGTTCCCATCATATATAAAAAAAAGTATAGGGTAATTTAGCCTACCAGCACGTGTTGTGGGTGAGAAATTAGTTTTAGGGCTTTTGTTCTTTTGTTGATGGGCAAATGCAGTTTGCTTCCAAGTAGGCACTTTTGAGACCATGTGCAGTCTCTTGACAGGTGCATTGGGCCTACAGTTGACCTCCTTTGGACCTGCATTTGACCTTGTTTTGTGCATTTATATTGACATGTATGGGGAGAGAAGCAAGTTCTGATGTGAACAAAAGCCGGTTGACAGAGGCCTTTACATGGTCAGAAAAAAAGAGAAAAAAACATCACAGCAAAACAAAAAAATTATACAATTATTGAGTATCTGAGACCTTGAACTGAAAAAATACCAGCTTCAAAGCAGTTTCTTTTTGTTATACAGGATATGACAAGTATGCTTATAACTTCACCCTGCGCAGGTTCAGGTAAGTCTACTACATTATTTTTTAAAGGCCTTGGAAGGTACAGAAAAATTTAAGATATTTCTTGTTCTGTTTACGCAATCTAAACACTGAAAGTGTGATCTCTATAAATGATCCAGTTGTGGCCAGATAGCTTAACTTACAGTCTCAGAAGCATGGCTGACAGTGACTCAATCCAAATAACATCTTGCAGATCGTAAAAATTTTTAATCCAAAACCTGTGCAAATCATAGCAGATGAACATTTGATAGGTCAAAAAAATCATAGTTTGTCTAGCTCCAGCAGAATACAGTAAAGCATGAACAAGAAGGGTGGGGCTAAATACAGAAAGCATACCCTAACTATAGAGTGAAGTAGGTACAACATTATTAAATGGAAACAGACAATGCATGTGTAACATGATAGTTCTATACTCGATTTCAAGAAATGTATTCCTGATAAATAATTTAGCTCCAAATTTTCAGAAATTGAAATCATTGACTCAAAATGCTTCATGAACATGAAACTGTATATCTTTGGATAAATACCAACTTTAGATTGTGGCATTGAGATTGAGAATTTGTGAGACATTAATGAATGTTGGTGTTATTTGCATTACTAGTGGAAGCTTTACATATATATCTGTTGGTTGTTTTGCAGAGATTCAGCAAGGCAATTATGGAGATCGACTAAAAGAAGAAGCAATGGCAGTCCGATCAGCAAGTGGTGGAATTGGTGGAATCAGTGGAATTGGTGGAGTCAGTGGAATCGGTATAAGTGGTGCTGGAAGAGGTACTTCCACTACTGGCTTTGAAACCTTTGGAGATGGGGGAGGAAGATATACCATGGAGAGAGAATTTAATGGCTCACTAGTTGGAACTCTGCCACCATCATACAGAGAGGGTGGCACCATGAATATGGCTTATGTGGAAAACTACTTTGCTGATGTAAGTAATAGATCTATATTGTTTTGCTTCTATATAAACATGTTTAATTTAACATTAAAGAAAGATAAACAGTATAGTGGCTTAATAGTTAGTATTTTGGGCTTGCTGTACGTTTGATCTGCTATGATAATTGTCTAACAAGCTTTGCATACAATGGCAAACAGATGGCATTAGTTTGCCTAATCTGGCTACTAGTGTACATACTGTATATATTTTCATGAAAGAAGTGTTTAAACGGCTTTAGTGTTACTTTCCTAAACAACTAAAGAAAATCTATCACTTTGCCTTGAATAATTCCCTTAGAACAATAAATCACCCACCTGCTGATACCTTCTCTGTGCTCCCTCGGTGCTTCCTTGCATGGAAAAGATTCTACCCAAAGTGAAGAGCTTAGGTCTGAGTGGCTAGTTGCCAGGCCCAAACACTACCATGTGAGTGAGGGTAGAAAGACATTTACCTTGTGTATGTTCATATACTATCCAACATGGAGCTAACACAGGTGTTGGACTCCCAGGCCCTTCAGGGGGACATAACAGCAGGGGAGAACAGGGAAGCAGATCAGTCAGTAGGGGTTGTTCTTTTAAAATTATATGGTGGTTTTCCCATTCAGGTCTCTTTAAAGTATAAGTATATATTTTTTGCTTTGTAGTGGGAAAAGATGGAGTTAGGCCAATAACAATTAGATTGTTTTAATATTGTTGACCTATATTTATTCCCATAATATCTTTACTGGCTGTCTGACCTTACCCATGGGATATATTAATACTATTATACTATATAAATTCCATTGCCTTTGGATCTTCAGGTACCCACAAAATTAGATGAACTTCATCCTTTTTGTTGGTTAATGACTGCCATGTCTATGGGCAACTTTAGATTTTGGTAGGTCCGTGCAGTCAAGCTAGGGGAGGGGAAGTCAATTGTCTATTTTAAATTTCACTTGGTATTGTTCACCCAGGATCAGAGCAGAATTATGCCGCGTACACACGAGCAGAATTTCCAACAAGAAAACCGTGGATTTTTTTCCGACGGGATGTTGGCTTCTGTTGCATACACACGGTCACACAAATGTTGTCGGAAATTCCGACCGTCAAGAACGGGGTGACATACAACACTATGACGAGCCGAGAAAATTCAATGATTCCGAGAATGCGTAGGATTTTTTTGCATCGGAATTGCATACAGATGATCAGCTCTCAAATTTTCCGACAGAAAATGTCTGATGAGGCCTACATGCGGTCAGAATTTACGACCAAAAGCTCACATTGAACTTTTATTGTCGGCAATTCCGATTGTGTGTATGCAGCATTAGGCTGTAGTTAGAGGTTTGCCCTAAATCTAAATCTAAATTTTTTGGTTCATTCCATTTATAAGTAGTAAGAGGAAATCAATAAAATAAAATTGTTATATAAAAAAATCATTAGAAATTAAACATTAGAATCCTAGTGGATAGACCTTCCATCTACACACCAAGCCTGGTAGGAAATAATTTAATCATTTAAAATACATGTTTTTATTTCATTGAATAAGTCATAGTGAACAATAATGTGATTGCTGATATTCATTCGAAAATTGTATAAATATCATTATTTTAGAAAGCAGAAGCGTTTGCCAATGAGGATGAGGGCCGCCCATCAAATGATTGTCTTCTGATCTATGACAATGAAGGAGTTGGAAGCCCAGCTGGATCTGTGGGGTGCTGCAGTTTTATTGCAGATGACTTTGATGAGGACTTTTTGGATACATTGGGACCAAAATTTAAAACATTAGCAGAAATATGTATTGGTTCAGAGATTGATATACCTGGGGGGAATCAGTCACGGCCATTTACCAATGTTCCAATTGTAGAAACTGACACAAATGTTATGTTCAATGAGCCTAGCTTGAATGTTCCTGGTAACCGCTCTGTATCAGCTAACAGTTCTGCCTTTGTCACTGAAAGCTCATTTCCATCTACTAGCTTCAAACCAGCTATGCCTGTACAAGGCATTCCAGGTAATGTAGTTGTAACTGAAACCTACACCACCACTGAGAACCCCATGAGACCAGTTGTACGTACTGTGGAGCCAAGTATGCCTTCTAGCATTCTGGTTACAGAAAGGGTGTTAGGCTCTACTTCTACGCCACATGGGGTATTTACCAATGTACCTAATAGTTCCAATGTCATTGTAACAGAGAGGGTCCTCCGGCCATCATCTGGTGTCCATGAATTTATAGAATTACCGAATTTGCAAAGTCTACCTGAATCATCCAATGTTGTTTTAAGGGAACGTGTTGTAGCTCCTAGTACCTCAAGACATTCCAACACATTCAATTATCCAGACATAAGTGATACCCAGAATGTTGTAGTCACTGAGAGAGTAATACAGCCATTTACCACTGAGACAGTAATGCAACCAGTCTCCACTGAGAGGTTAATGCAGCCAATCTCCACTGAGAGGTTAATGCAGCCAATCTCCAATGTACAAGGAGGTTTAAGCTATCGCCCTGACATGGGTAGCTCTCAAAATATATATGTGACAGAGAAAACCGTACGGTCTGGCCCAGCTACAACAACCCATATGTTGAGTGCAGAACCTTTGATGATGCAATCAGTAGGTTCCACATCTCCTAGCCTAACCCGCAGCTCTGTTAGGACGTACAGCACAGTCCAGTACACTAAAAAATAAGAATTTGTGTACTTCAAATACAATGTAGATGATTTCTCTAAACATCAACCACAGATTAGAAATAAACTTTAATCATTCTGCATCAGGCTTCTTTATTGCAGCCCGCAGTGGTTTATGAATTAAAATTTAACACCCAGCCCCAGAAATTCTTTGGTTAAGAAAGACTCCAATTCCTATGTCATTTTTCTAGCTTGATGCTTTAAGAAATGTTTTAAATATAAAATGTAAATATAAATATAAATATAAAGTACTGAAGTGCTATAATTTTTTTTCATGAATTTGGTAGGTGTAGCTCTCAAAAGAGCTCAAAATTATTGTACTCTGTTTCATTTGAGTTTTAAATGTCTGTTATATATTGGAATGGTCGAAAAAACCTACGGCTGTTTGCGGTCTTTGCTAATAATAATAATAATAATAATACATGTAAAAAAACAGAGTAGTCACTTAGCTTTGTGTATTCATAGAGGTTTTTTTCAAAAGCTGGGAAAATTCTTGGCTTGTCAGTACAAATGTATTTATATAACTGGTCAAAGAAATACATGGTGTGTAGGCTACATGGTATTCTTAAAGTGTACTCCATTTTTTCTCTACTTTGAAAAATTACCCAATCTCCTAGTCAGTATAAAGTGATGCATAGAATCCTGCCACTTCCTACTTTCAAAGCACTGACTAGGACAGTTTTCCTGCTAAAGGCAACAGTCAGTTAATCGCATAAGGAGGAAATGACGTTGCTTGGGCTGTTTTCATTTTTGGCAAGGTTACAACGAAGCTAGATAGTATTGTTTTGCCAGTATTAGAAAAACCATAAATTATAAAATGGCTCATGTAGCAATTAAATATATTGAAAGTTCAATGAAAGTGGAGTTACTCTTTAAATACATACCTTTCATTCAGTCCCTATATCTGCAGGAAAATGAATTACAAATAGAAATAAAAAGTGCCATAACATCAGTTTCAGCACTGATATCTTACCTATAGGAATATTTTTTACAATCACTTGGTGTCTTCATGCATACCATGTCAAATAACGGGTGCATAATTGTATAGGAATTTTCTATGAGTACTAAACAAAAATAAAAAAAGATAACTACATTACAGCCTACAAGAACTCTGCAAGTACAGAAAAATACCTGTTCATCTGCCATAAATCAATGGGCACCAAACTTTTTATGCACCTTGACTTGGCTGTACCAAAATCCCAAACTGAGTGTAAGATTTACCCTGTCTCCTGGACTACAGAATATTCCCCCATTTAATGGAGATGAGGAGGAGGAAATGTTCTGTAGTCCAGGAGACGAGAACAGGGCAAGGCTGACCATACTGTAGGGATTACTGCTTGCAATTTTCTGTACTTGTAGCCCCTTTGAAAGGACAAAAATCATGTGCATGTATTACATAGAAGTACAGATTTTTTTCTTTCCCCCCAGACATTCATTTTTATGCAGGGTTACTTTATATTTGATACTGTAAGTACTGTACTGCAAGTATGTGGTACAAAATGATATAATGTAAAATATGTACATTTGTGATGTGCTGTAAATATAAAAATGTCATACATGTTTGCCATTTACTAGAAAAAATAATAATCTTGGTTACAATTGTGGTATGGTTTACAAAAGAACAGATAACTATTAACAATGTTTGGTTCATAGACTTAGAAATAAAAAAAATAAAAAAAAAACAATAAGTTATTCTTAAGTAGCCTAAATATATATATATATGAATTAAATGAAGAAACTTGGAGATGAGAATAATAATTCCTTTAGTTTTGCTCTAAATGTTTATCAATCAACTCCAAAACATTTGGTATACAATTCTGATCATTTACATTCACTTTAGATTCTTGAGAAGTGGATACAAATGTAAATATGATATGTATTATAATCACTATAACACATTAATCTATCAGTCTTTTCATATGTATTTTTTCTAAAAAAATTACATCATAATTTCATGAGTAAAAATATTATAGACTTTCCTATAAAAATTGTTATCAATATGCCAATGAGAAAATACATATTTAAACACTTAAGTGTAATTTCAGCCAAAACAATTTTTTTTCTTTAGTTTTGAATAGAGTAACGAAGGATAAAAGCCCTGGTTCATTTTACTGTTATATGGTGCTTTGTTAGATAAATTTCCCCTCTTTAACAGTCATGGTGACAACTGATTTACTAGACAGGAATTGAGAGAATTTTTTGCAACAGGGACAAAGACTTCAATAAATAGCTATTCTGGCCAAACACATATACCTCTAATTTCAAAAACAATCAGAGTGCTCAGCCAATAGGTTTAAGAGTGAATGAAAAATGACCAGCACATCAATGTTCCCATGAAGAAGAAAACACCAACATTGTGGAGACCCACAGTCCTTCCCCAATCCTTTCCCAATTCTATGCTAAACTAAACCAAAATCCATTTTGGCTGTGCATACACATTAATGAGTACTAGCACACTTGGTTGCAAACAGTGGTATAAAGACATACAATTTTGCCCCTTATAAATAATGTAAAGAGCGAAGGCAAAATGTGTTTTTTGTTGATAGATTACTGTGGGGTTTAATCATATGTAGTATTGTAAACTTTTTGTGCTTTTTGAGTTTTGGGAATAAATAAAACACATTTTTCTCTTGCCGGTTATTTAGGTAAACCACAGTTGCTTCAGGCTCATCAGGCTACTTGAACTGAAAGCATTCTGAGAACTGCAATTCAGCTAAATCTAGAGGGACTCCTAGTTATTTTATGCAGAGGCTCTGCTTTGTTCCTGCTCCTTCCCCAACTAGCACAGGACCAATGGTTCATACTAGTACTCAATGGTTTAGAGACCTTCCACACATTATATTCTTCAGGTGTCGCAGCTTGGTGTTTTATAAGCAGTATTCTCTTTATTAGGCTTCATTAAAATCTGATTAGCTAGCTGAAATTCCAAAGAGGTTAGTGTTTTCAAATTTTTCCTTGGTTGGGTACTGGGGTTTATGCAAGTATGAAAATGTTATCCTACTATCTAAAGTACTAAAGATATTGGTTTTAAAATGTACTGGAAAATAACTGTTTTATGTCGGTCTGTAAAAATAGTGTGGTGATGTTATGGCTTCCCCGCTTAGCAGCCAAATTTCCTTTAAATCTAGTGTGCCTACCAGTACTTAGATGTTCCTAGGACTTGGGCATTATATTTGAACAACTGGAATGCCTGCCAAGAATTTCATAGGGAGACTTCAAGTGTGCCTGTGACAGATGATCCAGAGAAGATAGGAAATCTATGTCTGGGTAGGAAGTCTGGACCGTTAACATACTGAGTGTGTACTCCATAATCTGATGCAAGGTTCAGGGCAGGTGGCGTTGAAAACGAGTAGTCCAAATCCAAGCAAAGGGACAGACAAGGCAGAATTCTGAGGCCTCGTACACACGACCAGTTTCCTCGGCAGAATTTAGCTTCCGACCGAGTTTCTGGCTGAATTCTGCCGAGAAACCCGGCCGTGTGTACACTTTCGGCCGAGGAAGCCGACGAGGACCTCGGCGAGGAAATAGAGAACATGTTCTCTATTTCCTCGTTGTTCTATGGGAGCTCTCGTCCCGCCGAGCTCCTCGGCGGCTTCAGGGCTGAACTGGCCGAGGAACTCGATGTGTTTGGCACGTCGAGTTCCTCGGCTGTGTGTACGAGGCCAAAGAAAGAGTCCAATTCCAAAGCAAGGTTCAGGCCTGGTAGCATTCAGAGAGAGAACTGGTATCCAACAGATGGCCAGAAACAGAAACATGGGGCTGGGCATGAGGAGGCAGGGTGTCTCAAGTCATCCGCTACCTAACAACCAAGACACTGTCTGTGGAGCCACCGCCACCGACCAATCGAAGTGGGGAGTAAGTCAAGCTGGCAAGCTAGAGAGTTCACAGGCTCTTTCGGGACATGACTGGCTGGTGCCGAGGATAAAAAGAGAGCGAGTGCAACTCTCTCAACACAATCTACCAATGTTTGGTGATGTATCAGTGAAGATGCCCTGAACTCCAAAGACATGCTGGTAGGTTAATTGGCTTCTGTCTAAATTGTCCCTAGTATGTGTATGAATGTATGTGAGGTAAGGACCTTAGATTGTAAGCTCCTTGAGGACAAGACCTGATGTGAATGTACAATAAGTAAAGTGCTTCTTAAATTCTTGGCGCTATATGTAATAATAATAATACATAATCATCTTGGGTATACAGGCATTGTAGATGGCAAGCTGTTTGACAAATAATTATTTTGTAAATATAAGGAAAGTCAAGTTTTAACTATTTTTACTAAAAAGTAGAGTGGCAAAGTAGAGTTATCTACACCACAATTACGATAACTGACTTATATAGAAAATGAAAGGCTTTTAAAGCATGAAAGAACAATAGTGTAGACTAATTCTTCAAAAACACTTTTTTTAAAGAACATTTAATTGCATCTTTTCATAGGCTGACTTCCTGTACTGTATATGTCACCAACATATAACTTTCTAGAGGCTTATTGCAACAGAGTGTTTGGTATGTAAAACACAATAGACCACCAAATCTTCTTTTAAAGTTTTTTTTAATGCTGTTTGAACATGTTTGTGTGAAGAACTACAATGGATTCACACCTTAACAATTGTTTTAATTCAAGTATATTTTACTTTCAAAATACGTATGCCTCTGTATTCACAAATTCATTAATTTAATTAGTTGGTTGTCTCAAAGCTCTAGATAATTACTGTTAAAAGAGAACTTGACACATCAAATTGGCTTGTCATATGTGATGTTATAGCTTTTGAAGTATGTTTTTTAAATTGAAATAAACGTTTTATTTCTCTGTGTTTACAGTTTAGACAGAAAGGATTCATTACTCAAGAGTTTGTCAGACCAGGGATATTTTTGTTTATTACAAACTTGAAAGAGAACTTTGATATTGTTAATTTAACAAAATAATTATTGTACATTTTGATGGAATGTTTTACTTTTCTGTTGCTTTTAAAGGGAACCTGTCATGAGAGAAATAGGTAGGTGGCAATGCTAGATGCCTGGCTGTCAAACAGACAGCCAGGAAATCAGCTCAGTCAGTGGCATTGGTTAATTAAAGAAGTAGGAGCTGTTCACTTACATAATCGTATGTTCACTTTGCAAAGTGAACTTTAGTAAATCAGGTGAATCTATGTTCATTTTGACTACCAAATCATGAATGAGGATTTTTGTTAGTAAATAATTGGGTATGCCATGTGAACACCTTATTTACTAAAATGACCTCTACAAAATGAACACACTCATTGTTCAAGGAACAGCCTCCACTCCCCTGACAGGTGAAGCGTTTTCTCTAAATTTCAGCCAGGCCGCCAGTATTTTCAAAAGGCAGCAGACAGCCTCCATTTTTCTCCCACAAAACTACTCTATCCCAAAAATGAATGTCTAAAACATGAATGTACCCAAAAGTTACTAAATACTTACCTTTCCCGCTGCCCCATCACCAAACACTGATGTGAAGAAGAGAAGTCACACCAAACTCTGCAGAAACCAACACTTTTAGAAGTGTCAGTTTCTTGTGTTCCCCGCAGTGCTCTGTGGTTCCTCCTGTACTACTCTAGTAGTGCTACTGTAGTCTGACAGCAGGGATGCCTCCTATGTCAGAATAAACAAATCAATGGCTCCAGTGGCCGATCAAATGCTGGTTTTCCAGCAGGACCATTTGTCAGAAGCAGGTCCAACGATCAGTTTCTGTTAAACAGACAGGGCTAAACATAGTTCAAAATTCGTCAAGTTTCTCCTGAACCAGGCACATTTTGATATGTGTATATCCAGCTTTACTTTATGTCACTTACTGCAGAGACTTCAGAGGATAATTCTCATCACATGTACTGAAACAAGGACAGCAGGAGAAGCAAGTATTTGCTTTCCTTCTTTAGAGGTATATCTGAATGAAAAAAAAAACATTTTTGTAATAGAGTCAGTCACTTTAATGCACAGTTTCTGAAGTATTAACAATATGCAATTGTTATATTTTAATGTGTAATTGTCTAAACAGAACAGTGAGGTAAGATAAACTAGAACAAGCCAGCAAATACTGTATACTGCATACTAACATACTTTAATTTAGTATACTAGTGTATCTGAAAGAATACATTAAGGCTGGGTTCACACCTATACGAATTGGATGAGGGTTTTCCAGAATCCAATTCGCATGACAGCTGGTTCACATATCTCCGTTGCAGCTACAGGAACACTGTGTGTCTTTGGCTCCGTTTCAGGGCCGAATTCAGGCAAACGTTCGGCCCTGATTTGTCCCTGAAAATGAGAACAGTCTGTCGGAGGTGTGAACCCAGCCTCAAAAGGAAAGTCAGCATAACTACTATATGAAAAAAAAGTCCAACAATGTCAAAATACCATTCATCTGTGCTATGAGTGACTTGCCCTATAAGTGCATGTGCTACTATCTATTATTATTGTTGTTTTTTTTTTTTTCCTGTAGTTAAAAGTTTATGCTGTTATTTAAAAAAAAAACACTTGCACTTTATGGCAAATCATTAATTCCTTACCAAAAAAGCATAACTGGCAAGTATTTTCAGTCTGTCCATAGAATTTATTGTCATTACAAAATATATGTCCCTGATTTTTTATGAACAAACCTTTATGCAATATTTTTGTATTTCGAGAATATTTTAATAAAGCACTTTTAAATAATTAGACCAGTGTTGTGTAATATTATTAAAATATATGGTTTACGTTAAAATTGTTGTTATTATTGTTGCATAAGGGCCAGTTAACACCAGAATCACACAGAAATGCGATACGTGCGCCTGTTCAATGCCTGTGCGTTCCCTTACAGGGTGATTTGGCAGCCCGCTCATCTGAATGGGCTGTAAATTACACCGGACCCCACAAAGAGTAGTGCATACACAACCTTTAAAAAATGTGATGTACCAAATCACATGGTACTGCGGTAATATGAGATCTGGTGCCTGCAAAAGCATTGCATTTGTGATCTGCGTTTAGAGTGCCGTTAACAATGTATTGGCATCCACAGCAGATTGCAAAGGTAGTGTGTTTTGAATGCGATGCAGAAAACATGCACGGATCATGCCTTTCCAGCACGAAGTTCTGGTGTGAACCGGCCCAAAAGTAGACCTTACAGGTAAATAAATTACATTTGACAACATCCTCACTATTACAATTTCCTGTATAAGTCATTTTAGGCCCCTTTCACATGTGCGGACCGTATGTCCGCATTTTCATCCATCCGTTGCGGATGAAAACGGGACATACATTGGTCCCTATGTGATTGCAGGTGTCAGCGGATGACCATCCGCTGACACCCGTAATCACCCGCCTCCGCAATGAAAAGATTTTTCAGACGGAAGAAAATCCTATTTTTCTTTCGACTGGCGGATCGGATCGGGTGAACACGGACATACGGTCCGTGTTCATCCGATCCCCCATAGGGGAGAGCGGAGGAAAGACAGGGCAGTCCCTGCACAGTGTGCGGGGACCGCCCTGTCAGCCAACGGCTCAGCGGGGAGATCCCCGCTGAGCAAAGCGGACACACGGAGGCGGATCATTACTGATCCGCCCGTGTGAAAGGGTTTTTAGGCTTTTAGGCTTTTTTTTTCCTTGCTGTAAATCTTAAGCTGGCCTTACACTATGCAAATTTTCAATTGGTTCTTGATGAACTGGACAAAATGTGCTCTGTGAGTGGCCCTCTCAACCCCCTCTCGCCCAATTTCCTTTAGTTGAAAAATTGAAGAAGCTGGATGGAAAATTTTTGGTTAAACAGTGCTAGCATCCAATCAAATGCAGCTGCTCCTCAGGTATTGTGGAAACTGCCAGCATAACAGGATATTCAGCCAATTGCACCATATAGAATCGATGGAGCCGAATGTCTGGCTTCTGTCAAGGGGCATAACCAAAAAAGGTCTGCCAATCGGCATCTGATCAGCAATGGCAGCCAATGGCTGTCCCCATGTCAGAAAACAATAGCTCAACGTGGAGATCACTGTAGTAACATCGGATTGTTAGTACAGGATCTCTTCCTTTTTTTAGCATGATGGGTTGAACAAAAAAAATAACTCAGTGTGTACTATGCTTAAAGTGGTTGTAAAGGCAGAAGGTTTTTATCTTAATGCATCTATGCATTAAGATAAAAAGCCTTCTGTGTGCAGCAGCCCCCCCAGCACCCCCCAATGCTTACCTGAGCCTCATCTCTATCCAGCGATGTCCACGAGTGCCTCAGCCATCCAGGACTCTCCCTCTTGATTGGCTGAGACACAGCAGCGACGCCATTTGCTTCCACTGCTGTCAATCAAAGTCAGTTAGCCAATCAGGAGAGAAAGGGGGTGGGGCCGAACCGGGGCTCCGTGTCTGAATGGACACACTGAGCTGCAGCTCGGGTGCCCCCATAGCAAACTGCTTGCTGTGGGGACACTTGACAGGAGGGAGGAGCCAGGAGCACCGAAGAGGGACCCGAGAAAAGGAGGATCTGGGCTGCTCTGTGCAAAACCACTGTACAGAGTAGGTAAGTGTGACGTTTGTTATTTTTATAGAAAAAAAAACAAGACTTTACAATCACATTAAGACTGAACAGACACTATACAATTTAATTGTACAATCTCTTTTAGATCTGCCATCAACTGTGTAATATAGGGGCCTGACTCACATGATACTGTTAAATGGATTGTTTTAGGTTTGTCCTCATATTATGTAGTTTTAGTAAATCTAAAGAGCATTGTATAAAGATTGTACAATAAAACTGTATAGAGCATGGGCAGCCTTAGATTTTTTTTGTTCAGCCCACACATTGAATGAAAATAATGTAAGAGTGCTTGGCCAGCTTTAGTATTCAACAACCAAAAAAAAAAAACAGATACCAAACTATAACATGATTTTTTATTAACATACATACATGAACGCACACAGATTTACAGATGCAGACATACACTGCCCCGTTTATTTGTGTTTTAGAAGAAACCTTTTATTTTATTTAGCATTTATTGTCTTAAAAAATATATTGTTTGAACTATTCTTGCATCTCTGTACATCTGATTTCCTGCAGTCTCTTTCAGACACTTCCTGACTACATGCACTTGCTCCAGCATCAGCAGCACATTATTGCCCCAGAAAAAGCTTTCCGATAGTGACAATGGTGACACTTGTAGTGTCCACCAGAAGCATGTGTGACAGGGTGACAACACAGAATCACAAATGAGATACAGTTGTCAGGCAGTACCAATAAAAGCCTGAATAAGGACATGCATGGCAGTTGGACGGGGTCATTTTTAAATCAAGGCTTTAGATATAATAGGATTGAAGCATGTTAAAGATAATATGAGATTTTAGTGATTGGGTTTTGATCTACTTTAAGCAGGAGATATGATATAGTACATAGCAACAGTATGAATGGTTATTATCATTTAAGAACTTAGTACAGGTTACTGCAATGCTGCCCTGAAATACCTCTAATTGCCTTATAAACAGCTTCATGTTTAACAAAACACAGGTGCTGTTCTATCTCTCATGTATGATGTTCAAATTAGTCTTTTCAAAAAACTTGGATCCAAATACAGTAGCATCAAACAGCCCATAGCATCATTTAAAATGTATGAAATGTACTTGATTTTATCTATGTCGTGTGTTTCAGTGTTCCACAGCTCCATCTATGAAATCGTGATGTTATTACTTTTACCAAAGAAACCTGCTTTTACCTCCTACCACTACAAGCAAGCACCGCATAAAGGTATGTAAATAGTACCAGTATGCTTAAAGTGGTGTTAAGGCAAAAATTACATATATGATGCAAACTGTCAGTGTCTTTTTTTTTTTTTTTTTTTTTTTTTCTTTTTCTTAAAGTGTATTTTGTGCGTGTACTCGAGAGAGGAGCCGGACTGCAGGAGTTGGGAGTAGGCAGGCCTCCCCCAGAGGCAATCTGCCACCTTTCTCCATGCCCCGGGTGGCAATGGCGGGTGTGTGAGGGGGTCCTCCCACACAGCCCGCCCTACCTGCTCCGCTTTGAAGCCCAACGGGGCAGAGGGACTCCCTATAAGGGAGTGAGAGGATTAGCCCGCTCAACCAGCCCCGTTAGTCCTTCGCCTCTCTTTTTAGAGACCGCGTGGTCAAAGTGCGTGATGTTAACCCAATTTCGAGTGCGTGTAAGTGTGGTGGTTTTTGTGGGAGGGGGGTGGGCGTACTAAGCGCAGGCTTACCTCGCATAGCACACCCACCGGGAGCCGGGCTGAGACCACCAAACTCAATTCACATGTAGCTGAGACCGGGATCCGAACCCCTGGCTGCAGAGGTGAATGGCTTGTCAGCGCAGTGCCAATCGCGTTGAGCCACCGCAGCTCCCAAACTGTCAGTGTCACTAACAAAGTAGTCTTTGTTTTTGTGAGTCCCCTGTAACATAGTTGCATTACCTGTTCATCCTGTCATGAAGTCTGTTGATTTTCACCTTACTTTAATTGACCAAGCTGTGGAAGTTAGGGTGTAGAGACATACCATTTAACCTTTATCCCAAAAGGAAAAACAACTGTTTCTCCAACTGTTACATGGAGTTAGGCATTCAAGTGGAAGTAGAGTCAAATACTAAGTCAATGCAGCCTTAGGCCTCGTACACACGATCTGATTGTTGGCCAACTGAGAATCAGATTTTTGTCCAAAGGGCATGTGCCAGGATCTTGTCTTAAATACTAACGGTACACAATTGTCGGCCAACAAACACGAACGTAATAATGTACAAGGAATTTCAGCTCTTGAGCACCACCCTTTGGGGCCCTTCTGCTAATTTTTGTGTTTGTACTTTCGACTTTTGTGTGACAGATTTGTTTACTGACTATACGAAAATCAGACAACAGACCGTTGCCTGCCGAAAATGTACTAGTCTGCCATCCAACATTTGTTGGCCAAAAGTTGGACAACAATTGGCAGAAGGAGCGTATTAACGGTCAGATTTTAGGACAACAGTCTGTCAATAGACAATCCCCTGCCAACAATCGTATCGTGTGAGACTACTCCTACCTCAATTTTAAGCCTTCTTACTACCATATAAAAGAAAGCAGTCTATACTTACTTATGCTGAGGGTGTTCTGGTCCAGACACATGATCTTTCCAGCAGCTGACTTGAGGTGAAGATGAGAGATCACTGAAAATGGCTGCAGAACCTGGGCGATGCCATCACCCATAGACTTACTATGAGGCATCTGGGGTTGGCTGTCCCTCCTCTACACTGAAGCTGTCGCTGTGACCCAATCGTTTATTCAGAATAAGGGAGTATAGGAATCTTTCTATTTACAGGGTAGAGCAAATAGGCTTAGAATTGGGACAGATGTAGATTTAGGCTAAAATTAGTACTTGAGTGGAATTCCACTTTAATTTATTAGTCACTTATGTAAAGGTCATCTAAATCAACTAGTTACTCTAATACTAACCTCTGCAGAAAATGCTGCTGTCTAAGGATGTTCCTGTTGCACCTCCATAAATAGAGGTGCCAGTGCCACACTAAGGCAGAAAGTGTGTTACTGGCAGGATCACCAGGTGAAAATAAAGAACAAAAAAAAATTAAAACAGAAAACTAATGAGGCCGCCACATGGCCACATGTTTTGACTGCTGTAGCATTACTCTAATTATATATTTTATTTTTCTCAAGCAGATGAAGAACTTTTGACCTTGGTAAGTCAGATTTCATATGATATTACCTACAATATATTGCATGTTTTAGTAAACATTTAGTTACATGATATAACCCAAAGGTTGCAGTAACAATAGATGCACACTAGGATGCAAATAGAATGGTCCCATATAGCTCCAATATACTGTAGACCAGAAATACTAAGATCAGGCAGCAGAGATCCAACCTGAATTGGGTGTGTCATTGATTTTAAAGTGTGTGGTAGTCACTTCTTTGCAAAGAATAAAAGATGAATAGAGATCCTGAAATTACATTCTGGGATAACATGTTAAGACACAGATATGTTTTACTTTTAGAGGTGTGGATTCAATTTTAGAGCAATTTTCCATTCTAAAATGCGTGCAACATAGCATCACAGATTAAGGCCCCACCCTATACCTGAAGCTCTTCTATGTCAGTTCACATATTTTCTATTCAAAATGTTGGGCTCCAGCCAAGTTTAAAAAATGGATATATAATTGCCTGTTTCTGAACATCCTATAGAACACTGTCAGCAAATCTATGTTTCTGAAATCGAAATGTTCACTATTTGGTTTGTATGTTGTTTGGATCTAGCATTTGTAATTAAAGTGAAAACACTCTTTAGCTCACTTACATTTTTGTTCAAAAGCAATTCAATCCATTTCCAACTTGGCATAGTTATGATAAACATACTTAAAAGATGAGCTCCAGACCATTCTGTGTTTAGTAAAAGAGAGTAGTTACAAAAACTGTAGCTGCAGACTTTCAATAAACAGCCACTCACCTATTCCAGGATCCAGCGATGTGCTCACCCAAGCCATTCCTTCCCTCACTGCTCTGTTCCCGCTGCTGGCTTTCCGGCTACGACAGTTTGGGCTTCACACCGAGGTGGCAACTGCGCATGTTGCAAGCCGTTCTGCACATTGTGAGTGGTCTCACAGTCTACTTGGACCTGCAACGTGTTTCAGAAGATTGCAGGAGGAGGAGAGGAGAACCTCCATTCAGATTGCCCAGGCGGTCAAAACCAAAACCAGGTGCCCCCACAAAAAAAAGAGTGGCATTTAGTGAAGAGGACAGGAGGCCAAAGGCATTCTATGAATTAAGGTGAAAAAACATTCGACAATACCGCCCCCCCCCCCCGTTATACCTACCTGATCCCTCGAAAGTCCCACATTCGCCCCCGACTTCCTCTTCGCCGTTGAGCCTGGCCGTTGATTGGCTGCAGTGGATAGATTGAAAGCAGCGCAGCCATTGGCTGGCGCTGCTGTCAATCACATCCAATGACGGGGCGCACTGGGGGCGGGGCCGAGTGATACAGTCGGTGGCTATGGCCTCCGCTGTATCACCGAAGCGCGCCCGCAAGGACTCAACACCGAGCTCGCATGAAGGTGTTGAGTCCTTGCGGGGGGAGCCGAGACAGCCGCCGAGGGACCCCAGAAGACCAGGTTCAGGGCCACTTTAAGATGGACAATTTATGGCGTACGTTAACTACTAGCCGACTGCGCACCGTCATTATACGGCGGCAGGTCGGCTTTCCTGGGCGAGAGCCCGTAGCTATACGGCGGCTCCTTGAGCCGCCACTAAGGGGCGCGTGCGCGCCGCCGGAGGCGCGCGCGCCCCCCGCTCGCCCTCGACTCCCGTGCGTGTGCCCGGCGGGCTCGATCGCCGCCAGGCACACGCGATCGCTCGTTACAGAGCGGGGACCGGGTGCTGTGTGTGTAAACACACAGCTCTCGGTCCTGTCAGCGGGGGAAATGCTGATCTTCTGTTCATACAATGTATGAACAGAAGATCAATGTTTCCCCTAGTGAGGCCACCCCCCACAGTAAGATAACACACAGGGACATACTTAACCCCTTCCCCGCCCCCTAGTGTTAACCCCTTCACTGCCAGAGGCATTTTTATAGTAATCCAATGCATTTTTATAGCACTGATCGCTATAAAAATGCCAATGGTCCCAAAAATGTGTCAAAAGTGTCCGAAGTGTCCGCCATAATGTCGCAGTACCGAAAAAAAATCGCTGATCGCCGCCATTACTGGTAAAAAAAAAATATTAATAAAAATGCCATAAAAATACCCCCTATTTTGTAAACGCTATAACTTTTGCGCAAACCAATCAATAAACGCTTATTGCGGTTTTTTTTTCTGAAAAATAGGTAGAAGAATACGTATCGGCCTAAACTGAGGAAAACAATTTTTTTTAATATATTTTTGGGGGATATTTATTATAGCAAAAAGTAAAAAATATTCATTTTTTTCAAAATTGTCGCTCTATTTTTGTTTATAGCGCAAAAAATAAAAACCGCAGAGGTGATCAAATACCACCAAAAGAAAGCTCTATTTGTGGGAAAAAAAGGACGCCAATTTTGTTTGGGAGCCACGTCGCACGACCGCGCAATTGTCAGTTGAAGTGGCACAGTCCCGAATCGCAAAAAGTGTTCTGGTCTTTGGGCAGCAATATGGTCCGGGGGTTAAGTGGTTAAATGTTAAAGTGTTCTCAGTCAGGAGTAGACATAATTTCCAAAAAAGCTGCAGAGTATTTGTAGGCGAACCAGCAGGCCCAATTTTTTTTTATAAATGTGAGAAAGATTTTTGAGATCATATGTAAGGTCTTTCATGTAGTAGATATGATCCACTACGTGAAGCTAATATTGGATTGTGGGAAAAGTAGATTGTTTCCAGTATTTTGGTATTTTCGCGTTTTCACATCGTTCAATAAATGTTGTGTGATAGATTTTTTCTGTATCGGCCTGCTGGCTCGTCTGAGCAATGGAACAACACAACCCAAGGGTCATTAGAGACAGGGAAACCCTGTATTATCCCAATCCAGTGAGGGTAGATGAGAGGACACTGCCACCATATGTGGGTGTGCGTGGCCACTGCCCCGAATCCTCTTCAGCAGAGCTTTGTAATGTCCAGGAAGGCTCTATGTAGAAATGCTGGCGTGTATTGCCATTGGGTCAACATTTTATAATTAGTCTCAGCAAGTCTTGAGAAAAGAGGAGGTATGCGCCAGTTGAAGGATTGTAGAATGTTTGGAGTCTGACAGAGGTTGTTGAAAGTCTTCCCATTTCGCTATAAAGTTTAGACAAGCCACAGGATCTAGATCTACCGTATTAAAGCCTTGTAAAATTGTGAGATGGTTTTCTGTTGGGGCTGGGTGTCAGCCAATATACTTTCCACTGGTGATAGATCTGAAAGTGTATGTGTACGGTTTTGTGAAGGATTTAATAAACTCAGAAAGCTGATTGTATCTCTAGTAATACATAGTAGTTATAGTTTTTTTTTTTAATTGAGAGTTTCCTTGGCTTTGTTTTTGGGATCTTTGTCTTGCTGAAATGTCCACCCTTGTTTCTTCTTCATCATCTTGGTAGATGGCAACAGATTTTTATCAAGAATGTCTTAGTACATTTTTCAATTCATCCTTCCTTGAATGACATAAAGTTGTCCAGTACCGTAGGCTGAAAAACAGCCCCACAAATTTTCCTCCTCAAAACTTCACTGTTTTACAGTGTTTTTGGGGTTGTGTGCAGTGCCATTGACCTCCAAACATGGTGTGTGTTATGGCATCCAAAAAGTTACATTTTGGTCTCATCTGACCAGACTATATTCTCCCAGTATTTCAAAGGCTTGTCTAAAGCCACGTACACACGATCGGTTTGTCTGATGAAAAAAGACCGATGGACTGTTCATCGGACAGACCGATCGTGTGTGGGCCCCAGTCTTTTTTTCATCGGTGTAAAATAATAATAATTTTTCCTATGGATAAAAAACAGGTAGAAAATTCCGATCATCTGTGTGGAACTCCATCGGAGAAAAATCCACGCATGCTCAGAAGCAAGTCGACGCATTCTCGGAAGCACTAAACTTTTGTCGTAGTGTTTTACGTCACCGCGTTTTGGCACAGTCAAAATTTAGTCTGATAGTGTGTATGCAAGACTGATGAAAGTCAGCTTCATCGAATATCCAACGAAAAAATCCATTGGATTTGATTCCATCAGATATCCAATCGTGTGTACAGGGCTTTAATGTTGTGCACCAAACTTTAAACGCTCTTCAAAATTATTTTTCTTCAGCAAGATTCTGGCGTGGTGAACAATTACCTATTGTTACTACTTATTTTTTTCTTTGAAACAATTGTACCTACTACTTCCATGTCTTTCTGAAGCTCTCCACAAGTGTTCCTTGGCTCCTGGACAATTCTTCTGATAATTAATTTCACTCCTCTGTCAGAAATCTTGCAAGGAGCACCTGATTGAAGCCGGTTTATGGTGAAATTATGTTTTTTCAACTTCAAGATTATGGCCCCAACAGTTCTCACTAGAACTTTGGTATACAATGCCATCAGTATGTTTTGCAACAATAAGGTTACAAAGGGCTTAAGAGAGCTCTTTTCTTTTACCCATCAAGAGATGTTTCTTGTGTGACACCTTGGTAATGAGACACTTTGTTATAGGCCATCAGTTGAGACTGAACCAGCTGATATTAATTTGCACTGACAAGGGTCAGGATTGCTTTCTAATTACTGATAAATTTCAGCTGGTGTCTTGGCTTCCCATACCTAAACTATACTTCTAAACATATTTGTTTTGGTTTCTTTTTATGTATGGATCGCATGGGTTGTTACCGAAATGTGGTGAAAATTATTATTAGTTATGTCAATAGCACCTTAACCACTTCCCGACGGCCGTACGAATATGTGCGGCCGCAGGGTGGTTCTAAATCTCTAACAGGACGCATATATGCGTCCTCCGCTCTTCCAGGCCACTAGAGGGCGCGCGAGCGCCGCCGGCCGAGCGCGCGTGCCCGCCGCATTCCTGAGATGCCGATGCGCGTGCCTGGCGGCCGCGATGTCCTCCAGGCACTCGCGATCGGCGGCTACAGGGACAAGACGTGGAGCTCTGTGTGTAAACACAGAGCTCCACGTCCTGTCAGGGAGAGAGGAGACCGATCTGTGTCTCTTGTACAGAGGGACACAGCATCGGTCACCTCCCCCAGTCACCCCCCTCCCCCCACAGTTAGAACACACCCAGGGAATACATTTAACCCCTTCCATGCCCCCTAGTGTTAACCCCTTCACTGCCAGTCACATTTATATAGTAATCGGTGCATTTTTATAGAACTGATCGCAGTATAAATGTGAATGGCGCCAAAAATGTGTCAAAAGTGTCCGATGTGTCCGCCATAACGTCGCAGTCACCGCCATTACTAGTAAAAAAAAATTATAATAAAAATGAGTAATAATTCTGTCCCCTATTTTGTAAGCGCTATAACTTTTGCGCAAACCAGTCGCTTATTGCGATTTTTTTTTTTACCAAAAATATGTAGAAGAATTCGTATCGGCCTAAACTGAGAAAAATTTGTTTTTTTTAAAAAATGGGATATTTATTATAGTAACAAGTAAAAAATATTGACTTTTTTTCAAAATTGTCACTCTTTTTTTGTTTATGGTGCAAAAAATAAAAACCGCAGAGGTGATCAAATACCACCAAAAGAAAGCTCTATTTGTGGGGAAAAAAGGACGCCAATTTTGTTTGGGAGCCACATTGCACGACCGCGCAATTGTCAGTTAAAGCGACGCAGTGCCAGAAGCTGAAATTTCACCTGGTCAGGAAGGGGTATACGTGCCCAGTAAGGAAGTGGTTAAGAAATACATTTACCTAGAAAAATGGTGACGTGTTCAATACTTTTACCCGCTGTAATATATATATATTATAATATTTTTTACTGCTTGATGATAAATTATTACCACTCTTCCACATGCAACAGCTATTCCTTTCTTAAGCTTGCTACTGTGGTTATATTTGTCAGCCTATGTATAACAAGAGGAATGTATGATGGCCCTGAGAAAATCAGCACCATTCACCTAGCACATATGACAGATGGTTTGCACACCACGTCCACAGAAACCAACTAAACCGGCTAAGTCACTTTTAAGGGAGTGTCTTTTTATTGTCAGACATGGAGGGTGTGTCAGTATCAGCTTTCTTCTATGTTGGCTGTTTACCAGTTTCCAAAATCTGTAGAACAGTCAACCTTTTTGCACAAGTATTTAGAAAAATGCTCAATCACAAAGCAAGAACACTTTTCAGGCTTTGAATTGAAATTTAAAAAAGGAAAAGTATGCAATTTGGTCAATTTTATTATAATTTTTACATTTTTAAAGGATAAGAGCAGCACGTGTGTAAATAAAATATGCTTCGCACAAAATTTCAGTTTTAGAGTGAAAATAATCAGAACACAAATGCAGAAGGGGGTTTATAATAAGATTACATAGTAAAAGGTGTGTGTCTGATGTCCTTTTTTTCCCCACCCCCATGGGCAATAATTGGTTTCTCATTTCCTGATTAAAGATTGGAAGTAGCTATAGCTAATTGGGACGCATAATGTATGCACCAATTTGAAGAGGGTGTTGACTGTATTTCTGTTAATACAGAAACCCAGGAGTTGTGCAGCTTGGACAGCGAGCTCAGCTTCTGCATCTGAGGTGTGAATAGTTTCCACCCTAAACCGATAAGAAGGGCCTGTGGAGAGCAAGCTTTTCATATCAATCTTGCTCTTATCTTATACAAAAGTGTCATATACATTTTATTTCTACTACTTAAATCAAATATTAAATGTATAAATAAATATTTCATAAATGGAGAAAAAAAAAAGCATTGCAGGGTTTTAAAGAGAGCACATTAGAGCCAATTTATTAAAAGAAAAATGTACAATAATTTTTATTTTCTTTACATTTTTAAATTATGTTTTGTAGTTTTTTTTCTTACAATGCTGTTAGGGGGCTGGGGGAAATATCAGGGGTCTAAACAGACCCCTGACATCTTACCTTTGAGGCTTCATTTCCATGGATGTTTTTACAGCCACTTTGTTTAGCCTTTTTTACAGCTTAAAAATGCCTGTCCATGTTTGTTTGTTTTTTAGCGTTTTTGGGTGTTTTTTTTTTGCGTTTTTGAGCATTTTCTAACGTCTGGCGTTTTTACAGCTCTAAAGCTGGAGCTTCAGAACACACTGGTCCTGGGTTTTTTTTTTGCAGCTTAAAAACGGCTCAGCCATCTACAGCTCAAAAACGTCATGGTGGGCATGAGGCCATAGACTAACATGGAGAGCTGTTTTTAAGCTGCAAAAAAACGCTCAGAAAAGTGGCTGTAAAAACGTCCATGGAAATGAAGCCTGAGACTCTGGCTTCTGTTACAGAGACATCTACACTGGTTATCAGGGCACTGATTATCAGTGTCCTGATTACCAGTGCAGTTCCAAAAGTGCCCACCAGTGATGCCAAGCAGTGCCCACTAGTGTTGCCAATCAGTGCCCACCAGTGCTGGCCATCAGTGCCTCCCATCAGTGCTGCCATCAGTGCAGTCGAGAGCTTTTTTTCTCAGAAAATAGGTGCAGGAACTCAACCACAACCCTGTTCAGATCTCACAGTAGAAGGGTCTTAAAGGGGCATTAAATACCAGGATTGCATAACATACAGAGTGCAGAGTTTAGGGGAGTTACACACAGAGTGCAGAGCTGTCACTTGTAATCACAGAAACCAGACTTCTGTGTTTACAAGTGATTGTGGCGAGCAGGCACCAAAGGGTCTGAGCCAAAGGTGGTGGAACTGAGTTCCCCTCAAGTTCCCCCTGAAAAAAAGCCCTGGTGCGTCTATCAGTGCCCATCAGTGAAGCCTCATTAGCGCACATCAGTGGAGGAGAAAAATTACCTGTGTGCAAAATGTTCTAACAAACTATGAAATATATATATATTTTTTTCAAAATGTTTTTCAATTGTTTAGCAAAAAAATAAAAAATAAAACAGTGGTGATTAAATACCACTAAAAGAAAGCTCTATTTGTGTGACGGCGCTGTTTTTTGTAAAAAAAACATTAAAAAAATTAAGGGCTAATTCACATGGGTTCTCTGGTCCATACAGTTTGAATGATTTGTTTGTTATTCTATAAGGATGAAGCGCATGTATGAACAGAGCTGCGGGTCCTAATTTGACAGGTGTGCAAGTATGGGTGAGTGGCTCTAAATACTTACTGTCAGTATTTGGCTGCATTTGTACAGCTGATGCATCCCCGTAGTGTAACCTAGGCTGCCTGCACACAGAAAAAGTCACATTTAAAAAAAAAAAAAAAAAACAGAGCCCCAAGACCTCATTTACACAGAGAACTATATTTATTAACTCAATACATTTTTATCTTTTAGATACAGCAGGAATTTTGTAAGTTACCATATGTTATGTTTGTGCCTGATAATAATGATTTTAGTTAATTATTAGTAAAGATATAATTTTGATTTCGGGGTGGCGGGGGTGTCAGGTAGGCGCTATGTGTTTTGTGATTTCTGACAGCAGCACTGCTTCAGACATTAAGTTAGGTACATATTCTTCACAGGCAGTAAGGCTGCATTCACACCTGAGCGTAGCGTTTTGCCACGATATTTGCAGCGTTTTTTACCGCGATTTGCCGCGATTCGTCGCAGCGTTTTTTTACCGCGATTTTGGACTGGTCTATGGTCACCAATGTTAAAAACAGAAAAACGCCCAAATACGCTCAATTCGAGCGACAAAAAAGGGTTCAGAACTTGTTTGAGCTTCAGGCGTTCGGCGTCAGGCGTTTTGGAGTGGAGATGTGAACCATCTCCATTGAGAATAATGTATTTTTTCCCCTCTAGCGTTTTGGAGCTTCAGGCGACAAAACACTCAGGTGTGAATGCAGCCTTAAGGAGGAGTTCGAAAACAAGCCACCACTGACCTCTCTTGCTGCAATTCATCCTCAAAAGACCAACAAAGACTATAAAATTGGGTGCAGTCATTTATTAATAGCTGACAGAACCGGGTGTGTGTTTATGTTAGAAGGCTGACTGGCTGCCAAGTTTTTGCTCTCTATAGAAAATGAAAATGTTGCGATTTCAGTGTTTCTGTAGAAATTCTCTACAATGCCTTTAGCTAAAGAGGTGAATGATGGCTTGCTTTTAATACTTGTTCAGAATATGTAAATAAACAGGTTCGCTAATCCAAAAAAACAACCCAAGTACTGTGGATTTTATACCCAAACAGCCGAGAAGATTTGGGCACAGTTCAATGCTAAATGAAAAGCCTGTGGCCCCGTACACACGGCCGAGGAACTCGACGTGCCAAACACATCGAGTTCCTCGGCCAGTTCAGCCCTGAAGCCGCCGAGGACCTCGGCGGGCCGAGAGCTCCCATAGAACAACGAGGAAATAGAGAACATGTTCTCTATTTCCTCGCCGAGGTCCTCGTCGGCTTCCTCGGCCGAAAGTGTACACACGACCAGTTTCCTCGGCAGAATTCAGCCAGAAACTCGGTCGGAAGCTGAATTCTGCCGAGGAAACTGGTCGTGTGTACGGGGCCTGTGTCTAAGATCACCAATCTCTCTACAGAGAGAATGGAATCATTTTGAAGAATTTACACTACATTGCAGAAAAACTGTGGTTACCTATAGGCCAAGTCAAATTTACTATAACCCTTTCACTGCCAAGGACATTTCCTATATGTTGGGGGAATTAAGAAATTTCAGACAACCTCAACAGCTACAAGGTTGTTTTAAACACTCAGTAGGCATTGGACTTTAACCACTTAACACTTGCACTATAGTCGAATGATGGCTACAGCGTGGCTTGATAACTATGGGAGGGCGTACATTGACGTCCTCCCAGAATCACACTCCTGTGCGCGCCCTGGGGCGCACACACGGGAGTATCCATGAGGACCCGGCGCATCACGAATCATGGTAAATGGTCTCTGACAGCCCAGGACAAGAACCTAGAACAGCTGTCGCGTTTCACACTAACTTCAGTGTTTACTCATAGCTCATGTATCCCATCCATCCCCAGCCATACTCAGCAGTACCCAGCCATACTCAGCGATACCCGGCCATACCCAGCCATACTCGGCCATACCCAACCGTACTCGGCCATCCACATTTATGGCTCAACCATGCTCAGCCATCCCGATCCACAGCTCATCCATCCCCATTCATGCTCATCCATGCCACTACAGTGCCTGTAGTGGCATGTAATAGATAGTCAAATTAGATTTGAGAAATGTATGCCCCTTAAACACCCGATAGTGATCCCTGCATGTTAGGCCTCTGTATGTGGCCAGGCTGTAGAAAAGTCTCACACATGTGGTATCACCATACTCAAGAGAAGCAGGAGAATCTATGTTGGGGTGTCATTTTTGGTATGTGCATGCTATGTGTTAGAAATATTGTATAAATGGAAAACTTTGTGTAAAAAAAAAAAAAAAAAAATGTGTTTTCATTTTCTTTCCACATTTATCAAAAACTTGTAGAAAAAAATTACAGGTTCAAAAGACTCATTATGCCTCAGATTATACGTTGGGGTGTTTTCTTCCCAAAATGGGGTCATTTTTGGGGCATTTCCATTGTCCTGGTGCTCCAGGGCCTTCAAAATTGCAAAAGGTAGTCAAGAAATTAGATGTGTTATTTATGCTCCTAGAACACATGATAGTGCTCCCTGCATGTTGGGCCTCTGTATGTGGCCACGCTGTGTAAACGTCTCACACATGTGGTATCGCCGTACTCAGGAGGAATAGCAGAATGTGTTTTGGGGAGTAATTTGTGGTATGCATATGCTGTGTGTGAGAAATAAACTGCTAATATGACAATTTTGTGGGGAAAAAAGAAAAAAAAATCTAGATTTTGCAAAGAATTGTGGGAAAAAATTACAACTTAAAAAAACTCACAATGCCTCTTACTAAATACCGGCGGTATAGCCGCGGTGCCCATTGATTCCAATGGGCAGGAGCAGTGGAGGAGCTCCTTCACCGTTCCAAAGATGCTGCTAGCTGGACTTTTTTTACCGTCCTGCTAGCGCACCGCTCCAGTGTGAATGCCCTCAGGGCTTTCACACTGGAAAGACAGCAGCGGCTGTTTCAGGTTATTTTGCGGCGCTATTTTTAGCATTATAGCACCTGCAAAGCGACCCAGTGTGAAAGGGGTCTTAGGGTCTCAAGAAATGAGATAGGCCATCAGTACTTCAGGTGTGATCAATTTTCAGAGATTATCACCATAGCTTGTAGACTCTATAACTTTCAAAAACACCAAATAATATACACCAATTTGGGTCATTTTTACCAAAGATATGTAGCAGTATAAATTTTGGCCAAAATTGTATGAAGAAAAATTACTAATTTGCAAAATTGTATAACAAAAACAAAGAAAAATGCATTTTTTTTTTACAGAATTTTCAGTCTTTTTTCTTTTATAAAAAACAATTAAAAACCCAGCAGTGATTAAATACCACCAAAAGTAAGCTCTATTTGTGTGGAAAAAAATGACATAAAATTCATATGGGTACAGTGTTGCATGACTGAGTAATTATCATTCAAAATGTGAGAGCTCCGAAATCTGAAAATTGATCTGGTTAAGAAGGGGGGTTTAAGTGCCCAGTGGTCAAGTGGTTAATGTATAAGTGAGCAGGGCCGCTGTAAAGCTGCCTGTTCACTTCTACAGATATGGAAATTGCCAGTCCCTTCACTACACATGACCTCCCCGTACCCCCATGTTTCCCAGGATTTACAGCAAATCCTGAATACCTAGGAACACAAAAACAAAACCCAGGATGGCGAGCAGCTATGGCAGAGGAGAAATCTGATCCCTGACCTCTCCTTCTTCATGAATCCATATGCACTCTGCTCTTTGCACTTCCAAATTCATAGCTCTCATATCCTCCCTGGCTATGTCCAGAAAAACAGCAGTTTGAGAGCTCTTTGGGCCTGATCCTCAAAAGAGATACGCCGGCGTATCTACTGATACGCTGTCGTATCCCTGTTTCTATCTTTGGAACTGATCCACAGAATCAGCCGGATCTTAAGATGCAGTACCGCGACCGCCGCTGGGGGCATTCATCGTCGAAATTACGCGTCGGGTATGCTAATGAGGAGTTACGTCGATCCTCAAAGCTTTTTCGCGTTCGCTACGTCGCCGCTACGTTAGTTTCCCGTCGCTTAGTTACACTTTTGTAAACCAGCCCTAATTTTACACAGCAGGCGTACTGCTGTGTAAAGTATGGCCGTCTTTCCCGCATCAAATTTTACGTTGATTGCGTAAGCCGTACGGGAATACGGAACTACGCTACGCGCCGATCAAAAAATGACGTCACGTCGCGCAAAGCACGTCGGGAAAATTGCGTCACAAGCATGCGCAGTACATCCGGCGCGGGAGCGCGCCTAATTTAAATGGGACTCGCCCCATTAGAATAGGAACGCCTTGCGCCGGACGGATTTGAGTTACACCGCCGCAAATTTCCAGGTAAGTGTGTTGTGGATCGATACCTAACTTAGGAAATTTGCGGCAGTGTAACTTAAATCGGTTAAATTACGTTGTGCTGCGGGGCTGTGGATCTGACCCTGAGTCCTTGATCTGCTTAGCGCAGTACAGGGGAGACACCGGAAGTCGAATAGACCTCCAAAGTCTCCAAAAAGGAATAGTTACTTGCACAATGCTATCACATGGGCAGCTTTAAACACTCTTGTAATAGCAATACAGTTAGGTTTAAAAAAATTGTTGGAAAAAAAAAAAATACTAAATGACCTCAACCCATTTTCTTAGGCACATACAAAAAAAAAGAAAACAAGCAATCACCTAGGCCAGATATGTACATAAATGCAGATTGTGCAACACATAATATGTATCATAGCACAAGGGTGACCGAACCTACCATTATGCCTCCAAATCTATGAATTCAGTTTTGTGGTCAATGAACCTTTTCCCAGTATTACCATTGCCCACATGTTCAATTTTTGGTGAATAAAAATGACCACTTTTCTGTTTGTAAGGTGAGCTGAGCATAATTGCCTATGAAATAAAGTAATTATACACATTTTCATAACTATAAGCCCAAACATCCCACAACAGAAGCGATATGTAATATTGTCATAACCTTAAATCTGATAATAACTACTAAGGCCTGTAATACAAAAGCCAAGCATTTCCTACACTCTTGCGAAATACCTGTCTGGTTAAAGACTGTCACACCCACATTTAACATTTGGTTGTAAGTATGACACGCAAAAACACATTGATGAGAAACTATTTTATACATATTATTTATTTAACTGTTATTCAACAATTGCCAGGAGACTATGAATACATCCTACTCCCTGACATGCAATGAATGATATATGAATGAAGCTACTATATTATTTTTCTTTTTTTAATATACATGTAAAAGAAATTCGTTTTATACAAATATTTTTTTATTTATATAGTCTTGTAGTGCACCAGTCCAATTCAGTCCTTTTTTTTGTAATCTGGTGATCCTGGAACACACCTGCAGCTTATGCTGGAACACCTCCCTGTCGCCTATTCTACAAAAAGCTTAATTTAACTGCTTGCCGACCAGCACACAACTATATACGTCGACAGAATGGCACGGACAGGCAGAAGGACATATATATACGTCCCCTTTAAGAAGCCGGCATTGTGGACATGCGCCGGGAGCTCTGTGACTCCGACCGCGGGACGGGGGGGACTCGATGTCCGCGGGCATACCTACGATCGTGTCACAGTGAGGAAGAAGGGGGAAATGCTTATGTAAACAACCATTTCCCCAGTATTCCTAGTGACAGAACAGTGTACACAGCTTCCTGTAATCGGAAGCTGTGATCACTGTCACACACAGCCCATCCCCCCTACAGTTAAAACACATCCCTAGGCCCACTTAACCCCTTCAGTGCCACCTAGTGGTAAACCCTTTCACTGCCAGTGTCATTTTCACAGTAATCAGTGCATTTTTATAGCACTGATCGCTGTAAAATTTACAATGGTCCCAAAAATGTGTCAAAAGTGTCCGATGTGTCCGCCATAAAGTCGCAGTCACAATAGAAATCACAGATCGCCACCATTACTAGTAAAAATAAAATAATAATAAAAATGCCATAATTCTATCCCCTATTTTGTAGACGCTATAACTTTTGCGCAAACCAATCAATAAACGCTTATTGCAATTTTTTTTACTAAAAATATGTAGAAGAATACGTATCGGCCTAAACTGAGGAAAAAAAACTTTTTTATATACATTTTTGGGGGATATTTATTATAGCAAAAAGTTAAAAATACAGAATTTTTCTCAAAATTGTCGCTATATTTTTGTTTATAGCATAAAAACTAAAAAAACGCAGAGGCGATCAAATACCACCAAAATAAAGCTCTATTTGTGGGAAAAAAGGGACATCAATTTTGTTTGGGAGCCATGTCGCATGACTGCGCAATTGTCAGTTAAAGCTATGCAGTGCCAAAATCGCAAAAAGTGGCCTGGTCTTTGACCAGCAAAATGGTCCGGGGCTTAAGTGGTTAAAAAAACGTTAGCAAAGCTACAGCTTTTATAGCCACCAATGGGTTTCCTGCCTTTGGAATTTGAATGTGATTGGTAATCTGTGAAGCAAACAAAGAGATGAATTAAATAGCTTCAGCAATACACTCATACTGCCCTCATATGAACCTGTTTATGATTATTCTGCAGGGAATTATATATAACACTGATAAATTGGAAGGATACTGAAACATTGTAACATAATTTACAGTATGTTTTCATTTTAAAGTCCCCTGTTTTGTGGAATATAAAGTAATTGTGTAGTAAAATGTGTAGTTTTCACTGTACGTAGAAAATCCAAGTTGCTATCCTGCTTTCTGATAAGGTGCACTAAGAAATTGGCTCAGAGACGGCGCTCTAATTAGGCGGTCGCCTAAGGCCTCACACTCACAGGGTCCTCCCGGCCACCTAATTTGCTTGTGATAAATACTAATATCGGTGTCATTGGATCTCTCTATTACCCCTCTCTCTTTCTCACCTCCCCCTCTCTCCCTCCTCTTGCATTGGCTGAATATGTCTGATGGGTGAGGAGGGGGCCCTGGAAGTGGTGCATTTTCTACAGCCATTTATCTTGCTTGAATTATTTTTCCCATTATGGGCGTGAGTGGGGCCACATATCTAAGTTTTGCCTAAGGCCTCACAAAGCCTTGAATCGCCTCTGAATTGGTTTGTTAGGATATTACATATACAGTAAAACCTTGGATTGCGAGCAAAATTTGTTTCAGAAACATGCTTGTAATTCAAAGCACTTGTATATCAAAGCATTTTTTTAGAGGGTATAAAAGAGAAGGGAGTTACCTCTAAGTGTAGTAATAAGTTGCTAAATGGTGTACCTTCATTAAATGTAACCATATTGCTACACTTAGAGGCTCCTCTCTTCTTTTTTATACTCAGTTGTGACATGACACTACTCTTATATCAAGACATCGCTTGTATATCAAGGCAAAATGTATTAAAACATTTTGCTTGTCTTGCAAAACGCTCTCAAACCAAGGTTTTACTGTACAGATAAAAAAAAACTAAATTTTGACAAGCACCAGAATTGTTTATTAACACTCCTGGTGGTATTCCCGAGTCTGGCTCGGGGAAAGCGGTATCCTCGAGCCAAACTCGGGCTCGCCTCGCAGCAGCCAGAGACAAAGTTACTTACCTTGTCCCTGGATCCTGCGATGCCTCCCCGCTGTGTGAGCGAGTGGGTCCTCGCTCGATTCACACAGTGTCCCTGTGTGCCGCCGATCTCTGTTCCCTGCGACGTTACGACACATGGGGGTGGAGAACGGCGCCAAATTCAAAAAAGTCAACAAACACATTACATACAGTATACTGTAATCTTATAGATTAGGTACTGTATGTAAAAAATACACACACCCTTTGTCCCTAGTGGTCTGCCCAGTGTCCTACATGTACTTTTTTTTTGTTTCAAAGATGTTTATTGTTAGCTCTTCACAGTACAATCATTAAGACAAAGGTACACGGAATGACATCTCGGTGGTCACAGACCCATAAAGCGAAAATGAGCGGGCGCAGCCGCTTCGCCATACATAGAAAGGGTTTAAATAAAACATCTAAGGGTTATAATGCAGTGAATTAGGGTGATAACCACCTCTATAAACAATCTTCAACTTCTGTGATTGGTAGTCGTGCCAGGAGGCGAAAGTCTGCCCCTCGTGCGGCTTCCATAGCTTGCCTAAAGCAGTGAGTAGCTTATCTGAGGAGCGAAGGTAACGTGCTCCTCTCGTTCAGCCCTGGCGTCTTCCGAGCGCCTTTATGGATAGCTAATATCAAGTGTCTATCTGTCTACCGAGTGTGTCACTAGGCTGATCGCCCTAGCCACATCTCAGCTCTGTTGTCTGTACCGTTTAGCGAAGGGTCATCCCCGTGTGTCGAGGAGGGTATGTGGGATACTTAAAGACAAGGGGAGGGGGGGGGGGTAGGACCGGCAATGGGACTGGGGGGGGGGGCCGAGATGAAGGGAACGGAACATTCCGCCACAGCTCTGTAGGGGGGTATAGCACAGACGTCTGAGGTCCGTGACGTCAAGGTCTAACAGTCCGGTAGTCGGCTGTCGAGGTGTAGTGTTTCCAGCAGGCCCATGTCTCGTTGAATCTGGCAGGGTTGTCGTTGGCTTGATGGATTAGGTCCTCCATCTCCATCGTCTTCTGAATGCGTTGGAACCAGTCCGCCAGAGACGGGGGTTGTGAGGATAGCCATTTGATTGGGATGCACATCCGAGCAGCGTTCACCATGTGCATAGCCAATGAGCGGTTATATCCCTTCGGGAGCGTCAGGGCGTGGTGAAGGAGGTATTGTGCGGGAGAGAAATCTAAGGTAACGGTGGTTATGCGTGCAATGAGCTTGTGGACCTCTGTCCAATAGGATTGGAGTGAAGGGCAAGTCCACCATATGTGGAGAAAAGAGCCCGTCTCCCGATGGCATCTCCAGCATGTTTTCGAGAGCGTGGGGTCAATTCTGTGTAGTTTGAGCGGAGTCTTGTACCATCGGGAGAGGAGCTTGTATGCATTCTCCTGTGTTTGGACATTAACCGAGCCCTTGTGGGCTAGTCTGTATACCGATTCCCATTCCGCTTCCGTGAGGTCAAGTGCGGTATCCCTTTCCCATTGTTGGTTTGCCCAGTGGATTTTGGAGGAGTGGGTTGCAAATAGTAGGCCATAGATGATGGAGATAAGGTGTCTCTGCGGCTCCTTACTGGAGCAGAGGTTCTCGAATGGGGAGTTGGGTCTGGACCATTGGGGGCTCGGGGCTGTCCTGTCTAGGAAGTGTCTGATTTGCACGTAAGTCCAGAAGGGGAACTCGTCCTTGTCAGTTTTAGCTGCCAGTTCCGTTTGTAGCATGAGTCTGCCTGAAGTAAAAAATTGATGTGCCTGGACCGTCGCGTGGGGCCAACCGTCCGACAAAAAGGCCTGGTGCATGCCTGGGGGGAAGTCAGGGTTCAGTTTGAGGGGGGTTATCGGGCCGCATTGGTCCGACAGGTTGTGTTTGATACATGCCTCTCTAAAGGCCCGTAGTGATTGGAGTATGAGGGGATGGTTCCCGCAGTCAGGCGGGGTGTTTCCCTTTGAGACCCATGGCAGGTGAGACAACGGGAGGGGAGAGAAGGCCTGCTCTATTCCCACCCATTGTTTACGTTTCCCATTGGTGGCCCAGTCAACTATTCTAGTGAGGCTACAGGCCAAGTGGTATTTGCGTAGGTCCGGGAGGCTCAGTCCCCCTTGCAGTTTGGGGACTGTGAGCCGGTCATAGCTTAAGCGAGGTCGGGTTCCCCGCCACACAAAGGATGTGCATGCCGATCTGAAAGATGAGAAGAACGCCGGGGGGAGTCTGATGGGAATCGTTTGCATGGCGTACAGTAGTCGTGGAAGGATGTTCATTTTGATCACCGCGATCCTGCCGAACCAGGACAGGTGCTTTGAGGACCACCCCTTCAAGTCCTTCACCACCGCTTGGAGCAGTGTGAGGTGGTTAAGGGAGTAGAGGTCTGATAGGGATGCTGGGAGTTGTATCCCCAGATATGTGATGGCTCTAGCGTTCCACTTGAAAGGGAAGTTCACCTGACATAGATCCCCCAGGGATTGGGGTAGGGAGACGTTGAGAGCGTAAGATTTGGAGAGGTTTATTTGCAAATTGGAAAGAAGCTTAAACTCATTGAGGTCTTTTAGTAAGTTGGGGATGGTCGTGAGGGGGTCTCGAAGGAACAGGAGGATATCGTCCGCGAATGCGGCGAGTTTATAGGTCCGGTCCTTGATCTCAATGCCCTTGATCGTCGGGTTGGACCTGAGTCGTCGTAAGAAGGGTTCTAGTGTGAGGACGAAAATCAGGGGGGATAGGGGGCACCCCTGACGTGTCCCGTTCGATATGGAGAAGGCGTCCGACAGGTGGCCGTTCACACTGACCCGTGCCGTGGGGCCCGCGTATAGCATGGCTATATAATTTAACATGAGTGGTGGAATATTGGTGGCTTCAAGGGTCGCTCGCATGAAATCCCACGCCACCCTGTCAAACGCCTTCTCCGCGTCGAGTGAGAGAAAGAACCCCGAGGATTTGGTGGAGGTAAGCCAGTGGTGTATGTTTAGGGCCGCTACGGTGTTGTCCCTCGCCTCACGGCCAGGGACAAAGCCGGCCTGGTCCATGTGTACAATATTGGGCATGTAGGGGAGTAGCCTGTTCGCTATAGTCTTGGCGAACCATTTAAGGTCTACGTTGAGGAGCGAGATGGGTCTATAATTGGTCACTATTGTCGAGTCCTTGTCAGGTTTGGGGATGACTACAATGTGTGCGGTCAGTAGGTCTCGTGGAGGGGTTTGGGCTTTGGCGAAGGAGGCAAACGCCGATACGAAAAAGGGTGTTAGAACCTCAGCGTAGGTCTTATAGTACCCCGTAGTCAGCCCGTCTGGGCCCGGGCTTTTGCCCGTTTTCAGTTGTTTTAGGGCCAGTCCTACCTCTGCACTGTTTAGGGGTCTGTCTAATTCTGCCCTGGCCTCTGCCGTCAGCTTGGTAGGGCCGTATTGGCGCAGGAAGCCGTCAATTAAGTCTTTCCGTGTGCTTTGTGCTTTTGGTGTGGTCGGGGATGGTAGGTTGTAGAGACCGGAGTAATAGTTGACAAATAGCTTGGCTATGTCGGGAGTGGATTGCACCTTATGGCCTTTGTCGTCCGTCAGTGAGTAGACGGTTGCTTTGGCTCTTTTGGTTTGTAGGGCTTTCGCCAACAGTTTGCCCGCTTTGTCGCCGTGTTCGTAGAAGGATTTCTGGGCTAGAGCATAACTACGTCTGATCTTTTTACCTATCATCTCCAGGAGTTCTGTCCTAGCCTGGCTGAGTTCCTGTAATGTCGCGAGAGCTTGAGATTGTTTGTGTGCGGACTCCAAGCGTGAGATCCGTGCTAGGATATCGTTGTACTGTTTGCGCTGTGCCTTGTTGCGTTTGGCAGCCGCGGCTATTAGAAGGCCTCGGACCACGCACTTGTGCGCCTCCCAGTTGATGATAGGGGCTGTGTCTTCCGGGTTGTTTTCCCGGAAATATGCTGTAAGAGCCATCTCCAGCTCCTTTGCCACTACCGAGTCTGTGAGTAGGGACGGATCTAGCCTCCACACCCTCGCGCGATGGTGGCAGGGGGGAAGGGACAGTGTCATTGAGATTGGGTGATGGTCCGACAGGAACATGGGCTCTATGGTTGCAGCGGTCAGCTTGTGTAAGTCGTCCTGGCTTATTAGTAAGTAGTCGAGTCGGGAGTATCGATTATGGGGGGCTGAGTAGAATGTGTAGTCCTTGCTGGAAGGATTTAAGGCGCGCCATGTGTCGTGGAGCCTGTGGTTTTGGAGGATCGCTTTAATTCTCCTCAGGGCCGTGTACCGGAGCGAAGACGAACCCGTGGACGTATCTAGGGCTGGAGTGAGGGGCACGTTGAAGTCGCCCCCCAAAATCAACATCCCTGCCTGGAAGGGTGTCAGCACTTCTGAAACTGATCTAAAAAATGGGACCTGGCGGGAGTTCGGGGCATAAACATTTGCGAGTGTGATCGTACGGTTCATGTAGGAGCCCTTCAGGAACAAGTACCTTCCCTCCGGGTCAGCTAGCGATTCTGTCATTCTAAAGGGGCAATTTCTGGCTATTAGTATGGAGACCCCTTTTGTCTTGATGCGTGTGTTCGTGGCGTGGTGGGCTTGCGGGAAATGAATATTGTGCAGTTTGGGTGTGGTTCCTGACTTGAAGTGTGTTTCCTGCACAAACACTATGTCTGCCCGAGCCCGGTGCATGGCCAGGAGAAGTTGGGCTCTCTTTTCGGGGAGGTTCAGTCCCTGTGCATTCACCGAGATCACTTTCAGTGTTGGGTTATCAGTCTTCGATCGTGAGTCCGACATTGTGATTGTCACTGTAGTCACGTGTCAACGGGTGGGGGGGGGGGGGGCGTCTGAGCTGTGGCGGAGTAGGAACCGGCCTCTGGGGGGAGCTTTGCAGAGACGGGACTAGGGTTATAGTTCAATCGGGGGGAGGGGGAGGGGGGGTTCGTTGCCGGGACTACCACCTGAGTGGTTATTAGCGTACGGTGGGAAGGAGGGAGGGATGTGTGCCCGCAGAAGGGCGGGTGTTTGAAGGGGGGGGGGGATGAGGTTTTGGGGGAGGGGGGTTACCAGAATTCCCCTCTCAGAGGGGGAGATAAAACCGATTAGGTGGGGGGCACTGTGGCCCACCACCTATCTAGAGTGAGGTACTCAATCGGTTTAGTGCGGCCGCACGGGATACCCACGCCTAATGATAGGCCCAGACACCACCGTGCGGTGCCGCGGGGGGGGTTAGCCAAGTCCCAGCCAGAAGGCAATTGGGTAGGATATGGGGGATCAACAAAGAAATGCCCGAGCCTGGTATGCCACCCCAGAGCGGTCTGCCTTGCGTGTCCTCAAGGGGGCAATCTCTGGGGCCCTTAGTGTATGGAGGTCAAGGCGTCTCGGTCTAACTATCTGCTATACTTGCAGCCTAAGGGGGTCTGGTGATGGCGGGCTTATAGAGCTATGTATGTTATGGGGTGCGTCTGCGCTCGCCTCTCCCCGCGGCCGGGCCACCACCGAGCCATCGGTGTACTTGCGTCCGCGGCGGGAGGGCGAGAGAGAGACACCCGCGTGCCCCCTCCACCTCCAGCAGAACCTCCCGCTTATAAGACTGGCAAAACATCAGCTAGCTAGCATGATAACCCCGCTACAGGGTTGCATCTTATCTCGGGAGCAGTCTTGTGAGGCGGTGAGCCACCGTGCATATACTTATCCTAAAGTTCGGATCTTGACCGGCATCGCTATTCTTTGCGCCCGCAGCTGCCTGGGTGAGAGAGTCATTCGGGGTTGCTTCCACGTTACTCGGTGAGGGAGCTCTTTTGCGGAGGAATGTTTGTTGGATGATGTGTGAGGCCTGAGGCATTCGGGCCTCGCCCCCTTGTTGGACCCCGGCCCCTTGACAGTAACGTGAACCAGTCCTAGAGGGCGTTTCCCTCCGGTGTATCTCCATAACTCAGGGGTGCTGTCACCGTTCCAGTCAGCCCGGGGCCTTGCACGTTGTTCCTGTACGCCGGGCCTGGGAAGCTGGTGTGTGTGAGTGCCAGTAACGCCTCCGTCGTTAGTTCAGATGAGGAGAGTGACGAGGGTATCGCGTCCGGCTGCATTGCTTGTGGCAAGGTTCCCCCCCGCCTCTTGGTGGGGGGATGAGTATCCCTGGCACTTCTCCTCGAGACATGTCGCTGTAGGGATCCAGGGTAGCAGTTCCTGCGTCGGGAAGAAGGAGGTGCACTTTGCCGTAGTTCCGGTGGTGTAGGCTGGCGCAGGGCATCTTGGGCAATGTAGTATGTAGTTGAGTCCAATCGTTGCGGGTCCCGAAGAGCGTCAGAGGATGGGCTACGTTTTGCTGTCACGCCCCTAAGGTGGGTGGGACGGAAGTTTCCCGCTCGGAACGTAAGGCCTGGCGACAGTCAGTCAGAGCAAAAGACCGCGCATTTCAGCTGTCTCTGGGGAATACAGGAAAGTTCAAACCGGTCTCCCCATACAAACGAGAACATGTGTAAAACACCCAACATGGCAACGGGGGTAATAAACTTGCCAACAACACAGCGGGTAACAGAAGTAATAGGCAGACCTCGGGGTTGTTAGTGGTCTCTCCGGGCCCTCCGTGACCCGGGTGATGATAGCGGGTCTCGTTCGCTCCTGGGCCCCACGGCTGTGGTCGAGTTGCGGGAGCCTGAGGGAGATCTTCTCCTTCGGTACCTCGTTGGCTGCGTATCCATGCTCTCTGCCGGAGGTCCGTTCCATCTGCCCACTGAACGGCGGTATACTGCGTACCATTCCGGAACCGCAACTGGTTGGATGCCCAGAGCTTCAAAGAAGTGAGGGAGATCCTCGGGGACTTTTAGCATTGCGGTACGGCCTTGGTGGGAGGCCGACAGGCAGAAAGGGAACTTCCACTTATAGCGAATGTTCTCGGAGCGCAGGACATCAAGCAGGGGTTTGAGGTCCCTGCGATGCTTTAAAGTGATTCCCGAGAGGTCCTGGTAGAGTTGAATTGGCGCTCCTCCATGTTGAAGGCGCTGTCCTCTGGCTTGCTTCAGGATCTCTTCCTTCAGGCCGTAATCAGAGAGACAGCAGACAATATCCCTAGGGGGATCTGTGTCCTTGCCTCTGGGGCGTAGCGCCCTGTGGATCCGTTCCATGGCGATCTGCGTGTCCGGGGGCCTTTGAAGGATCGAGTTAAAGATACTTGTCACTTCTTGTCTGATCCTGTCACTTTCCACTGCCTCCGGGAGGCCCCTCACACGTACGTTATGGCGGCGTCCCCTGTTCTCCAGGTCTTCCAAATGGCGGTTTACCTCCCGCAGCTGTAGTGTGTGGTCATCAATTTTTCTGGTTGAGCGCTGGAGGACAAGGTCGTGGTCTTCCAGGGCTTTCTCCGCTGCCTGTACTCTCCCATCTAGCGCCTTAAAATCCAGGCGCAGGTCTGCAATGGCCGCCGCGAGTGCATCTTTGATGTCCGTCGCCACCGCCTTCAGGTCTAGGATGGTGATCGGTGTAGCCGCCGATGCCGGGGTCAGAACTGCGTCCGGTCCCCCGAGAGCCCCCGGGGGGGAAGTGTGTGGCGTCGCGGAGAGAACAATCTCCTGAGCTTGTGAGGAGATCTGCGAGCGGCCTACTCGCGCTCCTTGGCGGGAAGCCGTCATGGTCCCGCGGCCGGCCCGGAACATCTCCGGTATTGTATGCTCCAGCGCGTCGGTATGTTCCCGGGGGGAGCGGGAACGGGAGGCTGAGGACTGCCTCGACGCCGTGCCCATGCTGTAGTCCGAAAAAGACGGGTGAAAAGTGCCGCTAAGTTTGATAAAGGCTCTGAGGTGGCAGGAGCTCAGCAATCAGGCAGCCATCTCCTAGCTCGGCTCGGCCACGCCCCCCTACATGTACTTTTATATAATAAAAAACTGTTCTTTCTGCCTGCAAACTGTAGATTGTCCATAGCAACCAAAAGTGTCCCTTTATGTCAAAAATGGTTTTGGGGCAGCTAGAAAACAGCGATAATAAATTATAATCACTTGCAGAATTGAGCGATATCGATTTGTGGGGAAATTCGTCATTCGTCATTTGCCTCGTTTCATATACACAGAAACAAGGCAAAAAAACATTAGTATTCATTGATGATATTGTTTACATACATCTAAAAATATTTGCAAAAATATGAACATAATTAACCACTTCCCGACCGCCGCATGTACATTTACGTCGGCAGAATGGCACGGACAGGCACATCAACGTACCTGTACGTGCCTGCCTAGACGTGGGTCGGGGGTCCGATCGGGACACCCCCCCCCCCCCGGTACTTGCGGCGGTCGGATTCCCTCGGGGAGCGATCCGGGACGACGGCACGGCTATTCGTTTATAGCCGCTCCGTCGCGATCGGTCCCCTGAGCTGAAGAACGGGGAGAGCCGTATGTAAACACGGCTTCCCCGTGCTTCACTGTGGCGGCGTATCGATCGAGTGATCCCTTTTATAGGGAGAGTCGATCGATGACGTCAGTCCTACAGCCACACCCCTCTACAGTTGTAAACACACACTAAGTGAACACTAACTCCTACAGCGCCACCTGTGGTTAACTCCCAAACTGCAACTGTCATTTTCACAATAAACAATGCAATTTAAATGCATTCTTTGCTGTGAAAATGACAATGGTCCCAAAAATGTGTCAAAATTGTCCGAAGTGTCCGCCATAATGTCGCAGTCACGAAAAAAATCGCTGATCGCCGCCATTAGTAGTAAAAAAAAATTTTTTTTATAAAAATGCAATAAAACTATCCCCTATTTTGTAAGCGCTATAAATTTTGCGCAAACCAATCGATAAACGCTTATTGCGATTTTTTTTACCAAAAATAGGTAGACGAATACGTATCGGCCTAAACTGAGGAAAAAAAACATTTTTAGATATGTTTTTGGGGGATATTTATTATAGCAAAAAGTAAAAAATATTGATTTTTTTTCAAAATTGACGCTCTATTTTTGTTTATAGCGCAAAAAATAAAAACCGCAGAGGTGATCAAATACCACCAAAAGAAAGCTCTATTTGTGGGGAAAAAAGGACGCCAATTTTGTTTGGGAGCCACATCGCACGACCGCGCAATTGTCTGTTAAAGCAACGCAGTGCCGAATTGTAAAAACCCCTTGGGTCATTTAGCAGCATATTGGTCCGGTCCTTAAGTGGTTAAATGTCAAAAGCTTAGCCTTCAAATGTGTCTAATTCATAGAAGTTTTCACCATTAAAATCAAGATCTAATTTTCCTGATTTTTATGTGACTAATCTTTTGCCACCGATTACAGTGACTTCCACAGCACCCACCCCAAACACACACAAACAAACACAATGAGGTCATTCACTAAAGGCAAAAAGGCTGTTCACTTTGCAAGGGAAATTTTTTAATTTGTAAGGAAATTTCCCCTTATCTTAGTGAATGAGGTGAAGTTCTGTTGACTTCTATCATCCAATCATGTATAAGCAAAAGTACTGTTATTTTTCATTTTCCTTGCATGTGATTGGATATTCTTTGCAATGTGAATGTTCACCACAGTCTCTAAGCGAAGGTAAAATTCCCTTGCATATAACCAGTCTATTTGCCCTTAGTAAATAAATCCCAATGCATCGTTGCTGATCAGTAGCGATAAAAATAGGAGGATTATTCTTCATTTTAGGAAAGTGGAAGAAATCATACAAAATCATCCTTTATGCCCCAAATAGCCATCTGCATATCCAGAACTGCTGGTGTACAGTGCAGTTCAATACACTGACAATGGCCAAAAAAACGAAAATAGTTGTATGAAGTTTGGAATAAATGGCTCTATATTTTTAGGCTGTATCTGCACTATGCATCAGTGGTTGTGGATGTGCAGATGGCTACTTTGGACATAAAGCAATGATTTGCCTGGCTCTGCCCACTGTCCTCAAATGAGAAATAATTCTCATATTTTTGGCATATGTAAGCAGTCAATTCAGTAATGTTTATCTCATGCAAAATTTGTGTATTATATATGACATTTTTGCATGCAGTATTTGAAATATCAATTAACTACAGTTAAATATCGCATTTTTCAAAACATTACATTATTACCTTAATGTCAATTCACAAATAAAAAATTACATTTGTTAGTTTTCTCATAGTCTAGTCCAGTGATGGCGAACCTTGGCACCCCAGATGTTTTGGAACTACATTTCCCATGATGCTCATGCACTCTTCAGAGTAGCTGAGCATCATGGGAAATGTAGTTCCAAAACATCTGGGGTGCCAAGGTTCGCCATCACTGGTCTAGTCACTCGGTATTTAAAGAGGTTGTAAAGTCTCTGTATTTTTTTTTCTATAAAAATAACAAACATGTCATACTTACCTGCTCTGTGCCGTGGTTTTGCACAGAGAAGGAGGATCCTCCTCTTCTCAAGTCCTCCACCTGAGCTCCTCCCTCCTTTTCAGTGGCCCCACAGCAAGCAGCTTACTTTGGGGGCGCCCGGGCCGAGTAACAGCTCCGTGTGTCCATTCGGCCCCATCCCCTCTCTCTCCTGATTGAGACAGCAGCTGGAGCCAATCGCACCGCTGCTGTGTCTCAGCCAATCAGGAGGGAGAGTCCTGGACGGCTGAGGCATTTGTGCACATTGCTGGATAGAGATGGGGCTCAGGTAAGTATTAGGGGGGCTGAGGGGAGCTGCTGCACGCAGAAGGTTTTTTATCTTAATGCATATATGCATTGAGATAAAAAAAACTTCTGCCTATACAACCACCTTAACGAATATGCAAATTAGAACTGGAACATTTAGCTCCAGCCTAGGGCTACTGGTTGTCAGGGAGCCAGCACCTGTTGGTATCCTAACAACTAGTAACCTACCTGGCTCATTCAACTGTCAACCAGAGATTCCACTGGTAGAAACCAAGGGGGAACCCCTACCCTATTTTATAAATCTATCCCAGCCCCAGTCCTAGCGGGAATCTCTGGCTGACAGCTAAATAAGGCTGGGTTCACACTACGGTTTTCCCGTCCGTCAGCCGCATACGATTTATATGAAAAAACGTATGCGGCTGAAACGGACGTTTACGTAAACGTATGGCACCGCACATATGTGCGTTTTCCATTAACATTAATGTTAAAGGAAAACGTATGCGGTTGCCATACTGTTTTAAAAACGACCGCAAAACCATGGTTGAACACGGTTTTGCGTACGTTTAAAAAACGTTTTGCCAGCAAATCGTACGCACCCGGATGCATCCGAGTGCATACGATTTGCAATGCATTGTCTATCTCTACGTTTTCCCGTCCGGGCCCGTACGTTTTCAATACTGAAATCGTATGCGGCTGACGGACGGGAAAACCGTAGTGTGAACCCAGCCTAAGTCGGGGGGGAGGCTGGGAGTCACTGGTTGTTAAGACGTTGTGGATTTAATACTTCCCGCTGCAGCTGGAGATCCATTCTGCAATAAAATAATGAGTAAAATGTTGTGTTCAATACCGCAAAATAAATATTATCAGTGCTTTTATTAATTGACACATGTCTTTTAATGAATTGACTACTCTGAGATAATTATCGCATGAGTTATTTTAAGACAAAACTTCATGTGGTGTTTATCTGTTAGTGAGTTGACCCCAGAATGAGACATTTATATATTTTAGTTCTAAGACTGTGCTACGCACTGGTTGGTTGGAGGGCTTTTTGATTTGTTCAGTCCCTCCTCACCCTAACCTTAGAGATTATATTTTCTCACTGTAGTATTGCAAAAGTTGTCTAGTAAGAACTTTATATTGTGTTTTTGGCAATTCCATAAGTCGTCTCTTTTTTCACTTTCCCCCTAGCTACAAAATAAAGAGTATACAGAAAACAGACTGTTTCCATGGGGACACCGTGACTCACTGCCACACCTGTGATTACAGTATCTGCAGGTTAGTACAATGCATGTATAAAGTTCTGAGCATGCCTTTATACGGCAGTACAAAGGTTCTTTTAATTACTTTTTGTTATCTGTATGCTTTGTTGCAGCTAAAAACAATAAAGATCGCTATTGATATATCTGGAAAGAAAATAAGGAAGGCATGTACTAGAAGGCATTTTATAAACACGGACAAATACAAATGATATAGAGTAAGGCTAGTCATACATTGTGCATTTTTCTTTCCTTCAACCACAGGTTGAAGGAAAGAAAGTCACCTGGTTATCCCATGGGCACAGTGGGGTTGATTTCAGTGGCGTCACTAGGGTTGGTGTCACCTGGTGCGGTAAAATATGGTGTTACCCCCCCCCCCCCAATAACATTTTTCAAATATTTTTTACCCTACTGTTTGCTCTCTGTTCTCCTTTCTTCCCCTTTTCTCTCTCTCCTTATCCATCTTTCTTGTGCGTTCTATCCCTTCTTCTTTCTCTCCATTTTTCTTTGTCCCCTCCCCCACCCAGGGATGGACTGGCCATCGGGACTACCGGGAGTTTCCCGGTGGGCCGATGGCTCAGTGGGCTGGTTTGAGTGACAACCTGTCAAAGTAATGGCTGCGCGGCTTGCGCAGCCATTACTTTGAGCACCGCTGTACTGCCCAGGGAGGGACTGACCACTTGGATGGTGATGTTCTCAATGAATTGCGGTGAAGGAAGCAGAAGTTTTCTCCACTCAGAGAAGCACACCTACAGTACCCTCTGGCGGTCTCGCTCCTCTCCGATCTGTGTGCTCGGCGCTGCGGCGCAGCACGTTGTGCCCTGTGTCTGTCCGCTCACTGCGATTAGAAGCAGTGGGAGTAGAGCGGGTTGTGGCAGTGCCCGGGTCTATGGAGGCAGCTTAGAGTTCGTTCCGGGACAGGACAACGGATGTGTGGAGGGAGGTGAGCTGGCCGCTTTGTGGGAGAACTTGTGTGTCGGGACTTGAGATGGGGGAGGGGGAAGTCAGTGAGAGCCGTGTCTGCAGCAAGGTGGGAAGCCAATTCTGGTGCTGTGCTGCGAACTTCAGTTGTTCCATACATGTCACTGCAAGGTGGTCTCTACCGTGATGGAGCAAAAAATTAGGCTCATTCACACCACCATATACCACTTTTCTACCACTTGCACCCCTCTCATATACATACTACCCCCCACTATACACTCTGCACCCCTCTCATATACATTCTACCCCCCACTATACACTCCGCACCCCTCTCATATACATTCTACCCCCCACTATACACTCCGCACCCCTCTCATATACATACTACCCCCCACCATACACTCCGCAGCCCTCTCATATACATTCTACCCCCCACTATACACTCCGCACCCCTCTCATATACATTCTACCCCCCACTATACACTCCGCACCCCTCTCATATACATACTACCCCCCACTATACACTCCGCACCCCTCTCATATACATACTACCCCCCACCATACACTCCGCACCCCTCTCATATACATACTACCCCCCACCATACACTCCACACCCCTCTCATATACATACTACCCCCACCATACACTCCACACCCCTCTCATATACATACTACCCCCCACAATACACTCTGCACCCCTCTCATATACATACTACCCCCCCTATACACTCCGCACCCCTCTCATATACATACTACCCCCCACAATACACTCTGCACCCCTCTCATATACATACTACCCCCCACTATACACTCCACACCCCTCTCATATACATTCTACCCCCCACAATACACTCTGCACCCCTCTCATATACATACTACCCCCCACTAAACACTCCGCACCCCTCTCATATACATTCTACCCCCCACTATACACTCTGCACCCCTCTCATATACATACTACCCCCCACCATACACTCCACACCCCTCTCATATACATACTACCCCCCACCATACACTCCACACCCCTCTCACATACATACTACCCCCCACAATACACTCTGCACCCCTCTCATATACATACTACCCCCCACAATACACTCTGCACCCCTCTCATATACATACTACCCCCCACAATACACTCTGCACCCCTCTCATATACATACTACCCCCCACTATACACTCTGCTCCCCTCTCATATACATTCTACCCCCCACAATACACTCTGCACCCCTCTCATATACATACTACCCCCCACTAAACACTCCGCACCCCTCTCATATACATTCTACCCCCCACTATACACTCTGCACCCCTCTCATATACATACTACCCCCCACCATACACTCCACACCCCTCTCATATACATACTACCCCCCACCATACACTCCACACCCCTCTCACATACATACTACCCCCCACAATACACTCTGCACCCCTCTCATATACATACTACCCCCCACAATACACTCTGCACCCCTCTCATATACATACTACCCCCCACAATACACTCTGCACCCCTCTCATATACATACTACCCCCCACTATACACTCTGCTCCCCTCTCATATACATACTACCCCCCACAATACACTCTGCACCCCTCTCATATACATACTACCCCCCACTATACACTCCGCACCCCTCTCATATACATTCTACCCCCCACTATACACTCTGCACCCCTCTCACATACATACTACCCCCCACCATACACTCCACACCCCTCTCATATACATACTACCCCCACCATACACTCCACACCCCTCTCATATACATACTACCCCCCACAATACACTCCACACCCCTCTCATATACATACTACCCCCCACTATACACTCCGCACCCCTCTCATATACATACTACCCCCCACAATACACTCTGCACCCCTCTCATATACATACTACCCCCCACAATACACTCTGCACCCCTCTCATATACATACTACCCCCACCCTACACTCTGCACCCCTCTCATATACATACTACCCCCCACTATACACTCCGCACCCCTCTCATATACATACTACCCCCCACTATACACTCTGCACCCCTCTCATATACATACTACCCCCCACAATACACTCCGCACCCCTTTCATATACATACTACCCCCCACTATACACTCCGCACCCCTCTCATATACATACTACCCCCCACTATACACTCCGCACCCCTCTCATATACATACTACCCCCACCCTACACTCCACACCCCTCTCATATATATACTACCCCCCACCATACACTCCACACCCCTCTCATATACATACTACCCCCCACCCTACACTCCGCACCCCTCTTATATATATAATACCCCCACCCTACACTCCACACCCCTCTCATATACATACTACCCCCACCCTACACTCCACACCCCTCTCATATACATACTACCCCCCACCCTACACTCCGCACCCCTCTCATATACATAATACCCCCCACCCTACACCTCTCTCATGTACATAATACCCCCCACCCTACACTCCACACCTCTCTCATATACATTCTACCCCCCCCACTCTACACTCCACACCTCACTCATGTACATACTACCCCCCACCATACACATGTACATCCCCATGCTTCTAACATGGCCTTCACACTTTAGTACATACCATGTGAATGAGGCCTTAGTAGAAATGTAATGTTTGTACACTGTTTTTGTGCGTGTTTCCAAAATAAAGTGGGCCAGTCTGGATGAAGTCCAGGGCCAAATTTTTGTCCCAGTCCAGCCCTGCCCCCACCTCTCTTTCTCCAGAACCGGAAATCACATCTCAGGAGCCTATAGTCCAGGGGCGTACCTAGAGCATTTGGCACCCGGGGCGGATCCAATATCTGGCACCCCCCCACACGTTAAAATGTAAAAACACCACACTGTGCCCCCTGCATACCTCTGCATCCTTCAATATCTTTTTGTTACTACTGTGTACCCCTCTCCACAACTGAACCTCTGGACCCCCACAGACCGCCTTCAGTGCAGACACCCCCTCAGTGCAGACACCCCCCCTTTGTGCAACCCCCCCTCAGTGCAAACCCCCCCCCCTCGGTGCAACCCCCCAGTGCAAACACCCCCAGTGCAAACCCCCCCTTAGTACAACCCCCCAGTGCAAACCCCCCTTAGTGAAAACCCCCTCAGTGCAAACACCCCCTTAGTACAACCCCCCCTCAGTGCAAACATCCCCCCCCTTCAGTGAAATCCCCCCAGGTGCAAACACCCCCCCTTCCCATTCAGTACCTCAGATCATCGCAGGCAGCGCCACGGCACATGGACAGAAGGTCCCCTCGGCCCCTCCCCCTCTGTACACACAAACAGAGAGGAGGGGGCTGTGCCTGTGTACCGACTGCCGAGCACCGCTAACAGCCCATGGCTGTGAGAGGAGGGGATGGATGGTGCTGCGGTGTCACCCCGCAACCCCCCCTCCTCTTGTACCGTGGCGCTCCGATTCCGCGGCGCTCATCGCTGCAGTCGCGGGGGGGGGCGGCCCCCCCGCACATGTCAGCTAAAAAAAAAAAAAACCTGGTGCGGCCCGCACCCCCCTAGCAACGCCTCTGGTTGATTTACTAAAACTGGAGAGTGATAAATCTGGTGCAGCTGTGCATGGCAGCCAATCAGCTTCTAACTTCAGCTTGTTCCATTAAGCTTGGACAAAAAAATGGAAAGTTTCTTTTTTTTTTTCTTGCCACTTCAGACTAACCACAGCAAGAGACTTGCTCATGATTTTATTCATAATTCCGTCTCCCCTTCTGGTTTTGCATCATTTGTGGTATTTGATTGTTTTTATGCTCGTATGCTTTTTATATCTTTCATATTTTTTTTTTTTTTATTATTAATAATTATTCCTTTGGTCCTTCCCCCTTTGTGGAGAATTCAATCAATTATCACAACAACAGAATATCAAAAATATTTCCTGCCTGGCAAAAACTACCCCCCCCTCACACCCCGCCCCCGCCCCCCCCCCCCCCCCCACAACCCCCCACCCCCCCCCCCCCCCAACCATCTCACGACTCCACATAATGAATTATTCCTTTTGTTGCAACTACTTTCCTATTCCGCTTTCAGATTTTCAACGAAGCTCCGAGCTTTTTTAAATTCTAACCAAGATGCCCAGATGTCCTTATACTCTGCCTTGTTCTTGTCTATACCAAATTTTAATTTTTCCCTCCTGTACGTATCCTCAACAGAGTCGATCCACTCCCACATTTGCAGAGTTTCCAAATCCCTCCACTTTAGCGGTATCAATCGTTTTGCTGCATTCAGCAAGTGAGGGGTCAGTGATGCCTTATATTCTTTCACTGGCCTATCCCCCCCGTGAAAAAGGACTACCCATGGATTGTCTTCTACTTCTTTTTTTGTTATAGCTTTTATCAGAGACAGAATTTTTTTCCAATAGGTTTTAATTTTTGGGCAGTCCCACCACAGGTGGGCCATTGTTCCCCTTAACCCACAGCCTCTCCAGCATTCCTCTGACTCCCCTTCTCTAAATTTTCCGATTTTATCTGGGGTAGCGTACCATCCTGCCAGACATTTAAAGTTCATCTCGGCGGTTCTTACATCGACCGCCGAAGTGTGAACCAAATTCAGGATTCTCCCTATGGTCGTTTTTCCCCTGGGGACATCTAAGTCTCTTTCCCATTTTTGAATATATTTTAGCGTTTCTGGCTCATCCATTTTTTGCAGATATTTATATATTTTGGAGATATTCCCTTTTGAGCTTTCGGTACTACACATTTGTTCCAATATAGTGAATTCCTCTCGTGAACGCAAAGGGTGTGGAAGTCGCTTGACGAATGATGCTAACTGCAAGTATCTCCACTCGTCAAGCGTCGTAACGTCTATGTTTTGTTTAATTTCGTGCAGTGTCATTATTTTACCCTTTAGCGTTATATCTTTTAACTGAATTCTATTTCCTATCCAATTACCCCCTACCTCCTTTGTCCCTGGTGCAAAATATTCATTTTCTTTTAAATCTATACAAGGTGAATTATATTTTGTTTTCAATTGTTTATGTAGTCTATCCCAAATCCTCAAAGCGTTGTGTAATTTCGTGTGCTGATGTGTATATGGATCTGTATTGTGGTGGGTTCCAAATCAATCTCCCTAACTGTGCCCTAGCTAATGAGCATTCAATACTTATCCATCTTTTGTCCTGTGACTCTTTAGCCCATTCAATAACTCGTGAGAGTACCGAAGCGATATAGTACAGTCTGATGTCGGGTACCGCCAAGCCCCCCTTTTCTTTAGTTCGTTTTAAAATTTGAGCCGCGATCCTGTGTTTTTTATTATTCCAAATATAATTCATTATAAGTGAATTAACAATTTTGATATAGGATGGTGGCAGGAAGATTGGAACCATTTGAAACTTATATAAAATTTTAGGGACTAGAATCATTTTTACCACATTTATTCTTCCGAACCACGAGATTGGCCTATTATATATGTTTTTAATTTCCCTTTTTATTTCATCGAGGAGGGGAATAAAATGTATTATAAAATGAATATGAGATAGCGCTAATATCAACTAGTGCTGATTATATACAGTATTGTGAGTGATAATAATCAAATTCCGTGAATAGTATAAGTAAGAAACAACAACACTTAAGGAATATACACTCTCTCTAATGATGTAACACAGTGAGTTCGTAATGGGTTAAAGAAACTGAACCCATATGCAGCCCTATATCCACTCAGCTGATCTTTCGTGTCATTTCAACAGGAAGTGAAACCAAGAAGGGAGCTGACATCTACATCATTGCTGGCAAACAACTCAAATTATGGTATTGTATATCGCTGTATATGTAACGGGCATGTTAAAGTTGCTTTGTTTTGCACAGTGCCTGAGTTGTTTGCCAGCAATGATGTAGATGTCAGCTCCCTTCTTGGTTTCACTTCCTGTTGAAATGACACGCAGCGGCTCTGTTAAATAGCTCAGCCGTTCTCACAGTCACATGGAGACCCATGACTAAGCCACGTGACGAGTGGCGTTACGCGTGGGGGAGGAGCCTATGTGACGGGACTACGATCCTAGTGAGGAGACCATCACACTGAGCGGCAACTTTTAACTCTGAGCCTGTGTTTATCGGCGGATGTGTGAGTGTATACACCGTCGGTGTAGTCTCTTGTCCACCCTTCTTGCCATACAGTATTGTACTATGAGGCTTGTCCTCTCTTTTTTTCTTTTTCATATCCATTGGAGTGTTTCTGACTGAATTGCTTGAGAAGGTCGTTGTCTATCTAATGAGAAGCAGTGGGAAGGAAAGATCAGCTGAGTGGATATAGGGCTGCATATGGGTTCAGTTTCTTTAACCCATTACGAACTCACTGTGTTACATCATTAGAGAGAGTGTATATTCCTTAAGTGTTGTTGTTTCTTACTTATACTATTCACGGAATTTGATTATTATCACTCACAATACTGTATATAATCAGCACTAGTTGATATTAGCGCTATCTCATATTCATTTTATATAATTTTCGGTTTTGTTCACCCACTTGATACGCAGCTTTTATTATTTGATTATTTTTGTTGGTTTTTTCCTTACATTAGTTCAATTTGGTAGCGCAGTAGTACCACTCTTTTAATAAAATGTATTCTGTATATTTTCTTGAGGGTGTTTGCCAATTTAATACCCAGATAATTTTTTTCTTTCTGCCATGAGAAGTTGTATTTCTTCCGCAGATATTGTTCTTCTTCTTTATGGATGTTAACATTCAAAATCTCCGTCTTTGCAGTGTTCATCCTAAAATTTGAAACCTCCCCATATTGTTTTAAAGTAGCTATTAATTTCGGTAGGGTGACTCTAGGGCTGGTTACAAAAAATAAGACATCATCTGCGAAGGCGGACAGTTTATGCTCCTCTTCACCTACTTCTACTCCATAAATTTCTGGGTTTTGACGGACCATTGCCAAAAGGGTTTCTAGTGATAAAACAAAAAGAAGGGGAGACAGGGGACATCCCTGCCTAGTCCCGTTTCTCATCTCAAAGGGTACCGATAAAGATCCGTTGATTTTTATCCTTGCGCAGGGATGGTAATAAAGAGTTTTAATCCACTTAATCATCCTTAGGCCTATTCCTATGGCTTCTAATGTTTGTATCAGGAACCCCCAGTCTACCCTGTCGAACGCTTTCTCAGCATCCACAGACAGGAGTAGACCGGGGGTCCCCCTTTCTTTAAACTGCTGGAGGAGAAGAAGTGCCCTGACCCCATTATCTTTCCCCTCCCTTCCGGGAATAAAGGCAGCCTGGTCTGGGTGGACCAAGGCTGTCATTACTCCCTTCATTCGTTCGGCCAAAATTTTTGCGTACAGTTTGGTATCTACATTTAAGAGAGAGATAGGTCGAAAGCCTGAGCAAATCGTGTTATCCTTCCCCTCTTTTTTTTTTGACAGTAATCGTTGCTGTTAATGCCTCTCTACTCATCTCGTAATCTAACCCTAGTCCATTAAAGTATTGACAAAGTCTCGGTACTAAAATGGTACTAAACCTTTGTATATAGGCGGTCGTAAAGCCATCTGGCCCCAGACTTTTCCCCTTAGGGGTATTTTTTAAAACCTCACTGATTTCCTGCTCTGTTATACTTTCCTCCATTTTTATTATCTCGTGCTCTTCTATCTTCGGTAGACAAGCTTGCTGTAGTACTTCCCGTATCTTGTCGTTTTTTTCCCCTCGGGTCCCTGATCTTTTGTTGCACACCGTATAATTCTTCGTAGTAGCTTCTAAAGGAGTCTGCTATTTTGTTTGTCGCATACACTAATTCCCCGTTCTTATTCCTGATTTTTTCAATAAAATTCCTCGTTTTCTTTTTTCTTACCATTCTGGCCAGGTTTTTTTTTTATTTCCCCAGACATATCCTTCTCTCGCTGTCCTGTCTATAAATTTCTTTGTTTCTTGCCCTGCCAGAGCCCTATATTCATCTCTTGTTATAGTTAGCTTGCAGAGTTTTTCCCTCTGCCCCTGTGATTTATGTTCCTGTTCCAGCCTATATATTTCCTCCCTTAGTGTTTTTAGTTTACTCGTTCTTATTTTATTTTTCCTTGCCCCTTCTCTAATGAAAATCCCTCTTATATAGGCCTTGTGGGCATCCCAAAGTGAGGCCCTTGAGATATCCTCCTTGTCGTTCTCCTGAAAATATAATTATAGTTCTTTTCGTACTCTATCGACCACATCCTCGTCCTCCAACAAACTTTCATCAAGTCTCCATTCTGGAGGATTGGCTTTTTGTATGGATGTACTTATTTTCATGGATATAGGGGCATGGTCTGAAATCATCATAATCTCACAACTTGTTTCCACCACACTCTCCAAGAGTCTATGGTTGACGAGGATGTAGTCGATCCTCGAATACGTCCCATGTACAGGGGAAAAAAACGTGTAGTCACGGGTTTTAGGATTGAAAATTCGCCAAACATCCACCATTTGACTCTGTGTCATTTGTTTTTTAAGTGACTCAAGAAGCTCACGCTTAGTCCCCTGCACATGGGACGTACTATCGAGGCTCGGGGTCATGCAGAAATTAAAATCGCCCATCAACACTACATGTCCTTCTTCATAATCTTTCAATTTTCTAAGAATTTTACTAATATATTTAACTGAATTAGCATTAGGGGCGTAAACATTAGCCAGGGTGAAATCCTCCCCTCCCAGTTTTATTTTCAAGAATAGATATCTCCCCTCTGGGTCTGTCTGTCTATCTACCAATGTGAATCGGACTCCTCTTGCAAAACCTATTGCTACCCCACGGGATCGTGATGAAATTGTGTCCCCATAATACCAGACAGGATACTCGGGTGAATACAGCTTAATATTGGACTCTAAGGTTATGTGGGTCTCTTGTAAGTAGACGATATCTGCTTTATAATGCGTTAATTCGCAGAGAATTTTATGTCTCTTAATATGTGAATTCATTCCTTTTACGTTGTATGATAGCAACTTAATTTCTGTCATTTATAAATATATATCCTTTTTTTTTTTTTTTTTTAAAGAGTTTAGGAAAGTTTCTTGTGGAGTCATTCAGATGGTCCCCCTCCCTCCTTCCCCCAAGTCCCCCCCCTCCTCTCCCCCCCTCCCGGCCCTCTCCCGGCCTGGGAGCCGCTATTGGTTGTCTCCTCTCCTTCACCCTCGGCTCCTCCCTAGTGGTGGTACTCCAGGGAGCTCCATTGACTCCTCCCCCCTCCCCCCCTCCCCCCACCCCCACCCGATCCGGCAGCTAGGTTCCGGGATATCCCGAACCCAGCTATTCTACCCAGTCCGGCAGCTCAGGGGCTGTCAAATCCATTTTATGGCAAAACTCTTTCAGTTCCTCCGGATACCTAAGTCGTGCTGTTTTACCTCCCTTTATGCCTATAAGGCATGCCGGGAACCCCCATTGATACTTTATATTATGTGCCCGCAGCAGCTCTAAAAGGGGTTTCAGGTGTCTTCTCTTTGCCAACGTCTCTTTAGACAGATCAGAGAATATTTGTAGCTCAGTCTCTCTATATCTTAGGGGGGATTTCCCCCTAAGCCTTCCCCAGATTTCTGCTTTATCGACGTAATTCCTAAATCATACAATAACATCCCTTGGACCATGTCTTTCAGTCTGTTGGGGATACCCCACTCGATGCACTCTCTCAATCTTAAGCGGCTTCGATTCTGCTGACCTCTCTAGCAAAGGGTTAAAGATTGTGTTCATGATAGCTCTAAGATCTTCCTCCTTTTCTTCTACTATCGCTCTGATTCTAAGGTTCTGTCGCCTGTTGCGATTCTCCTGGTCCTCTATCCTATATGCCACCAATCTTTGACCTTCGCTCAGGGCCTTTACTTGCTTTTTCAAATAGAATATTTCCTGGTCCTGTTCCTCTACTCTCCTCTCTGTCTCTTCCACTCTCTCGCGGAGCCCTCCAAGGTCCGTTCTTACTTTATTAATTTCTGTCCTAAAGACATTTTCCATCCTCAGGAGCATTGCGTTCATCTCTGCCTTAGAAGGGGGTTGTGTGTCTTGGGCTTGCTCTTCCAAATTATTAAGCTCTTGCTGTTGCTCGTTTTCTATAGTCGTTTCACCTTTAGAGCTCTCCGCACTACTTACTCCTTTTTTTGTGTCCTTCTTTTCATTCCTTTTTGCAAGTCCTGGGCTTTTCAAGCTCCCTTCTTGGGTCATATATTGCTGTATAGAGCTATTCCCTGAATTATTTTTAGATGGTTTTGAGGTGACACCTCTCGTTGATCTATTCATCCTGCTTTTATTGGAGGGTCTTATTCTCTTCCCCAGCTTGCAAAAAAAAAAATGTTTTAAGTCTTATTTCTTATACCTGCCTTCCTCATACCCCTCCTCGAGGCCCGAGCGAGCGGATATTTTAATGGGGGGAGAGCCAGATAGAGCAAAGAGAGTCATAGGCCCCAAGTGAAAAAAACAAAACAAAAAGGCGGAGCGGCGGGAGAAAGGCACATCCACGCGACCAGTCAGTCCAATTATTCTGTTATGTCCTATCAATTCCCCTCTATTTACAGGTCATTTACTGCTTCTGATCTGGGTTGCTGTTACTACACAAATTTTTTCCTGTTTTTTTCTCTCCTTTCTTTTCAATTCTAAGAAAGGAAGGAGGGGGGAGGCAAAAAAAAAGGGGGGGGGGAAACAGCACACAGGAAAAAAAAAAAGGGGGAGTGCCCACTGTGTGTTTAGAGATTTAATTCCTGTATTTCCTCATCCTAGTTCATCCTACGCTGGCGTGTCTACCCTTGCTCCTGGTCATGCAGCAAGGGGGACACAAAAACCAGGGGGGCTCTTAATATTTCATTTCCCCGTCTCCCGGTCTTGAGCGCTATCTTGAGCGCTGGGATTATACCAGCCTTATACCCGCGTCTCCTGTCGATTTTACCCCAATGGTATCCAAAGAGATTATGTATTTGTGACCCCCTTTTATAAAATAAGAATTCCTCCTCCTCAGACCGCTAAAACTTCGGTACCTACTTCACAGGTTCTGCCCGGAATCTCTGCCCAGCGTCCGTTCCTGGGCTGCCTATCACAACTGTCCTGGGGGATTAAATAATTATGGCCCTCTTACACATGTGTCAATTCCAGTTCCTTTTTTTCAGAAAAATTCTATGTCAAAAGGTGGTATTTATGCCATTTGTGTGACTAACTTCAGGGGTTGTCACAGCAGATCCTTTATTGCAGCAGAATATTAATATCATGTCAATTTACCACATATCTCTGTTAATCCCGCCAGAGGTTCTCACAAAAATTGCATCTCAAAATTGGAGCTAACAGATTACCCAGCTCATTTACACCAGACCAGACCAGGCTAAGAAGGAGGGGGGCGGGGGTGTCCCCGGGGGGGAGGGGGGGATCGGGACGGCACCCGACCCTGCTCGGCTCTACTGAGCGTCTCACCCAACCTCAGGACCTTAGGACCCACGCGTTCGGCCCGCCTCACTGCTCCGACTTCCTCCGCTGCTCTCCTCCTTCTCATGTGCCGCAGCTGTGCGTCTGTCCGAGCCCGCGGGGATTGCCGCGATCCACCGCCTATTCAATTGCGTCCCGGGTGCGTCCTGGGTCTCGGGTCCTGACTTGGCGAAGGGTCGTGTTGTGCGGAGCTGAGTCTCCGGCTCTGGTCTTCAGGATGTCAGCCTCTCACGCTGTCATCCTCCGGTCAGCTGCTGCTTCTGTTTGATCTGCAACTGCCATGGTGCTGCACATGTGATAATTTTTGGCCCCAGCCATTTGATAGTTTAACAGTTTAGTTGAGGACACAAGTAAACATGACAGTTAGCAATCCCAGCATTCCAGGAATGTAACGTGAGTGAGTAACTTGTATAGCGATACAAATGCGAACTAAATCACCTCAAGGCACTTTTTGCATCCAGTGCCATCCTGTGTCTTCAGAAGAGGTGGGTCTTAAGTTTTTTTCTGAAGGCCCGATGGTTTTCTTCCATGTGGATGTCCGCGGGTAGAGCGTTCCATAGCCATGGTCCTTGGACTGCAAATCTTCGTTCTCCTTTATATTTGTAGTGGGTCTTGGGGATGTGGAGGAGGTTTTGGTTAGTTGACCGGAGGGCGTGGCTAGGGGTGTAGTGTTTTATTTTCTTGCATAGGTATTGAGGAGCGTTTCCTTGTGTGTATTTGTGAGTGAGACAGAGGGTCTTGAATGTAACGCGATCCTTTACGGCTAGCCAATGGAGGGTCCTCAGGGACGGGGTGATTGATTCCCAGAGTTTTTTCCCGTTACCAGTCTGGCTGTTGTGTTCTGGACGACTTGTAGACGCAAAATTTGGTATTTGGAGTCCGAGGTAGAGGGAGTTTGCGTAGTCAAGTCGGGAATTGATGATTGTTCCAACTACTACTACTGCTGTGTCCTCTTCCGGGATGAAGGGGATGAGTCTATGCAGCAAGCAGATAAGGTAGTGAGATCCGCTGACTACTGATCCTATTTGTGTGTCCATAGTCATGTCTGAGTCAAAGATGACTCCAAGGCTTTTGACTTTGGTGCTTGGGGTGATGATTTGCCCAAGGATGGTGGGTGGTGTGCATGTTGTCCTAGAGTTTTTCTTTCGATTTGCGTGGAGAAAGAAAAGTTCTGTTTTGGATCCATTAAGTTTGAGGGAGCTCTCCGTCATCCAATTATCGATCGATAAGAGGCAATTTTCTAGTGCGTGGTATTGGTCCTTTTTGTCGGTGATGCGAAGGTAAAGTTGAGTGTCATCAGTGTAAGAGTGGTAGAGCAGGTCCTGTTTGCTGATGATTTTGAAGAGTGGGCGGAGGTAGATGTTGAAGAGCACGGACAATAGGGGTGATCCTTGAGGGACTCTGCTTGTAATTTCCCGATGCTGCCGAAGTGAAAGCTCCTAGTTTCGCTGTCTGGGATCGATACTCTAGGAAGGATGCAAACCAGGGTAGATCAGAGTCTGCTAATTCTGTTAGAGGAGTGGGCAGAGTTTTGTGGTCTACTGTGTCAAAAGCTGCGCTGAGGTCCAGCAGCACCAGTAGACATGATTCTCCGTCATCTGCTGCTTCGAGGGCGTCATCCCATATTTTGAGAAGTGCAGTTTCTGTCCCGTGGCCTGAGCAGAAATAAGATTGTAGTGGGTCAAGCAGTTTGTAGGTGTCCAAATGGAGTTGTAGCTGTTGTACTACTGCTTTCTCAATGATCTTGGAGATCGTGTTAAGGCTTGTTACTGGTCTGCGGTAGTTTGGGTCTTTGGGGTTGAGGTTGGGTTTCTTTAGGAGGGGTTTGATTATGCCTTGCTTGAGGGAGATCGGAACAATACCTTCTTTGAATGATTAATTTAAAAGGTGTGTTTTTGGAAACCATTAGATCGATGTTTTTTTTCCACTTTACGATTTACTGCTGTTCAGGGGTTCTGGGCTTCAGCAAAATAGCAGCCTCCAGCAAGAAGAAACAGAAACAATGATGGAGGTAATTTACAACACACACTCATTTTGGTAGCATAATTATTAATGTAGAATGTATATTCCTTGCTAAAGAACATTGTTTTTTATCAAGTTGTTATGGGTAAAGTTCCGCTTTAGTGTGGTCATTTGCATTTAAAGCACAAATTCTGGAATTAGAAAAAAAAAAAAATTCTTGCAGTGCAAGGAGTATGGCATAGGGTAAGAATTTCTCCTTATTCCAGCATCCCTAGATAAATCCTTTGCAATACAGGAGGGAGGTCCAATTATTGCAATTGGGCTGTCAATCATGTTACAGTTCAAACTTTAAACCTTAAACCATAAGCATACCAGAGGTACAGACAACAGAGAACACAATGCAAGAAAAGGCCGTCACTGTATTATTTCGGTAAATTGCACTGGATGAGCCTGTTCAGGTATCTCATACTTGCCAACAGTCCCGATTTTCCCGGCATAATCCTGAAAATTGGACTCTCGTCCCGATCTGAGCGCGTCCCGCTTAAAATCACAATTTTTTGCTTTTGTCTCGGGAATAATCGGGGCTGCTTTTTGGCACCGGCCGCCGCAGCTTCTGGCTATGAAAACATGGCCGTGATATCTCCTTCCAGCTAGCAGGTCTCTTTCCCTGTGTGTTCAGTGGAGAGGGGAGGGGCCTCCGATCCATGCAGCTAATCGGCTTCTCTCTTCAGTGTATACAATTTGCCTGTACACTGAAGCTGGTCACATTTATACAGAGATCAGAGCTATAAAAGTACACTGATTACTGTGTAAATGTGACTGAAAGGAAGGGGGTTAACACTAGAGGGCGATCAAGGGGTTAAATGTGTATCCTAGGGAGTGATTTTAACTGATGGAGGAGGGGACTCACAAGGGGAGGAGACCGATCGGTGTTCCTCTGTACTGGGAACACACCATCTGTCTCCTCTCACCTGACAGGACATGGTTCTATGTGTTTACACACACAGATCCACGGTCCTGCTGTGTGACAGGCAATCGCTGGTGCCTGGCGGACATCGCGGCTGCTGGGCACGCGCTTCGGCTCCCAAATGACCCGGCGGCGCGCCTGCACCCCCTAAAGGCTCGGGAAGCCAAAGACGTCATATGACGGCAGCCCGGAGGGACAAAGGGTTCCTGCCGCCATCATATGACTATGAAGCGGTAGGGAAGTGGTTAAAGAGAGAGGATACAACTGTGAAAATAGGTAAACAGCACATATTACAGAGAGGAAGGACAGCTGAATGGGTAAACAAGGTCATCTGCAGTTTGGTGATTTGTAAAGTAGCTTGCTGTAGATGTTCACTTTGTGCAGTCACTGAAGTGCAAGAGCGGTAGCGCCACTTAATTAAAGAATGCCACTTTATTGGAAGAACCCCCGGCATGTGTCCCCCTGGCATGTCCCCCTCATAAAGGTGCTCTTGTTTTATACTGTGGTGGGTGTGGATGGAATTTGCCTATTGATCAATGAGTTAATATCAGGCACACATTATCACAGCAAACTTTTCACACCATAATCACACCATGAGTACAAAAAAAAAAGCTGAATGTTAGCAGAAAGTCTATCATTTTACAGGGATGCTGTTGTGTTACCAGACCCATCCCCTGGCCGCTGAATAAGGTATAATATTATGAAAGTTTAGCACTATTTGAATGCTACACTTCATTCAGCAGTGGCTCGACAGTAAGTTCTTGATGACATTACTAGGAAGTGTAAATGCCCTTCAGACATACATACTACCACTCCCTTCAGGGATGCAAAATGTAACCCAAGGCATACATTTCCCGTTGCTTCAAGGTAAGGGACCTCCTTGAATAAACAATTTTTGCAAAGTGATGATTCAACAAGTACAATTTCATAAGGAATGTATGTTATTTTGCAGTAAATCCATGCAGGCATAAGTGTTTATGCTAGAATGATTCAGAAAAAGAACTAGCAATCAGACGTCTCGTGTACATGTGTCCTTTTTGTTCATGACCATGTAGCACCTGAATGGTCCTACAGTAAACAGTTGTTTATGCGTATAGAATGAAACATATTCATTTGATCCCCTCTCAGGGGCGGACTGACAACTCATGGGGCCCCCGGGCAATAGGAGATTATGGGGACCCCGGGCAATAGGAGATTATGGGGCCCCCGGGCAATAGAAGATTATGGGGCCCCCGGGCAATAGAAGATTATGGGGCCCCCGGGCAATAGAAGATTATGGGGCCACACAGTATACACATACAGTATACATACACATAGCCGGATTCACGTAGATCGGCGCATCTTTGTGCCAGCGTAGCGCATCTCATATGCGCTACGCCAACGTAACTCTGAGAGGCAAGTGCAGTATTCACAAAGCATTCGCTCCCAAACTTGTGCCAGCGTAACGTAAATTGGCCTAATTCAAAGTAGGAAGGTAGTGGGCGTGATCTATTATAATGAAGCGTGACCCCATGTAAATGAAGGTCTGAACGAACGGTGCATGCGCGCGCATGCTCAGAATCACGTTGCATATACTCCCTAAGATACGCCGGCTCAATGCCTACAACGTTAATGTAACCTACGCCCAGCCCCATTCACGTACGACTTACGTAAACGACGTAAAATACGACGGCTGTTCCGTCGTCCATACCCTAACATGACTTACCCCTGCTTTAGGTGGAATAACTTTACGCCGGACATACGCCTTACGTAAACGGCATAGATTACAGCGACGGGCGCAAGTACGTTCGTGAATCGGCGTATTTCGGTCATTTGCATATTCGACACGTAAATCAATGGAAGCGCCCCTTGCGGCCAGCGTAAATATGTGCCCAAGATACGACGGCATAGGAGACTTACGTTGGTCGTATGAAGCCTAAATTCAGGCGTATCTTGTTTGCTGAATAAGGCGCATAGATACGACGGCGCATCCGTGGACTTACGCGGCGTATCAGAAGATACGTCGGCGTAAGTCCTTTCTGAATCCGGATAACAGTATTTACACACACATTATAAATACACATACACACACTGAAAAGGTAGTGGAGAGGCGTGGCAGCTATAATCTTGAGATTTTTTTTTTAAAAACACAGATTTTTACATACTGTCCCTCGTTTTATTGAGGCTGGCAAACCTAATGAGACCCCCTAGTGGCATGGGGCCCTCGGGCAGTGCCCAAGTTCCCAAATGGTCAGTCCGCCCCTGTACCCTCTTGTTTTTCTAGAGTAATAATTGAGTGAGCAGTCACTGCAAATATGTAATAGGTTTGCATTTAAATGGAACGTCAGTCCGCTGTGGTTTTAGAGGGAGCAAAGTCATCTTCACTTTGTGCTTTTACTAGTGCTCAGTCATCCAGAGTGGGGGCACTCTAATTAAGTAGGTTTGTTACTGGCCAGATCACCTGGTGAAAACAGAGGGGAAAATACCTAAAAAACAAATGCAGTCACCTCATCTAATGATTGATAAGCTGCAATATATAAAATTTTTGGTTTTGGGTGTAATATTGCTTTAAGGCCCCTTTCACACTGGGGCGGTGGGTGCTCGGTGGTTAAGCGCCGCTATTTTTAACGTCAATTTCACAGTGCTATTCGGCCGCTAGCGAGGCGCTTTTACCCTCCACTAGCTGCCGAGAAAGGGTTAAAACCGCTGTATAGCCGCGGTGCCTATTCATTTCAATGGGCAGGAGCGGTGGAGGAGCGGTGTGTATACATATAGGGTATACATATACGTATATATAGAGTGGATTAACAAGCATGGTGGGTGTAATGCAAGATGAAATAATGGGCGCCAGTCACTTTTCGAATGCGAACAAGAGAATTATTGTCTTTTAACAAGATTGGTGGGAGAGAGCGGGTTAGGGCCAAGACACCCTTGAGTAGATGCAATGATAATTGACAGACTCCGAGACTCTATAGGTAGACAACTATACAGGGAAAGGCCTCCAGCTGTGGCAACAGAACTTGTAACAGTCACTAAAGGTATATGCACACAACTTTTGGCAATATAGAATAGTTCTTCTCTTATCTCACAGTATCCCACTGTAGATCTTCACTCACTGAGCTCCCAGTCTCTCACAAGACTTCCAGATCCAATCGGCACTGTATCCCCTGAGCTCTTCCACAGCTATCCTGCTGTACACTCCTCAAGCGTCACCCCCACTAACCTGCTGGGTCCATAGCTTGGCACTCGCTGAAGCTTTCTCACTTCTTCACCATCCCTGGCTGGTAGGAAGACTGCTCTGGAACTTGCTCAAGCTTACTCACAGTGGTCTCCGGTAACAAGGTGGATGGTCCCTTAGTGGCGACTGCTTCCCTTTTACCTCTGACCACAACTGGTTCCCCATTCGGCTTAACCTTCGTAACTCGGTTGGACTCCAATCCTGCAGTTTCAATCCTACGCTGCTTCTCCTGCTCCTGGATAGGTCTCAGGCAGCCTAGCAGCCAGGTGTCCCAGGGATAGGCCTCAGACTTCCGGCCTAGCAGCCCTGGGTGACATAACACACATCCACCCAGACAGCTGTCCATGTGGCACAGAACCCTAATCACCCGACTCCACCCAAATAAATAGACTCTCCCAGCAGGCCAAAGGACTAAAGAAACCCCTGTCAATTGGCTGAGACGCCCATCGATATATAATCTGACCTTGTGAAGCCCTTGTCAATCTGATGTCACCAGCCACAGTGCCACCTAGTGACAGAAGAGAAAAGGTGCAGCAATTCCAGAATTAGGGAACATTCTGTGGATTTACTAACATTTAACGAGGATAATTACTACCTGGCAAACTAATTTGTTAGCAACCCTGCCTAAACACCAGGGACCAGTGTACTACACATACAATTTACTGTGGTTTTGTCAGTTGCGTCTGTGGTGAGCCAATCACCTTGAGAGCTGTAAATATATTTTTGTGTAATGTATAAAACATACAGTAAATGGGACAAAACCCTGTAAAAAGTATAATAAAATCATTCAAATTTAAAATTAAAAAAGCAAACGTTAGTAAGGCAAAGCTTGTAAGTGGGTGCAGCAATAATAACTTACACACAGCCCAATCTGTAGAACTTGTATTGTAGTAAAGGAAAAACACTTCACAACAAACCTGGCGGGAGATTACCCAGCCAGGAACACTCACAAATTCGAACAGCGTGTAGTAGGGCTACGTATCTGCCAAACTGACAGCGTCTGTCTGGAGGGGCAGAGTGTTATTGGATTGTCTCGTACCCAAACAGGAAGATGTCCAAGAAATTGCAAACCCTAATCTTTCCCTCCTCGTCTGGAACTTTTCCCTGACACTAATACTGTCCCTGACAGACTGGTAACCAGTCCCTACACTACCCACACGTGAGTGTGCGCCAAACCCAGGGGCCAGGGTCTTAAATAAACTCTGCCACACACACAAGATGGCCACGAGTCACATGGGCAGCAGGCATCCAATCGGTTCACTGCCCCAGTGACTCAGGAAACTATAGAGGAACCATGTTCCTCATGCCTTTCTTTGCATTGCCGCTGCGGTTGAGCGCCACCTGCAGTGGAGACAGCAGACTGCAACTGCCTACCAGCTCCAAATTGTCCCTCATTTGAAGGGAATGTCCCTTTTTGAGACCAAATACCTCAGTCTCTCCTGCAGCCTCTGATGTCCCTCTTTTTGGTCAGATGTGCACAACTCTATACAAAATTTATTATTTTACTATCAAAAGTGTTATGCTGCACTAAACATTTTTTTAAACCTCTATATTACTGCATTAGTTATTTTGAAAAACCAATATAAAAAGGGAAAAATAGAGGTTTAGCCAATAATTTTCTGCATAGTAGATCTTCATGGTCCTTGTAACTGGGGCAGGATGTGTTCTTACATCCTCATACCTCCCAACTTTCTGAGATGGGAATGAGGGACACCTATCAGCAAAAGTATGCAGGCATAGGACACACCTTTTGCCACGCCCCCTAAAAGGAGAATTGTACAAAAAAACAAGCTTGGTTAAACACACAAGTGCATTTTTACCACTACTATTCCTTTGAATTTACAAGTGCAGCAATTTAGAAAATGGATTAAAGGTTTAGTACTGGAAAACACTTTTTAATAGACAAAACGTGCATTTTATATACATCTATATGGATCAGACCAAAATGAGGGACAAATGAGGAGGAATGAGGGACATTGCTCCAAATCAGGGACAGTCCCTCGAAATCAGGGACAGTTGGGAGGTGTGCATCCTGTGTGCCTCTTATCATTTTAGAAAGTTGGGAGGTATGGTAAGGTATTGGTAGTTTGAGATATTTCCATTAAGTAAATTAATAATTTAAATGCATTCACCAAAGCAGAAATCCAGGTGAAATAATCTTCAATAGGTCAGATTTACATAGCAGAAGATGGGAATTAGCTTTGTATTGTAACTGTACTCAAGTGATTGCCTAAACTTATTAAAACACACTTTGCAGTCTAGACATTTTCCTGATTCTAAATGTATGTATTAATATTCAAAAGGCAAAGAGCAAAATTGTGCAGTAATCTAAGGCAAACAAAAACTATGTAGCAAAAAGTTTGATTTCTGATTGGGAGCTGTATGGTGCATAACTTCACTGATAGGCTATCATCAAAGGAAATCTATTGCACTGTCATTAAATAACATAAGTGGGTGCAGTGGGAACATTTGTATTTACCTGTAGGGTTGCCAAGATCTGTCACTGTCTGATTAATTTAATTTTGGAGGACTAGAGACTGAGACTGTAGTTTCTACAGATGAGTCACCATGCAGGAATGTCTCACACTGATTCACCTCTGACATCACACTGCATGTCACAAACTAGTCTGGGGTTGGTATGATCAGCTAGGAGCTTGCCGAAAGAACAACATGCTGATACAGCACAGTGAAAAGCATAACAAAGTTTGGCAAAAAATATATCACAAACTGCTACTCATTCACTATACATATTTTGTTAATTTCTGCAACTGTGAACTAAATATTCTTCAAAGTGTACTTGCTAGAGTTATGAATATGTACTGCTCACTCCCATAGGAGCCTCAGGATTTTCAGACCTTCTCCTTACACACAGCCAGGCAACAGGAATTTTGCAATGTTGTCATATAGGCTGAATCAGTCCAGGGGATTTTTGTTTTGTTTTTGTTTATTTAGGGGATACATTTGGATGGGGCATGGAAATCATGGGATGCACAGAACTGTAGGACTTGAATGAAATCTTAAGGACCTGCTAATCTGGCTGCTAGTTATTAGCATCAACAATGCTGCCCTCCCGTAGGATTATTGGCACTGCAAAAACAGTGACAAAAAGTTCCAACTGAAGAATGCAGGCGCTGCTCCTTGGAGAAATGCTAATACAGCTAGTTGCTTCAGACCCAAGCTAGAGGTGTAGGATGGCTTCTGGCAGATTTGTATTGCCTCTAAACTGTCTCTTGGTTATGGCTTAGCAAAATATTGTGTCCGACTCCTGCTGTCCCCTCTATCAAGGCTTGGGGTGTGGGAAAAACAGAAAATTTACTCACTCAGTCCCTTGTGAGTCCTGAAGTACAAGAGGCTGCTGTACAGACTTATTGCTACACAGGCTGGAGCTTGTCTGTCCGGATGACTTCAGTTAAGTCTAACTGAGGCTGATAAGAAGGGGTGAGACTCTCAGTTGCACCTTCTCTCTTCTTCTCCTGTCCTTCCTTCTGCCTAGAGGCAGAGCCCCCCAGCGCCGGAGGAATACCCTCCAGGCGACTGGACCCTGGACTCTACTCTCTAACTGCTAGGCTCCTGAACATTTATGGCCTATTTCCCCACCTTTTGGGCCTTACAGCCCCAGGGATTGGTGGAAACTCCATAAATATTCAGGCTTTAGCCTCTGTTCCTCCACCCCCTAAGTCCCCCTAACTAGTTTTGGAAGCCAGGGGGAGGTATCAGAGGCCCAGGCTTCAGAGCAATGTGCACAGCTAGGCACAACAAATTAACCTCAGCTCCTCTTCCTACAGAGGAGCCAAACTAAATGTTATGTACCTACTCTGTACACTAAGGGTGCTACAAATATAAATCATACTTCATATGAAATCAGTTCACAACATACTAACATTATCAAAGCGCAATATATTTTTCAATACAAAGTACCTCTTTCCTGTAAACTCTATCATGGCAGATTGAAATGTAGCGGTGTGTTGCCACTACATACTAACATCTACGCATATCCACCCTGCTGCCAGACATCCATACATCACACTTGTAGACAATGAAAAGTCTTTTGCTTTGTTTTATTGTTTTATTTGGGGAATTGAATTTGGTTGGGGGAAAGGGATATGGGATGCCCATAGAATGAATTGGTATTTGCAATGTTATAGCTGCACCGACTTTACATTGAAACTGTCTTTGAAGTTTACTTCAGACCATACTCCTCTGCACTCTCCTTGCAGACTTCTACCTCCAGGACACTTCTCCTCCTGCGCATCCCTTTCCTGTCACAGCATTTTAACATCCTGTCCCACCATCTTGAGCTGACTAGGCCTCACTCTGAATAAGTCCTAGGAGTAGTTTCACTTGATGATTCTTAATGGGCCAGGGGCCTGCAGTACCCCTTCTTGGAGGCCCTAAACTTTAGTTAAAAAGAATATTTGATGATTGACTACTGATCCCAGCAACCCCCGACTTGCAAATCATGTACCCTCAGGCAGCAACGATTTGGCACAAAACCCCACAGTCTCTTCTCTGGCTCTGCACCCAGCTCCCCTGGCATGCCACTTCCATACCTCCACTGTGCTTCACTCACCAACTCCTGCCCTAAGTCCTCCCTGAAGGACTTAACCAGACCAACTGCTTCTCCAGCTCCTGTTCCAGGACACCTCTCCATGACCGTTTAAGGGGAGGCTCCCTCCCGAGCTCCTCTGCCGGATCCACCCCCAGATGGGCATGTTTCTCATGCATGCAGTATTGCACTCCATCCTTCAGTTAACCCAGCCAACAACTCCTCCCCAGCAGGCTGACCATGAGTATATGTAAGAGGCCTGCTCCCTGTCAATCCTAGTTGGGGATTGATCAGAGCTCCTCAAATGTACTCCATGTCACTCCAACTCTCAGCCCTGCCCCTCTTCCAGAACATTCTCACTGGAAGCAGGGAAGGTGTGCCCAAAAGCTGAAGTACAGGTCAGTCACACCCACTGCTACACTAACAGTCCTAGCTCACAGCATAGGCCTGCTTAAATGTACCTGCACTGACAGAACCTACAAAACGCTACCACCTACCTGTGGTAGAGGGTGCTACAGTAATATAAAGGATTAGCAACTAAACAGCCTGCGTAAAGTTAAAAGCAATCACATAACTTTATGATCACAAGTTTCTGTGCCCCACTGAAACATTGGACTGCAATAAAAGACTTTGCATTATAACTTTTGCATTTTGAAGTCTTGTGAGTGACCAGTGTTATTGTGTTGGAGCAGCGCCTTCTTTTGTGTAAGCATGCAGGCAGTTCACAAAATTATATATATATATATATATATATATATATAACAGCCAGTGCCATAGAAATGCTTCCTCTTCTACCTGCATGCCATTTCCATGGTTCATCAGTAAAGCCACAATGGCAGCAAGTTGGAACATGCTTACTCATAGCAGACTTTTTTCTATTAGGTTTATGATTTTGGCATATATGTGAATCTCTATACACTGTTGAATCACTGCACCTTCACTATTGTTTAATTCTCTCTTTACTTACCATGTAGGTATCGACTGTTGGCATGCCGACTATGAGAAGTGATCATGATGACAACCTTCAGTCAGCAGACAGTTTGCAGCATTCATGTAAGTCAACATTACTTTACAAGTACTTAACAAAGATATATGCTTCTTCCAAGTAATGCAGATCGGCAGACGTTTCCTCAAGAACAGCAGGGCCACTTTATGGCATTTTTTTATTTTATTTTTTTTACTAGTAATGGCGTCAATCTGCGATTTTTATCGTGACTGCGACATTATGGCGGACACATAGGACACTTTTGACGCTATTTTGGGACAATTGTCATTTATACAGCGATTAGTGCTATAAAAATGCACTGATTACTGTGTAAATGACACTGGCAGGGAAGGGGTAAACCACTAGGGAGCGATGAAGGGGTTAAGTGTGGGAGCGGTGGGCAACCAGTGACACAACATTCATCACTGCTCCCGATGACAGGGAGCAGTAGATCAGTGTCCTGTCACAAGGCAGAACAGAGAAATGCCTTGTTTACACAGGCATCTATCTCCCTGTTCTGCAGGTCCGTAACACGATCGCAGGACACCGGCGGACATCGACATTTGAGTGACCGTGTGTATGCAACACAAGTTTGAGCCAACATTCCGTCGGAAAAAAAATCACGGTTTTCTTGTCGAAATTTCCGATTGTGTGTACGAGGCATAAGGTTATTGTTTCTGTGAGAAATCCTGTTACCATATCCAAGTGATAAATAAATATACAGAAAGTTCAATAAATTCATGTGACTTTTGCTTGACAGACACCGTGAATCCACCACCTTAAGGGCTCTTTTACACGGACGGCCTGTTCAGGTCCGCCTGACAGGTTTTTTTGCGGACCTGAATGGGCGCTCCGTGCTCCTCTATGGAGCCGCGGATGTCAGCGGTGACATGCCTGCTGACATCCGTCCCGCTCCGATCCGCCAAAGTGTGACGGAGGAAAAACCTACTTTTCCATCCGTCTGGCGGATCGGATCGGGTTAACACGGACAGACGGTCCACGTTCATCCGATCCCCCCATAGGGGGAGTGGAGAAAAGACAGGGCGGTCCCTGCACAGTGTGCGGGGACCGCCCTGTCATCTGCCGGCTCAGCGGGGATCAACAGAGCAATCATAATCATTTATATTACTGTAGCACCCTTTACCATAGTTAGGTGGTAGCGTTTTGTAGGTTCTGTCAGTGCAGGTAAATTTAAGCAGGCCTATGCTGTGAGCTAGGACATTTTTAACACACTGCAGCCAGGGGAATCATCAGTACAGGCCTTGCAGCAGGCCTCAGCCCAGCTCTCCCCAGAGATGCCTGCGGAGGAGGAGGAGGAGGATGACACTGAGCAGCCTACTCTGGCTCAAATTCTCAGGGCGATGAACAAATGCACGGCCACAGCGCAGACTTTGCAGGAACACTTTGGAGGATTGAAAGAGGAGGTGGGATTGATCTGCCATGACTTCCAAAAGATTAGGGAGCCCCCCAGGGTCCCACGCTGCAAAACATCCCGGTGTCCACTAAATTTAAATATTTTGGTGTCTGGGTTACGCGTCAGCCACTCGACTATATCGCTCTTAATTTCACACCTTTGGTAGGCAGAATTAGAGATAAGTCTAAAGTATGGTCAAAATTAATAATGTCCCTGGTAGGTAGAGTAAATCTCCCAAAAATGGTTTTCATGCCGCGTTTGTATATTCTGCATAATACCCCTATGGTGGTCCCGCTGAAAGTCTTTAGAATTATCAATTCCCTTTTCCTGGCTTACCTTTGGCTTAACAAACCTCCAAGAATTAAATTAGAACAGCTACAGAAGCCTAAGGAGGCAGGGGGGCTAGCTCTCCCCAACCCTTGGCTATATTATCTAGCCTCTCAGTTGCAACATATTGCCCGAGCTATATCCAGGGGGATGGGTGACCCGGTGGTGGCCATATTACAGCATATGACTGGCATGGATAGTGTAGTCACTGGTCTTGAAGCCTTACAATTTGCCAAGTCAAACAGGCTCTTCCCCACCTATGCATTGATTCAAAAAATCTGAAACAAAGTTTGTCAATTACAGAACATAGACGGCTTTACAGGGCACAGCCCAATTTGGAACAATCAGTACTATGGGGAGTTGCTTCTTTTGACGTGTGGGGAGCGCTGGAGGAGGCATGGGGTCACCCACTTGGTTCATATCTTCTCTGGTGGCCGTCTGCTCTCTTTCGTGGAGCTACGGAAGAAGTTTGGACTGCCTCAGTCAATGCACTTTCACTACCTGCAGTTGAGTCATGCCGTTAGGGTTCAGGCTGGGAACAATCTGTGGGTCTTGTCCCCTGCCACGATCTTTCACTATATGACTGAGGTGTCCAGTTTTAAAGGATTTATTTCCAGATCATATGCCATGCTACTCTCATCCTTCCTGCTGGGTCATCCCCTCTCGGGTGGTGTGCTCCTGGGAGAGGGATGTAGGTTGCTTTTGAGGAGGATCAATGGGAGGAGGCATTGCTAGCTATACAGGGGTCCCTGCTTAACGTTGCGCAACGTCTATCACAATTGTACATTGTTCTGCGCGTACACTTTACGCCTGCTAGGTTGTATAGAATGGGCCTGGTGGAGGATGATACCTGCCCCAGATGCGCTAGAGACCACAGGGACCTTATTCATCTGATGTGGCGGTGCCCTAAACTGCACCCCTATTGGACAGGGGTTCTTAAAACCCTGAATGAGGTGTTTCTAGTCCAGGTTCCACAAGACCCTAAAGTGTGTATTTTGGGCATTATAGACAACTTGCCACTTGAGGACAATACGAAAAAAGCCATTGGCAGGACCCTCTTCCAGGGCCGCAAACTTATCCTCCATCACTGGAAGGCCACGGAACCCCCCAGGTTGGGCGAATGGATAGCTCAGATGGAATTCACTCTCCGGGCAGAGAAATATATATACCAGCACAGAGGCCGACAGGGGAAGTTTGAATTGTTGTGGGCCCCCTGGTTGAATACACCGGGGCTAGCCCTGCTCGAACTGGTGTTGGACAGGTTACTTCTTTAAAATGTGGGTGCAGCGGTACACACTTGAACCAATATACTGACACATATGGGGAGAGTGATTGAGCCGGGGTTGGTTCTCTGCCCAATATGGGTTGGGTTATGGAATGTGAGAGACTACATATATTCTTTTCATGTTTTTGTAGTAGTCCAATGTTGTTCTACTTGAATTGATAGCTTGACTGTTTGTTTTTCTTTAATGTTTTCTGGAAAACGTATGTAACCTTATTTTTTATTATATGTGCCAATAAACATCCTTTTTTGAGAAAAAAAAAAAAGCTCAAGACGGCTCAGTAGGTGATAATATGGCTGGCTGCTCAACACAGCTCAGGTAACAGAGGGGAAGCTAAGCAGCCATCCAACCAATTGGAGAGAAGATGAGGGACTTGTACTTGTACTTGTAAACCAGTCCAGTTTCCAGAAGCACGATATTCTCCAGCATTCTCCTTAGGATGAGAAATTATATTGGAGAGGGGGTTATTATCAAAATGTTATGGTACAGCTCAGTAAAAATCCACTAACTAGTCATGCACCCAGATTTAGTCTTGGGAACAAAATATACATTGTGTAAATTCAAGACAATGATCTGTCTTTAAAATGTATTCCCAAGATAATGTGGTTTCACGCCAGGCACATAGCATATAGTCCCTTCTACAAGAATACAGTATCCACTATTTCTCCCTTAACAGGTAGGGGTGTACTAAAATCTGATTTATTTTACTAATGGAGTACTTTTTTTTTTCTAAATAACAATTATTCAGGACTTATGATACCTCGAAAGTCCAATTCTTTGCATCTAGAATTATGACTAGGGATGCTGGTACCTATACTTCAATATTGAATAATTTGGGTCCACATATGCTTATATATTGCACTGTACAGAATAAATCTATATATATTTCACAGCAGTAATGAAAGATTACAAGGGAGCTGCAGCAAAAATCATAGCTATTGAAGTTGTTTTTGACTGGACAAGGCAGATAATTAGTTAACTGCAAGAAACCTAATTTTGTATTACATTTGAAACTAGGGATGAGCAGGTCATGAAAAATCTGATTATTCGGCAGATTTCCCAATCCACACCCATAAGCCAGCAGTCTGCCAAGTTTTCATTTTCCAAACCACTGGTAATCATTGTGAAAAGGCCTTTCCTTTCCTCTTTCCTTTTGTTAACAAAAACACAATTACAAGTCTGGTAAATCAGGCATATACCACAGAAAGAGGGAGGGCATGAGTGTAGTCCTGAGCTAAATAATTAATAACGGTCCATTTGCCCTTCAGCATTGGGCAAGTGCAATACTAGAGTCCACTATAATGGGGAATGCCTTTCTATACTCTGATCTCAGTTGCTAAGAGACATGGGCTCTTCAGTGTAATTTCAAGGCTATGGGCCTACTGCTACCTGCTCCCTGTGATCTGGTAAAAAGTCCAGAAAATCACTTTACTAGTTCAACCAGCACATGAGAGCGGTAAGGTGTATGTCAAGCCAACAATCTCTTATTAGTTTTGCATAAAGTGGACAAACAGTGGTTCCCTTTGCTTTTTACTGCTTTCTGTGGATCCATCAGGGTAGAAGCCCCTGTGTAACCTCCCTCTGTCTACAATAAATTGCCGATTTTGTGTTAGTAAAAGTTTGGTGATAGACGATTTGCGCTTTTCAGTCTTCGTGCTTTTCAGTCTGTTACAGCGTGACAAATGTGCCATCTCCATTACGAACGCTAGTTTTACCAGAACGAGCGCTCCCATCTCATAACTTGCTTCTGAGCATGCGCGTTTTTTTCACGTCGTTAAAGCCTACACACGACCATTTTCTAAATTTTTAATGCCCATTTTTCACTTCATGAAAAATGCTCTGGACCCTACACACAATCGTTTTTAATGACCATTTAAAAAAATTCATTTTTCACGTCATGAAAAACTGTCGTGTGTACGCGGTATTAGGGTTATTATGCTCAATTAGAGGAAGGAGCCTGAGATGAAGCTTTTTAAGAGGTCATAAAAGGCTGAATCTAAAGAGGAAGACATTTTTTATTAAGTGTCCCAAGTTGGACACTGCCCTTTCTCAGGTTTCTAAAAAAACTCTCTCCTTTGAGAATGCAGGGATCATTAAAAATAAAATAAAAAAAATGGACAGAAAGGCTGAATTTTTACTTGAGATGCCTCAGCCTTAACTTTGGGACCAGTCTTGGCCTCAACATGTATAGCCAGGAATTTGATTGAACATTGGTGTCCACAGGCTGGATCAGCTGCTTTCTTTTAATACCCTGATTGATCAGATTAGGGAATTGCTTCCTATCATTGCCAAGTCAGTGGCTTTTTTGGTGTCAGGGATATTGGTATGACTTTAGCCCTTGTGAACTCAGCCAAAAGAGCTATTCAGCTTAAGTCATGAGAGGGTGATTCTACCTACAAAAACAAACTGTGTCATATACCATTTGAGAGTAAGCTTTTGTGTGGCTTATGAGATCCTCACAGAAGGGGAAGAAAGGGGTTTCTGGAGGAGGCTCTTTCTTAAACCTCCCAGAAAGCCTGATAATAAGACCAATAAGATCCAAGTAAGAAAAGATGGTCCCTCAAATCGAATAAACACAAAGGAGGAGTACTCTTTACTTTTTAACCCGCACCCCCCCCCCCCCAGGATAGTCAATGATGCCAGGCTAGGGGTGGGCTTAAAGCGGTCTTTCTTTTATGATTAACGGGTAGAGTTAACAGAAAGCTCCTACATCCACCAATTTATAAAAGAGGGATACAGGCTGGAGTTCTCCCGCCTACCTTCTTAGAGGTTTTATATCACCAACTTGCCGAGAGACCAAGAGGGACCATGAGAGGAGGCTAGCCATAATGAAACTGCTTTCTCTGTGGGTAAGGGAAGAAGTCATAGTGCAGAGATTTCAGGGTTTCTACTTTTACATCTTTCTGGTCTGAAAGCCATCAGGGAAATTGTGTATGATCAACAATCTGATCTACAATAATTTTTGTACTGAAAACATTTATTCTGCGAGAAATCTGATTTTCTAAAAAGCCTTCATGGTTACTTTGGACCTCCAGCTTCACGTCCCTATACATGATTGGCTTCAAAGGTTCCTGCAATTTGCCATACAAATAGGGCAGGGCCTTCAGTCCTGGCAGTTATTGGCACTACCTTTTGGACTTATGGCAACATCCAGGTTCTTTACAAAGATTTTGACCGAGGTTATGGCCTTTTTTTCAGCTTTTTTCAGCCACAAATACTTTCAGAAGAGAAAGTACTGAAGTTGGTCTCCACAATACAGATCCTAAAAGCTACTCCAGTAGCACCTGTCCACCACATCATAAGGAGAAAGAAAAAGGCGCTTCTAAGTGCAGTATTTCAAAGATTCTGGTCGCTTGCGTTCCAGTGTGGTTTCCGGAAGTCAGGCTTACATCTCGCTTTCCTGCACTCCTGGGATGATAACAGGTGCTGCCCGGTTCTCTCCCCACACGGAGGCACAGGACTACATAGGATTGCACGGATGATACAAGGACTACACAAAATTTATACTGAAATGATCATTCCTTATGAGAATCTTGTAAGCATTTTTAACCAATTGTTTTCAATAAATCTGTCAAATGCTGCACTTAGAAGTGCCTTTTTCTTTCTCCTGATTCCCTAAAGCTGCTTCTCACTGAAGTGCTGCTATAAGTGTCATTTCTAATTGCTGGTTGGGACCAGATGAATTAACCCTCACAGAAGCACCCTCATCCCTTTAATTTCTCTGTCCATCAGATCATGCAGGTCTTGGGTCTCATGACATCAGCGATTTATGAAGTATCCTGGGATCAGCTGCACGCCAGTAGTCTCTTTCTATTTGCATTAACATAAACTTTTTCAACACAAGCTTTCGGGGTATGTCCACTACTTCAAGGTCTTCGAGCAGTACTAATTCACAAAAGTACTGTATTAGCAGAATGTAAAAAAAAAAGAAAGTGAATCTTTGGAGGGAAAAAACAAACACACACACACACACACAAACAAATGTGCATGGCAATTGTAATCAAACCAGCCTAGCTAGTGAGATAAGACAGAGGCACAACTATAGAGGGGGGGGGGGGGCGCTTGGGGGATGACAGTCACAGAGGGGGTTATAAAACTGTTGGATAATGAGTAAGAAAACCCATATCTAAACTTTGGCCATTATCTTTTGTGTCAAAAAGAACTTTCATTCTTAGCTCATACATGCATAGAGCGAATTGGTTGCAGGAAAGGAATTCGCTCAATTCTCCCATCAACACAGTATTCATGTGGGACGCCCTCCTGCCGAGCTGTTGTGTTCTCACAGCAGGGAGGGGGGGGGGGGAATAAAACTAGAATAGTTAGTTAGATAAGGGAGAGCTGTAGATGGGGGGGGGGGGGTCTACAGCTCTCCCTCATCTTACTAACTATTCTAGTTTTATTACTATTGCAGCGTACATTTGTTTGTGTTTGTATTTTCTTTTTCCTTTCCCTCAGAGATTGTCTTTTTTTAACATTCTGAAAATACTTTTGTGAATTAGTACTGCTCGGACCTTGAAAAAGGGCATATGCCCCTAAAGCTTGTCCTGAAAAATTGTATGTTAGTTCAAATAAAAAAAGTATTACGGACAGTACTCGCAAGTGCACTAATATGGCTACAATCATCTTGGATCGTGAAAATGTAGCCATAAATCCTTGAGATTTTATTGACATTCCCCAGATCAGTTTTCCTGGATCTCTGATGGTGGGAGGATCTCTAGAACCTGAGGCAGGGAAGGTCCTAGGCACAGAGGTCACCCATCCAGACTACCATAGATGCCATCCGCTGGGGGTGGGGGCTCACTCCGAGGATTACCAGAAGCAGGGAGCACTAGAGGAGCGGAACACTCTTCCAATTACAGGGAACTACTCACAGTACATATGTTCTAGTCTTTTTGGACAATGCCATGGTTGTGGCCTACATCAACAAACAGGGGAGCACACATTTGGATACCCTCGTATCCTTATCTCTCCAGATCTTCAGGTGGTAAGAGAAGATTATATGTTCAATCTCAGCAGTTCATGCAAAAGGATCCCCAAATGTTCTAGTCAATTACCAAAGCAGGGTTCAGACTTCCAACAGTAACTGGGAACTCAACCAGGAAGTATTCAGACATAACTTCAAAATGGGGGTACCTAGACATAGATCTATTTTCATCCAGACAGAACAGGAGAGTGGAGTCGTTTTTCCCCCTGGTAGGAGAACCTTCGGCTCTAACGACTGATAAACTAGCACATCTCTGGCATTTCAATCTAGCCAATGCCTTCCCACCAGTTGCCCTACTTCCACTGATGGTCAGAAAAATAATCACAGAGCAAGCACAGGTGATATTGCTAGCACCTTGGTGTTCTAGGAAAAGCTGGTTTTCAGCCCTGGTATCACTGTCGGTTCCCCTCTCTGGATTGTGCTGAATCGTGGGATTTATAGTCTTGGGGACCGGCCTTGCATCCAGACCCTCAGATCTTCAAATTGACAGGTTGGAGGCTGCAAGACAGATCCTGAAAGGCAAAGGTTTTTCTAATAGGTTGGTTGATACACTACTCCTAAGCTGCAAGCTGTATACTAGGAACATTAAAGCGGTAGTTCACCCTCACTGACTTGATTTTACCATCGAGACAGGCATTGTAGCGCGAGCTACAGTATGCCTGTCCCGATTTTTTTAACCCCGGACTCACCTTGTAATCGTACATTGTAGATTTCGGCTCCCGCGGGGAATGGGCGTGCCTATGGAGAGGGAGGATGATTGACGGCCGGCCCTGGCACGTCACTCTCCCCGAAGACAGCCGGAGTAGGTCTCGGCTCTTCACGGCGCCTGCGCACAGGCTATGCGCAGGCGCCGTGAAGAGCCAAGCCTATTTCGGCTATTTCCGGAGAAGCGTGACGCGCCAGAGCCGGCCGTCAATCATCCTCCGTCTCCATAGGCACGCCCATTCCCCGGTATCTTCGACGTATGAGTACAAGGTGAGTACGGGGGTAAAAAAATCGGGACAGGCATACTGTAGCTCGCGCTACAATGCCTGATTTTATGGTAAAAGAAAAAAAATATTTTTTTTTTGCGTTGATAGGGTGAACCCCCGCTTTAAAGTATGGAAGACCTTTAGAGCCTGGCTAAGAAATCATGGATGAGAGTCCTCTTATCCTGCCATCCTAGACTTTCTTCAGGATGGTGTTTCACCCAGTACCTCTAAGGTTCAGATTGGTCTTTCGGTCTTTTTAAGGTTTGTACACTCAATCGGATATTCCGACAACAATTGTGTGATGGAAGGGTTTTGGTCTGGATAATCCGACCGTCTGTATGCTCCGACAACATTTGTTGTCGTAATTTCCGACAACAAATGTTGGATAGCCATGCTCTCAAATTGTCCAACAACAAATGTGTTCCGTAGGATTATCCAATCGTGTCTGCACAAGTCCCTCGGACTAAACTCCAAAGCACAAACACGCATGCTCTGAACCAATGCTAGCCATCAGACAACATTAGCAGAAGTTGCCCAAAGGGTGGCAGTAAAGAGCTGAAAAACCATGTCGTTTTGTGTATGTTGGCTGAAAAAGTTCTGCCGTCTGTATGCAGAACAAGTTCACGCCCAACGCCCTTCAGACAAAGATCCACAAATTTGTCCAATGGAAATCCAATCATGTGTACGAGGCTTTAGATTCCAGGCTAACTGAGAATCAAAAGATTCCTTACGAATAGGGTGAGGTATACACCTAGGAAGGTCAAGTCTATTCCCCCATGGGATTTGTCATTAGTATTAAACTCTCTAACTAGGGTACGCTTTGAGCCTCCTGAGGAAGCAGGTTTGAAATTGCTGACCCTTAAAATGGGCTTTCTGTTGGCAATGACCTCTAGAAGAAGAATTTCCGGTATGCATTCTCTTTCCTGTAAAGATCCTTTTTCTTATGATTTTGGAGGATATGGTTATTTTAAAGCCAGATGCTCTTTATTCGCTTAAGGTATCGTCTAACTTCCAAAGGTCACAAAATGTTGTTCTGCCCAGTTTTTGCGGTTTCTCCAAAAATAAGAAAGGGGAGTACTTAAATTTCTTAGATGTTAGAAAATGCTTTATTAGGTATCTAGAAGTTTTTGGAAGTTTTACGAGTTCTTGTAACTTCTGGTTTTGTATAGTGGCCCCAAAAGAGGGCTTAAGGCCTCTAGGAGTACCATTGTTAGGTGGATTTGAAATGCTATTTTTCTAGCCTACAAGCATTCAGTTCCATTATCGCCTGTCAGTGCTATGGGTTGCAGGTCTGTGCTTGCAGTCAGTGTATAGCAGTTGAAGCTGGTCGCGAGAGTTACCTGCTGTTGTATCTAGTGTTGATTGTGAAAAAAAAATTATGTGAGCAAACTGGTGTATATGGTTTTAGAAAATAAACAGACAGTTTTGCACTATGAAGGCTTTCTTTGTCTTCCTCCTTAACACCAATGAGAGATACGGGTTCCATTAACGAGTGAAATCGAGTTGCGGTAAAACAAAGCCTCCCGAGGATCCACAAAGGGATTTTCTTCATACATGCAAGTCTTGCTGGGTATACATACCAGCATTTCCATCTGGTGAGTGTTTAGAACACTCAGTGGTGGTGTTGGACACTTGCTCGTGATTGGTTAGATTATAGAAGAAACTGCTAATCCCCAGATCTCATTCACGGCACAAGGCACTTCCGGAGATTAATCTTTACAAATGAATGTTATCATTTATGCTGCTTGCTGCACTAATTGATTTTGTTAAAGGAATGTTATAAGCACTTGTTGTCACTTTATTTCGTATGAATTTCATGTCACAAAACAATTTGTAGACTATTGTTTTTCGTTTGTATATTTATTGATTGAAGTTTTACACACATAGACAAGTCATATCCACAAATTATTTTACAGTCAGAGCAAGCACTTATATATTTTTTTTTTCAGTGCTAGGGCACTTTCTACTATATCGCCAGCCACATCATGGACCAAACTAGCGGGTGCTTTGTGGAAAGAGATTGAAAAGGCTGCGGTGTGGTCTTCATCCCATGCTTTCATCAAGCACTACCGAGTGGAAATGCTATCCAGCCAGGATCTTTCCTTTGGAAGGAAAGTTCTACAGGCTGTGGTCCCCTCCTAAGGTACGCTTTCTTGTTTGTCCTGGTAGACGATTAGGGAAAACCTCAGTTAGTCTAGGAATCAGCGCCAGGACAGCATCTGTATTCCCACCCAGATTGTTGGTCTAGGTCTATGGTCTTAGGATCTGTTACTATTAGAAGTTTTTTCTCCCCTTGTGCACATTGGTGTAGGTTTTTTGCCTCTTACAGTTGACGGAAGCAGGTAGGGAGGGGCCTTTTAATTTTTTTTTTCTATGTGTGTTGCCTGTTGCAGGAGCCAATCATCTCTCATGTAAGCTGTCCTGGAAGATTCCCAGAAACACTGTTACTGGTAAGACTAACTGAAGTTTTTTCTGTGCTTTTTCCTGAATTTTTTTAAATTTGTAACAAGATCTGTTTAACTTTCCCTTGACTCCTGCATTGGAGAATGTGACGTCTTGATTAATCTGGCAAAGTAAGGAGCACAGAGGATCAAAAAGAGATGACCCTCCAACTCACCAGATCCTCAGCATTCTCAGGACCTTTACTGGAAGGGTTGTGACGTCACCCTTGCTGAAGCGCCATGGCCAGAAGCTGGGGTAAGCAGCCGTATAAGATGGTGGGTTACACGTGTGGCTGTGGTCGAGTACTGATTTGTACAAATTAATGACCCCAATTTTTGCATGTAACTGCTCATCTAAGTGCATGCAAATACTGAACCTACATGCAGATACTGCAGTGTCCAGGGTCAGTGTTTTTGTGGAGCTTTTGGGCGCAGCTAATCGGCCAGTTTGTATGTGGTCATAGCAGAGAGTGCGGCTGCGTCCAGAGGAAACATTTAGCCACCTCGGAATGTAGCAAACTATCCGCCCCAGCAACCTTTGTGAATACAGTCTAATAAGTCATCCTTCCGGTTTAGAGTAAGGTCCCCTTTAGGCTACATTCATACTAGCCTGCACCAATTGTTTTTCTTTCAACTTCATTTGAAGTGACACTTTAATCAAACTGTACAGCAGGACAATGTGTGCAAATGTGGTGCCATCCTATATGGTGCAGAAAAAAGCACTGCGCTGGCAGGACGCTAAAAAAGTCCTGCTAGCAGCATCTTTGGAGCGGTGAAGGGAATGGTGTGTATACCACTCCTGCCCATTGAAATTAATGGGCACCGCGGCTATACCGCCGGCAAAGTGTCGCTGCAGCGGTGCTTTGTGGGTGGTCTTACCCCTTTTTCGGCCGCTAGCGGGGGGTTAAAAGCTCCCTGCTAGCGGCTGAATAGCACCGCAAAATTGACGGTAAAGCGCCACTAAAAATAGTGGCGCTTTACCACCGACGCACCCACCACTAAAAATAGCGGCTCTTTACCACCGACGTACCCACCGCTCCTGTGTGAATTGGGCCTTATTCAGCAAAAATCAACCATACACATCCATTACTTAAAGCGGAATGTCCCCTAAAAGGGAATGATCCACTTGTTTGCCTCCTCCCCCCTCCTCCTCCTCTTTAACATTTGGCACTTTTTTTTGGGGGGGGGGGGGGGCTTACCTGGCTTTGAGAGGTACCTGCTTCCACTTTTGCCTATATGTTTTCTCTCTTATGAATACGGATGTGGCATTGTGAGTGCTCCCCTTTCCCCCCTATTGCCGCCCATTCTAATTTCTTGCCCTCCTGAGGCCGGTCCCTGAGCTACTTACTTACTATATCAAAAATAAAAAAAGGAATATGTTTTTTGCCTTATTATCTACCTTAAATCACATTGCTAATTGCATATTGTATTTGTTTGTAGCCTAAATACTGAAATTTGCACTTAAAACTGTAATTTTGTAACTTTTGGAAATGCCAGTAAAAACCTGGCTGTGCCAGTAAATTTCAACCTGGTAGGTTGGCAACACTGCTGGGGAGTGAGCAAGAGAGGGTGGCTACCAGGGATGAGCTTCCATTCATTCAGATACAAGTCCAAACCCCCCCCTGAGCTATCCTGCCAAGAAGGCTTCATAATGGACAAACAATTATAAGTGGCAGAGGCATTCCCCGCCTCACAGCTGCATGTATACATGCTCCTTTGCATATGTGTGGATGTGGGGTAAAGAATGCCTCCATTGCTTATGATTGTCTGTCTGCAGTGGCAGCTTCTTGGTTGTATGGGTCCAGACTTGTCCCTAGTGACCACATTACGACATACAGTGGGCCATTGAAATCAAATGTAGCCCTCCTCTAAGGCTTCATGTACACGGGACTTTTTTACAACCTATTTAACTTCTGCTTTGTCATGTTAACATGCTGCGTTTAGCGGCGTTTTGCCGTGTTTGCTCTTAGAAATTTTCAATTTTTTTTTATAAATAGGCCAAAACGAAAAACTTCTATATACGAAACCGCAAAGCCGCATTTGGGGTCTGAAACGTCGGAAACTTTGGCATTAGAACTCATTTTTTTTGCCTTAAAAAAACAAACAAACTATAAACACAACTGCCTAGAAACAACAGTAAACATCCGGTGTACATGTACACATAAGATGACATTGAATGAGTTCAGGGGCAGTTGAAAAAAGTGTCCAACTGCCTCTGCACGTCCGTTTAGCAGCAGCAGTGTACATGGGGACTAACAGGAAGTCAGATCACAAAATAATAAAAAAAAAAATTGGGAGATTTGGAGGAGGCTGGGAGTAAAAGTAGGGACTTTTTTTTAGTTAAAGCGGGGGTTCACCCTAAAAAAAAATTCTAACATTACATTGAGCTCACTTCCGACATTGACAGTATGCTGATCTTTTTTTTTTCTTTGCCGTACATACCGTTGTATCGTTTTTTTCCCCCCCCGGCTTCCGGGTAGTGAATCCCGCGGGAGTGGGCGTTCCTATGCACAGGCTAAGTGATTGACGTATGACAAAAGCTTCCCCCCGGCGCATATGGCCGCGTCACGAGTTGCCGAAAGAAGCCGAACGTCGGTGCGCAGGCGCCGTATAGAGCCGACTCGCAGTCCGGCTTCTTTCCGCAACTCGTGATGTGGCCGTATGCGCCGGGGGGAAGCTTTTGTCATACGTCAATCACTAAGCCTGGGCATAGGAACGCCCACTCCCGCGGGATTCACTACCCGGAAGCTGGGGGGGGGGGAATAACGATACAACGGTATGTACGGCAAAAAAAAAAGATCAGCATACTGTCAATGTTGGAAGTGAGCTCAATGTAATGTTAGAATTTTTTTTTAGGGTGAACCCCCGCTTTAAAGCGGATGTCCGCTGAAAAAAAAATATTAAAAGCCAGCAGCTACAAATACTGCAGCTGCTGACTTTTAATATTAGGACACTTACCTGTCCTGGAGTCCAGCGCCGTCCGCAGCAAAGAACGAACAATCGCTCATCACTCTGCTGCCCCCTCGCCATCCTCGGTGAGGGAACCAGGAAGTGAAGCGCTCCGGCTTCACTGCCCGGTTCCCTACGGCGCATGCGCGAGTCGCGCTACGCCTGCCGATTGGCTCCCGCTGTGTACTGGGAGCCGAGTGTTCCCAGAACACAACGGGGGGGGGGGCGACGGGAGGTGACGTCATGCCCCCAGTTTACCCGAGACTGTGTGGCCGGAAGTGGGTGCAAATACCTGTCTTTAGACAGGTATCTGCACCCCCCTCCCCCTGAAAGGTGTCAAATGTGACACCGGAGGGGGGGGAGGGTTCTGATCAGGGGGAGTTCCACTTTAGGGTGAAGCTCCGCTTTAAGTAAAACTACAGGCAAAACTTTTTTCTATTTTTTATTTTGGGTAGAGTATAAAGAGGGTTATAACCCGTCGGATTTGTTTTCGTTATCTGTGTCCTATTGCCGAGATTTCCCTGACAGGAAATCCCTGCAAATTAGGGGAATTACTTGGGGACCCCCAGAATCTCCAGTGGAAGATTTCCCCTCAATTACTTTTCTGGGGACAACCCAAAATGTGGGATTTTCTTTTACTTTCAATTATAACGGTAAACAGGACAAATAGAGAGGGTGAGTCTCCCTATTGGGGAGCACAGATAGCAGTAAAACTGACAGGTGTTCCCTCCCTCTCAACTCTAAAACTCCAAAAACAATAAAAAGTTTTGCCTTTAATTGTACTTTAAAGTCTAAGCCAATGGATGTCAGCTGGCTAGTGACGGCCCATCCATAAGGGGTGTCACCCCCCTAATCTACATGCGGGGTGCCGGACGCATGGATTCCAATAAGGGAGGGGGGTGGTTAATCATATGACTTGAGCCAGAGGCTCTAATAGGCTTAAAAAAAGGTGGGTTTGGGGCGCAGAGCATTGCGCCCTGAGACCACTCAGTTGTGTGACAATAGCGAATGAATATTTGCTATTGTCACACTGATTCTCCTCCCGGACAATCAGGAAGCGGGAGGAGCGGGATTGGCTGAAAGGAGAAGTGATCGTGTTGGCCAGTACCGAGGATGTACGGGGAGATCTGGAAGGGGAAGATGGTCGCCATCATCAGAGTGATCCCTTCTGCTCTGCATTGGGGAGGGTAGTCTGATTTCTGCTGACCCACCCGGGAATAAAATCCATCACTTCCCTTAGTAAAAGCAACACTCACAGTACACACTGGCTAGGCACACAGTTAACCCTTTGATCACCCTAACTGTTTAACCCCTTCCAAGCCAGTGTCAATAGAACAGTGACAGTGCATATTTTTAGCACTGATGACTGTATTAGCTTCACTGGTTCCCAGAAAGTGTCAGATTTTGTTGTTGCAATATCCAGTCCCATCACAGTCAAATCCCACCAAAAGAAAGCTCTATTTGTATGTTTATTTGTGTACAGCGTTGCACGACCGCACAATTGTCAGTTAAAGTAACGCAGTGCCGTATCGCAGAAAACGGCCTGGTCATGAAGGGGGGGGGGGGTAAGTGGATATTGTGGTGGCATGACATACCTGACACTGTAAAATGTGAATGGTGGGACCAGTCCGCTCTCTAGGAACACACAGACATTTGTAAACACCGGGAAGGGACATTAGTAAACATTGTGGTGACAACAAAGTAGTATAGAGAGAAAGTCTCATGTAGTGAGAGGAGTCCCCTGGGACACACCTAGCAGTGACGGTGGCCGTGTGTCACCCCGGGCGGGCGCTATCACCTGTATACAGACACACACAGTACAGTCCATGTCGTGTCACAGCCCCTCCCTGCTCCCTTCCCCTCCCCCGCTCTCTACACCTTTCTCTGTACCCGCACGGCTCCATTTTCTAGTGTGGTGTGAGGAGTGCGGAGTCCAGAGCGGTCCTCATCCCCGGTGCCTTTCCTCCCTCACACCCGGACTTCTGACTGACTTTATCCCAACTCCCCCGGGCTTCACTCACTATGCGGCGGTGTCCGGCCGGAGGAGGCGTCCTTCTCCTCATACTGGTAAGTGTGTGTGACTGGAGGGTGAGGGGGATACAATGTACACTCTTTATTGTCTGCAACCAGAGACTCTCTCTCATATAGAACAACGGTAATTATAACTGTGTGTGAGAGAGAGGGAAGACGTGTCTGTGCGTGTGTCCGCACCTCACCTGTGGAAGAGTCTAGACCTCAGCACCCCGGAACCAGCATACTCCATATACTGATTAGAATCCATCACAGGACCCTACCACCATTATTGTGGAATCCATCTCACACTCCAATGGAATGCCTGAACTTTCTACATTTTGGATAGAGAAGGAAAAGAATAAAACCCCTGCTGCTTATTTTATATATTTTCTTTCAGTGTACCATAGAGGATAATAGAAATGCTGACAGAAGAAAAAAATAATATATGCATATATATAATTTTAGTATTGTGTGTGTTTTTTTTTTTTTTTTTTGTATTTATTTTATTAAAAAATACATGAACAAATAGATAATATATACATATATAACAAAACATTTTTTGCATTCATGTGAGTTTTTAATATTGCGTGTGTGTATTTATTATTAATATTAATGAAAAGAAAATGTTATATATAACATTTCTTTTTATTAATGATAAACACACACACTATTAAAAACTCACATGTATGCAAAACATTTTTAGTTATAAATGTATAAATTATCTATATCACATATGCGTTATTTTCATGTATTTAAAAAAAACAAAAAACGACTAAAGAGATAGATAAAAAAACGAAAAGAACTCTGGACAGCCGCACTCCAAAATGACTTAAAATAAAGTTGGTCTTTTAATGTAAAAAGTACATACAGGCACTGCAAACAACAGGTACAGAATGGCCGACGCGTTTCACGCTGCAATTCAGCGCTCAGCCATGACTAAGCGCTGAATTGCAGCGTGAAACGCGTCGGCCATTCTGTACCTGTTGTTTGCAGTGCCTGTATGTACTTTTTACATTAAAAGACCAACTTTATTTTAAGTCATTTTGGAGTGCGGCTGTCCAGAGTTCTTTTCGTTTTTTTGCTACAATCAGCATTGCCGGCACCCTGGTGGTTCAAACTACCCTTGATGACCTATGAGACTCACCTGGAGCGGTGAAAGAAATTGTCTGTAAAGAGATAGATAGATAGAGAGATATATATATATATATATATATTAATGTGGTGCTTTTTTATTTTTATTTTTTTTGCCTGGGTATAGATCTATGTATATCCCAAGCCTGTTCGAATCCACTAAGGCCACATTCACACAGCCAGCATCAAAGTCTTGCGGCTGTAAGGACCAGGGCAGGCCAATATCGCAGCCTATCGCACCACTTGCTTACTGGGCACTTAAACCCCCCTCCTGCCCAGACCAATTTTCAGCTTTCAGCGCTGTCACTCTTTGGCAATTACGCAGTCATACAACACTGTACCCACCTCACTGAGGGGTGACATAGAGGTGGCACTGATGGGCACTGGGTGGCAATGATGGGCACTGATCAGCACTGGTAGGTGAGACTGACAAGGCACTGACTGGCACCACTGGTGGGCATTGATAGGTGGCACTTTATTGCACTGGTGGTCACTGGCAGGCAGTACTGGTGTACACTAATGAGGCTGATGTGCCTCTTCCACTGGGGACCAATGTCCCTTACACAAGAGCCAGTGATCGGCTTTTTCTTCTCCTCACGCTGTCAACGTGAGGGAAAAAAACCAAACAATTACTGAGCTTTATTTACATCACGTGATCAGCTGTCACTGGCTGACAGCTGATCACATGGTAAGGCGCTGGGACCGCCCCCTTACTCGGATCTGTGATCACCCGAGTCTCCGTCTCCGGGGCGCGCGCGGCGCATGCAAAGGGAAGGACGTCTATTGACTTCCTCCCGGCAATTGAGGTCTGTGCTGTAGCCGTAATTTTTTATGGCTATTTATGGAGTTGGTTACACTGACAGAACTTGTGCAGATCATGCACGTGGCCGGTTAGGACTGCACACCACCCAGATCCATGCGTTTCTGCAGTGTGTATTGGCAGGTGTTTCCGATCAGTGGCAGACAGGAAGTCTGATGAAGGCTGATGCTGTCTACAACGATTTATGTGTAATCGCACACAGATCGATTACCTGCAGGTTGGGGGGGGGGGGATGTGCACCCCTGGACCTGTAATATGTGTATTGTAAATACACTCATTTGGGTGGTGTATGGCCCTAATCGTCACATCAGAACAGATACAGATGTGCCATTCATGTCCATTCCAATTTCAAGAAAAATAAGTTCCCATATAATCCCGACTGGCAGCTGGATGTCGGTGGACATATTTGCTCACATCCAGTCAGGTCAGTTGATTTGAATCTGAAGTCAAACTTATTGCATTCCAGTCAGACAAAGCTGGATGTGGGTAGATCTAGGTGGACGTACATAGGCTTACATCTGACTGCCCGGCATAGAGGTACACTGCATTCCATTTTTATCCGTGCAATCATGGGTCAAATGCAGACTTGCTGGAGTGGATACCCCTGTGGGAGGTTTCCGAGGTGGTGTTGAATTTTTGATGGCTGAAAAGGAAGCGATGCTTTAGCAGGCATGTGCTGCATATATGTATTGGCCTGTTCAAGGAGAAGAATAAGGTGGATCCGGGTGACTCCTGACTTAGTTATTGTTAGTTGCTGCATGAGCTGTGGTCACCCTAAAGCGATTACTGCACTATTTAATGCTACAGATCTAAATGCACGTCCAAACGGAACTTTATTTTATTTTTTCTTGAAATTAAAGTATAACTAAAGGCAAAACTTTTCTTTTTTTTTTTCTTTTTTCTAGTTTTGGATAGCGTGCAGAGGTTTCATTGAAAGTAAAAGTAAATTCCACATTTTGGGTTGTCCCCAGAAAAGTAATAGAGGGGAAATCTTCCCGATGGGGACACTAGTACTGATGAAATTGGGGGCCCCAATGAATTCTCTTAATTTGCACGGATTCCCTCTCACTTCCTGTTTGGCTATGGGACAGGAAGTGAAGGGAAGTCTCCACAATGGGACACAGATGGTGAAAAAAAGACACAGGTTTTACCCTTCCCCGCTCTATCCACAATGGGGGGGAGTTTTGTCTAAAGTTCTACTTAAGTGTGAAAGTTTTTTACTGCTGCCTGTGGCTTTATTAGAAAATCATAGGTACTCAACCTGTGGCCTACCAGTTGTTGTGGAACTACAAGTCCCAGCATGCCCCAGCCTTTGGCAGTCATGCTTGTAACTGTCAGCCTTGCAATACCTCATTGGATTAAGTTCTGCAACAGCTGGAGGGCCATAGGTCAGGCACCCATGAAACCAGACGTGGAAGTGAGTAAGAATTTCAACTAACACAGACAAAGATAAAAATGCATTTTTAATGGTGTTGAGGAAAACTAGAGCCTTTTATATCTGTGGTTACTGATGAAGATTTTTACTCACTCACTCTGGTAAAACCATTGTCTTCATAACAGGAAGGTAGAGGAAATCTCTGACGCAGCTCCAGATAGCAGTATTAATCCAATAGAGCGGGGATAAGCAATTAGCGGACCTCCAGCTGTTGCCAAACTACAAGTCCCATCATGCCTCTGCCTCTGGGTGTCATGCTTGATGCTGTCAGTCTCGCTATGCCTCATGGGACTTGTAGTTTGGCAACATCTGGAGGTCCGCTAATTGCTTATCCCTGCTAGAGGTTCTAATCCTGCTAGTATACCCATAACTAAAAAGAAGTCTAGGCTGGACATACATTTCGCCTGCTGCGACTAGATGTGGCTGCGACTCTGTTCAGTATAATAACAGAAGTACCATGTGATCCGGTGCAGGCCAGTGCACTGCATTGTGTCCTGTGTTTGAGATGTCATTAGGTTAACATTGACATCCGCTGCAGACCACAACTGCAGTGTGTTTTGAGCTTGGTGCAGCGAACACACTTGGAACGCAGGCTTCCCGCACAATGTGAACAGGCCCTTACGCCACTGAAAGAAAAATATTCTTTCACACTATACTTGCTTTTTTTTTTACTGTGCTTTCCATTTTCATTTTGTTTTTCCTCTGACACAAGTCATGCATATTTACACACTTTGGAATTTGGATGGGATTATTGGCCACTGACTAATGCTTGTTAAAGAGGAAGTAAACCCTCTCAATTTTTTATTTTTTAATAAACCCTGTAAGAGAAAGGCATAATGAGCTAGTATGCTGTGCATACTAGCTCATTATGTGGCACTTACCTGAGAACGAAGTCCTCCTCAGTCCCGTCCATGTCCCCTCGAAGCTTCTTCCTGTTATCGGCGCTGTGATTGGCCAGAGCGGCAATGACATCACTCCCGCGCATGCGCGGGAATACGGCATTAACAATGTAATGGCATTCACAAAAAATGGCACGCTCAGTGTGCCTGCGCCGTTGCGCGCCGTAGACATCGGTGCATTCCTTATTGCAAATATCTCCTTAACCGTGTAGGTAATGAGATATTTTTTGCACCTACAGGTAAGCCTTAATCTAGGCTTACCTGTAGGTGCAAGGTGAAGGGGGGGGGGGGTTTACAACCACTTTAATACCTGTTGCCAACGACACAAATTGCTTTGTTGAAGTGCTGCCTTTGAGTTCTATAGACTTCCCAATGCCCAGAAAAAAATTAGCTTACTGTCTGTTTTTAGGCTACATTCACATCAGTGCGTCTCCAAAGTTGCATGACACGGCTTAAATAGGCTTCAAAAAAGGGTCAGCGCAGAGCATTGCACTCCGAGCCCACCCAGTTGTGTGAGGATAAGCAAATTCATTTTCGCTATTATCGCACTAAAGTTCCTTCCCGCCAATCAGGAGGCAGGTCTGTGAGACATGTTTACCAATTGTCCAAAGCGCCAGGTGATCCTATTGGATGTATAGCACTTTTGGCAGAAGAGGAGACACGTGGAGGAGGAAGCTGGAGGAACGGACACCACAGTCCCGCCACACAAGCGGTTAAGTGCCGGACCGCCTGTGCGGGGGGGTGTTCTCTTTTTTTTTTTTTTTTTTTTTTTTGTTGCGCTCCCGAGAGGGGGGGGGGGTTGTTTTTTTTTTCTGCCCCCCTCCCCCAAAGAAGAACCCACCTGCCACTGCCTGTCAGTCTAACCAGTTGTTTGCTGGTGGCCTGATGCGCTAAACATTTGGCGTTCTTTGGTGATGTCCAGATCTGACTGTAATGGGAATTCAAATGCCCCATTATATAAGAAATAATGGGAGCTATCGTGTAAGAAAGCATACACCTATCATTACAGACGAGGAAAATCATTCCCAACTGTGTGTTATCAAAGCATTCATTAAAGTGGAACTTCATTCTTCACACTCTCAATCAACATTGACTTTTCCTGATCATTATGCTGTTAGTATTAGTAAATAGGAAGGTATATTGTGTTTTTAAACTTTTTTTTTATTTCATTTTCTTTTATCCATTTCTTCAGTTGCTTCCTGGTTTCTATGCCTAGGCAAATTATGTCATGCATGCATCCCAGGCGTCTTCAGGAGGGGCATTCTCAGCTAAGTACACCCTCCTGCATGTATGCCTGAGCTAAGGGAAGAAGTATTTACTTCCTGGAATCCAATCATCTACCCTTACTCAAGATGACCACAGCCAGAAATGTTGGTGTGTTTTTCAGTGATTTGTTTAGCAGAACAAAAGCATATAGACCTGGATGGGAGAATTTGCTTTGAATATTAAAAATGATCATAAATGTATATAATTACAGTGTAGTTTTGCTTTAACCAGGCTTGAATTGTAGAGATGACCTAAACATTGGAGAATTATTTACAGAGAACATCAGACAGTCTTTCTCTGGGGATTATATCCCTGTGTATGGTCTTGTTTTATTTTTGCATTCTGCTTGCTTTGTGCATTGCATTGCTGTGTATTATTCTGCCAACCTTTTGAAGTAAAATGTGTGAAGTACAGCAAGCCTTACCAACCGCTTTTGAATTCTGTTGTAAGCACTTGATTTGTTTTTGGTTGCTTTGGGTTAGGAAACGACACTGGTTATCGTGGTTTTGTATTCACTTCATTGAGAAACATTATGTCTGTTCTGATAAAAGTTGGAATCTGATCGATTGCTAAAAGCAATGTGGTGAGTGGTTTTTCCTCCCACTTTTTTTTTTAATTATTATTAATTTATTTTATGGGCTGGCAAATAGCTTATCCTGTTACTTCATTATATGTTGCTTTGCACTATATAGTGGGACAATCCATTCATATGCTGTTGCCCACTAATGACTTTCTTTACCAAAATATTTAAGGAATGTCAGGAAGTGAAAGCCATTTATTTTGTACCTTATTCAAGAAGTCTAAATATCCTTTTTTTTTTTTTTTTTTTTTTTTTTTTGTGTGTCGTGTTGCAGTTTGTTTTTAACCTATTGAACAAACCTCATCCTAGGCTCTCAACCCTGTCCTCAAGTATCCCCAACAGGCCATGTTTTAGGTATTTCTCTTAGATAAAATAGCTGTCTAAAATGCCAAGCCATTGAGTGAGTTAAAGCATTTGTGCAAGATAAAGGAAAACCTAGGCTACATTCACACCTCTGCATTTTATTGTGGTGCATTAAAGCTGACATCCAATCATTATTCAAATGCTGCTTTTCAGTTGCTGCCCTCTTGCACAGTAAAGGTTAACAGTTTGTTTAGGGGTAAGGCTAGCTATGCTGTTTTTCTTTGTTCAGCACTGTGGGCTTGGAGAGATATCGGTCATTTTCCTCCTCTGCTCTAAACGATGGTGGAATCTCTCAGGAATTTGCTGAAATGTGATGGGATAAATACTTGCCTTACTCCTCACCCCCACAGGCTTTCCTCCCTACTATGCAACCAGTCTTCCAAAGTCCTTCCTCTTCCCCTCTTACGTCATGGAGTCTCTGACATCAATGAGTACAATGCAGGACCAGTACTCCTACATTGTACACTGATCGCCCACCCACAGAGAAGAGTGGAGGCGTGTGCTGGCTATAGGAGGAACAAGGAAAAAGGTGTTTCTTCTTATTCCTCTAATAACCACATATGAGGTTAACACATGCTACACAAGGGGGTAGTACCTGAATAAGAGTATGAATGCCGATTGTATATTTAGAGTAGATAAAAACCTTAATTTGCTAAAGCACTGTGTATTTTTAACTGTTGAAGTTTATTTTAACTTTTTTTTTTTTCTTTTTTCAATTTTGTTGCATCTCAGTACTGCTGATTTCCTGATTCCTATCTGCAGTCACTTCCTGTCAATATGCATGCACCCCAGGCATGGGGTTCTTGATGGTGACATTGGACTATTCCTGTATGATGTGTGTTGAAACCACAACTTGTAATTTCTGTTGGAAGAGCATGTGACAGGGTGACAACGTAAAACCACAATTAGGAGGCGGACACAGAAAGTTGTCCCTCTATAAAAGGAAGTTCCTGAACATGGCTCACCAGCAGATTTAAAATGTAATTTTATGATCAGGGTATCGATCGTTATTGAATGTGTTTACATATACATTGCAGAGGTATAAATGTAGCCTATTAAAGCGGCACAATCTGGATGGTTTTTGTAATGTTTGTGACAACCCTGTTTACATATAGTTTAATGACCAATGTGTTTTAAAAAACAATACCAGCAGTGGGTCTGCGCTTTCTCTTGGTGTCATGTAACATGGTTGAAGCCGTTGGGGAGGAGGAGATGCCTTTAGGGAAGGCTGATGAGGAATGTTGCCACACCTTGTGTCTGAGTCTGTGGAAGAGCAGATTATTTATGACCAGATCTTGTATGCTGTCTGTGTGACAGAGGAGGGGGCTTCTGGTTTTATTTCTCATATGACCTTGGCAACTCTTTGTGCTGCGTGGATACACATGCTTGCTTCTGTTACCTGGGAGATTGTTTTTTTTTTTTTTTTGTTACTTTTGTAGGAATTGAAAAAGACATAATCCAGGATGGAATTCCCCTTAAATGATCAGACTCCTGGGGCTTTTCCTTCTATTCATAAACTAGCTAAAAAAATGACTAAAGCTACACAAACCAACATGTATTGTACAATTTACAACATGAATGATGTTAAAATAGATCTAAACCCTAACTAGATGACAGTAATGTGTAGCATAAACGCATACCATCATGTTTTCTTTAAAATACAATTTTTTTTTTGCAATTCAGAGCATTTACACCAATGCAGGTGTGGCTGTGCACATACGCTTAGGGCAGCTCATTCATTTCAATGGACTGTCCTACATGTGAACAATCGCATAAAAGAAACAATGCATTTGGGGTGCTATTAAGAGTGAATCGCACCACACCTGCCAGTTTAAAATGCATTTTCATGCTCTGCAGGAATGTATGCAATATCGCACATCTTCCCACATCACAGAAGTGTAAACGGGGCCTACTTGCTGCTGATCTCGTCCAGCCATTTTTGTTAGTCATTTCCTATCTACTTGCACTTGATCCAGAATTGGCCCAGAAACCTTGTCAGTAACAAAGATGGACCATGGTTGCAAAGTGCGTGACTACACAGCTGCTGATGTGTTGACTTTTACATGAGTTTAGTGGTTGCCCTCCTGTGATCCATTGGCAAAGTATCGCCAAAATTGGTTTGGCGGCGGTGCGTCCATTAAGGGCGCAGGAGCACCCCCCCCTCTCCTGTCACTCTCACTATAGATGGATTCATGCATTGCATGAATCTATCTATGGTTGCCGCTGCCGCCTCCTATTAACGTGCCCGGCCCCTTGTCGGGCACCGGGAATATGAATTTTGGAAGCGCCTGATTAGAGCCATAGGCTCTAATAGGTTTCCTGATTAGAGCCTGTGGGCTCTAATAGGCTTCCAAAGGGGTAAACAGCAGGCGCCCTGCTGTGCGTTTGCTAATTACTCAGTGGTGTGTTGGGGAAGCGATACATCCTTTCCCTAACCCTGACCTGCCTCTCAGCCAATCGGGTTGCTCAGGTCTGGTTACCTGTCACCTGATTGGCTGAAACAGGTGCCGCTATTAGACACCTGACGTGAGGAGAGGATGGGAGTGCAGGAGACATGAATGACCCCACTCGTCGCCATCACCCGCTGCCCCACAAGATAGGGTAAGTGCCGGGCAGACGGCGGGTGGGGGGGGGGGGGGGGACTCGCACTGGCAGCGTTTGATGGGCACAGTGGCAGGGTTTTTTTCAAATTTGTTTTTTTTAGTTAGTTTTAGCACCGGCCGCCACTGGTTTGGCCATACGACTCTAATGTTTACAGGGCTGCATTAATTTGTGTATTTTTACTGTGTATGCCTATTATTCAACTTTAGGGTTTGTAGCTAAGGGAGATTTCTATCTTGCAAACAAACTGATATCATTTTTGTATGGTGAATTAGTGGCCATCTATCCCTTCCCTGCCAGGACATTGTATTCTGACAGTAAGCCCAGGTTCACACTGGGTACGATTTCCTTCGATTTGAGATGCGATTTCACATGTGAAATCGCATCTCAAATCGACGGCATTTGCCGGCAATGACACTGTCCTAATCGGTGCGACGCCGCATCTGCGGCGCTGCACCGATTTTCAAAAAGTAGTTCCTGTACTACTTTTTGCGATTTCGGGCCGCGATTTACATAGACATCTGTGCAGAAACCTGCACAGATGTCTCTTAAATCGCGGCCGAAATCGGGACTGCCAGCGGGAGTGAAGCCGTGCGAGTTCAGCTGAACTCGCACGGCTTCACTCCCGCAGCCCAGTGTGAACCTGGGCTAACTGCTTCTATCAAAATACACTGATCAGTGATTGCAGCTGAATGAAAAATTCTCCAACATGTCCCGTCAACAGAAGTCGATCAAATAAATTTGGATCGGTGTACAGGCATACCCCGCTTTAAGTACACTCACTTTACATACACTCGCAAATAAGGACATACCCGTAAGTGCCTTACAAGTAGTGTACAGACATTTTGCAGCCGCGGTAGAAGGAGCTGAAGCTCAGAGAGCATAGCCTGCCCTGTTCCAGTGTGCCCCTGACACCCCCACTACAGCCCCTGAGACCTCAACTACAGCTCCTAACACCCCCACTACAGCCCCTGACCCCCCACTACACCCTAGAAGTGAAAAAAGGTGTTGTTTCACTTTAAGTACATTTTCGTTTTACATACATGCTCTGGTCCCATTGTGTACTTAAAAGTGGGGTATGCCTGTATGTCCAGTGTAAAGTTGAAATAACTTGTCTCCCTGTACTTGTATTCAGTGATTTACTAAGTCAATATTGATCTGCTCAATCTCCTCCCACCAGCTCTGCACCTTTGGGTAAACCAATGCTACCAAACTCTGAAAGCATGTTTTTGGCAGGGGCGCTTTTGGCTTTAAGAAAAAAAAACAACCAAAGTTTGTGAGTTCTGAGAGTTTTTCAGCTGTAAAAACTCTCCAACGCCAACAGAATTCTGATAAATGTGGTTTACCAGTGTTTTTTAATGTTTTTTAATTGGGGGAAAAAAATCGAATAAACACTAAAAAAAGCTTTTGCAAAACTCGGTGCAAAGCTGCTGCCGTTTTTATAATGTTATTTTAACGTCCAGTGTGCCTTAAAGTGAATGTATAACCAACACGTATTGTACTCTTTGATCTGCTTGGTAAGGTCATCCATGCTTAAAAATACTGTATATAAAAGGGATCCGCTCTTTTGTAAGTATGCAGGTCCATTTTGAGCCAAACAAGTTAAAATATCTAGGTAATAGTTAATTGTGCCACATGTAGGCCTAAATACATTTTTTGACAGTTGCCTATTTTTGTAATGAGTCAAATGGATAAAGTCTACACTACACTATATTGGTGCGCCTCTTTCTCTCACCGCCCCCCCCCCCTTTATCCATTTGTTTCAGATGTTGGTGTTCTATTGATATGTGCCCTCTGTCGAAAAGTGCCTGCTCATGTACAGAATGGAAGGACACTCCAGCGGAGTTGCCGGTCAGCTGGAGTGACGTCACCATAGCGCATGCGAACATCGAAGGAGGGTTTTTCCGAAGAGAGAAAGCGGGCACTTTTTGATGGAGGGGAAATATCTACATAACACCGCGCCCCCCCTCCCCCAGCCAAAATGGAACACATGCAGCCTGGTGTCAATGTCGACATCCGTCGAGATTAACGGCTCTACCTGCAGAATTCTGTGTTTTTTACATTGTATTGTGACAATTTGTATCCATTTTGCTAATTTTTTATTTTTTTTTGCTGATTTTAATACAGCTTTCAGTTATTTTAATACAGCAACTTTTCAGCTCGAACACCAGTTGTCAGCTATCTCATTATGTCTTACTCGTTACCTTCCTAAAACACTGAAACTGGGAACGTGCGCCGCAGGCAGTTTTTTCATTTTCTAAAAGTTATGGTAACCCTTTGAAACTACCTCTGCATAATACAGACCGGAAAGAGCAGGTTTTCAGGACTCCCATTCTTGTCTCTTGGCTAAGCAGAAGTTTAATCCACTTATATTTTGCCTTCCCTGTTCCTTCCCCCAACCCCCATAATCAAAATGCTAATGACATTTTTAAATAACCCCTTTTCTGTTTGCATTGCATAGCTTATTTTAGCCCCAGTGACCATGTCATCTCTGGGTCTCTTCACTTCTCTATGCAATGCAGGCAGATCATAGCTTTATACAGAGCTTTTTTTCTCCAAAAATAGGTGCAGGAACTCAACCACGACCCCATTCAAATTTCACAAACAGTAGAAGGGTCTTAAAGGGGCATTAAATACCAGGATTTGTTACATACAGAGTGTAGAGTTTAGGGGGGTTACACACAGAGTGCAGAGCTGTCACTTGTAATCACAGAAACCAGACTTCTGTGTTTACAAGTGATTGTGGTGAGCAGGCACCAAAGGGTCTGAACCAGAGGTGGTGGAACTGATTTCCCCCAAGTTCCCCCTGAAAAAAAGCCCTGGCTTTATATCCCCAAACTATTCCCCCCACCCCCCCAAGTCATCTGTCCAGGAGAGCACAGGTGAGAACATGACTCCACTCCTGGAGGTAGAAAACACAATGTTAAAAGGCAGTGCCTCAGCCTAGTCCGTCTATTTGTTTCCCCTGCTGGAGGAACTCTGTGCAGGGAGGGAGGGTAGGAAACTTGCCTCTTCCTGCAAGTCGTAGTAAACCCAAATTTAAAAAATGAAAGCCATCAATATATATTGCTTTATCAATGTGCCTTTTTTTTTGTTTAGATATTTTTCTTTTTGATTCAGATACTGAACAGTCATTTCCTATTCCTTCTCTGCAGTGGCAACAATCTGCAGGCGTGTGGCCCCCTGCAGCATTTCCACTGCATTGTGAGTGCGCTCTCTAGCTATAACAAAAAGAAAGCCAAGTCTACTCTGCATGGCTGGGGAGCAGGACCAAGCTGTAGCACCGAACACAGACATCACTAGTAAATGCTATCAGTCTGCCCTGCAGTCATTGGCAAGGGTAGCAAGGCTCAGCTGAGCAGCCACTGCCAATCAATGCTGCTATCTGCCCCTTCTGGATTCTGGGAGACTGAGGGGAGGAATAAAAGCATGTATTGATAGTGGCTACTTTGCTGAACCTTGGTAATATTGCCTTTGACATCGGGGAAGACTAATGGCGTATTTACTAGGGATGTCTGTGTGTTGTGCTGCAGCTTGGTCCTGCCTGCCATGCAGGGTTTAGAAAGAGTGGCACTTGCTGCTTTTATTTGTATGAACATTTTTTACACAGGGGTTGAGGTAAGAGCATGTGGATTTGACATGACGCTGCATTTGACGCAATGGCTAGCAAAAAGTCAAGGAACAAAAGGCTACATGTAAATATTTAATGGTTTTAGCATATTCTGTATACAAACATGTGGCATGCTATATAACCTAATTTTACATTTTAGGAAAGGGAGTAGGTTTCAGAATTGGTCTCTCATTATTCATATATTTTACTTATAATATGGCAGCTCTGGGAGTTCTGGTAGATATTTCAGTGCTGGAGTCAAGTGGATCTAAATGCAGATGTATTTTTTTTGTTTTCCCTTTAATGCCTTCTATGCATGAAGGTAAAATAACCTTCTGTGTACAGCTCCCTCCCCAGCCCCCCTAATGCTTACCTGAGCCCTATATTGATCCAGTCACTCACTGTTCAGGGCAGTTCCACTATAGTTTGGCTGCCGCAGTGCTGAATGGGGGGAACTGAGTTGTGTATGGTCAGCCTTAGGGATGATGAAAACATTTAGGCCCCCTTTCATCCGTTTGCGGATGAAAAAGGGACATACATTGGTCCCTAGGTGATTGCGGGTGTCAGCGGATAAACATCCGCTATCACCCACCTCCGCAAAGATCTGATTTTTGCGGACGGAAGAAAACCCTATTTTTTCTTCCGTCATCGGATCAGATGAACACGGACACACGGTCCGTGTTCATCCGATCCCCCCATAGGGGAGACCGGCTCAGCGGGGATATACGGAGCGATCCCCGCTGAGCTTACGGACACACGGAGGCGGATCATTACTGATCCGCCCTGTGTGAAAGGGCCCTTATAGGTTGGAAGTGTTCTCTACCATTCCCCAAAGAAAGTTCCTAAATATCCTGGGGATTAAATTGTGGGCAAACTGGACCATTTAGGCCTCTTCCACACAACGGACTCCGTCGCTACGGAGTCCACCAGCTCAGCGGGAGATCTCGCCGCTGAGGCGGCAGATGACAAGTCCCTCTCTGCTCACTGAGCAGGAAGGGGCTTGTGCAGCGCCTCTGTCTCCTATGTAGAGATCTGATGAAAACAAAGAGCATGTCCGTTTTCATCAGATCTCACCCGATCCGCCATAGACAGATGAGGACCTATAGCCATCCATCCGATTTTGGGCGGATCGGATTGGGTCAGATGTCAGCGGACATGTCTCTGCTGACATCCGACACGCCATAGGACTGCATGGAGCAGCCGTTCAGGTCCGCTGTCAAAACTGACAGGCGGACCTGAACGGTCCGATCGTGTGAAAGGGGCCTTATTGTAGAGAACTGTATGGTCTTTCACCTTAAAGGGGTTGTAAACCCTTGTGTTCTTTCACCTTATTGCATCCTATGCCATTTCGTTCCCTGGGCAGAGACGTGCTCTTCCCCTCAGCCCGGGGTTCTTGGCTCTTGATTGGATAGATTGATAGCAGCGCAGCCGTTGGCTCCCGCTGCTGTCAATCCAATGGTGTGGGCTCCAGGGGGCGGAGCCGAGTTCAACATTCTGTGTCTATGCACGCAAATGCTGGACTCAGGAGCGCACCCGCAAAGTAACCCCATGGGAGAGTGCTTAACCGATGCGAGGAGGAGCCACAAGCACTTCCGGGGGACCCCAGAAGACAGTGCTCAGGGCCACACTGTGTAAAACAAACTGCAGGTAAGGTGCAGCGCAAGAACAGGTAAATTAAAAATGCAATGATAAATACAGTATTAAAAGAGCAATCACTTTAAACACACAGGATCTAAAAAATGGGATGTCCAGTGCACTGCACCACATTAAAGCAGGGGTGTCAAACTCAATTTTATCGTGGGCTGCATCCGCATTATGATTGCCCTCAAAAGGGCCGGTTGTATTTGTAAGATTAGATGTCCAGCGCATCCCCTCCCCTTTACATTAGATGTCAAGAGCCACCCCACCATCAGAAGTTAAGTCCCCCACTCTCCTTTGCGTCACAGTGCACCCCCTTTCCTTATGCTGCTGCTGGGAAGAAGCTGGATGTGAGGGCCACATGAAATGGCCTGGAGGGCCGTATTCAGCCCGCAGGGCTTGTCTGACACCTGTGGTTTAAGGTATAGAATTCTTTCCTTCCCTGTGAAGGCACATTTTACCAAATCGGTGCTTCATGGGCTTTTCATCACCAGACTCCAGTTTCTCTCATGGCTGCCACCTGTTCTGTTCACTCATGTGTTAGGTTTTACCAGGTGGATGTGCAGGCCTTAGGCTGGGTTCACACTACTACACTACTTTCATCCTACTTTGCTCTGTGTTCAATGTTTCCCTATGAGAGCGTCTTGTAGCGTCCTACACAAGTCGGTCCGACTTTGAAAATGCTCCCTGTACTACTTTTGGTCCTACATTGATCCTACTTCAGGCCCATTGAATATCATTGAAGTCGGACCAAAGTAGTATCCTGTTCATGAAAGTAGGATGGATGTAGGACCAATGTAGGATAAATGTAGGACCAATGTAGCAGAGCAAAGTAGGATGAAAGTAGTGTAGTAGTGTGAACCCAGCCTTCAAGAGTGCAATAATAATTCTAAAGGAGACTATAAATAACTACTAAAATATAGACTTCTAAAAAATAGCATTGTTATTTATTTCCCAGTATTGTGAATAGTGAACAATTAAATTTTGACTTAAAGAACAAGAATGCACACATTGTTATTATAAATCGTGACTGGAGTTTTCAAAACCTAAATTTCCAGACCAAGTTTAGCAATGTCCGTATATGTTAAATCAATTTGACAATAACTCTATGACTAACTTGAATGCTTGGCAATCTGTCTTGTGACTAGGAACACCAACAGTTGTGCATTCCAAGTTCTCTGCTGCAAAGACGAGTAATATGTTTACGACAAGGGGCATTTTAGTTTTGGACTTGGAAAGTAATTTTGTAGTTATTAAAGGGGTTAAACTATGCTGACTGATTGGCATTCAGCTGACCCAGGTAGAGCCCTCTCCATGACTTCCTGTTGGTCCCCGCTGGTCCCTCCCCTGACAGTCCCCTCTTTACCCTTCTCCTACTTTCCGACCCTCATACTGAAAACTACCCACACTCTGTCTACTGTATAGGCACTCTGTATAGACACTCCGTCTATACTATCCCATCCTATTCTATCTAAGCCTAGGTCGGAAATTTGATTTCTGCTGTAACTCTGTACTAATTTTATCGAAGTCGACACCTACTTTTGATTATATAACAGTTCAGCCATATTTGACCAAATAAAGAATAGATAAAAAAAAAAAAAACCTAGGTAAAGCCACTTATACAGCATCAATACGGCTCTTTTCATATTGGAGGCCAGGGGTGGTAAAAACAGGCGATTGATTTGTGTATTTTAAGACGCTGGATGCATTGCTTGAAAGCAGAAAGTAAGGGTCTGGAGTAGGACCAGAGGAGGGCTGGAGCTCCCCTGCAGCTGCAGGAGAGGTGCGAGGGCCACATAAAATGGCCTGGAGGGTCGGATTCGGCCCACGGGCCTTGTGTTGGACACCTGTGCATTAAAGTATAACTAAAGGGGGGGGGGGGGCTTTTATTTTTTTAAGATGGTGGAGAGAGAATGGAATGCTTGTCGGGTTTTATTGCTGTCTGTTCCCATGTTAAAGCGAAGGTCCGCTGTTGTTGTTGTTGTTGTTGTTGTTGTTTTTTTTAAGTCAGTAGCTACAAATACTGCAACTGCTGACTTTTAAAATAAGGACACTTACCTGTCCAGCACGCCCGCAATGTCAGCACCTCAAGCCGATCTATCGCTCGGCTCTCGGACGCTACCATCTTTGGTAAGGGAATTGGGAAGTAAAGCTTTGCGCGATCTGAATGGTCCCTGCTGTCTTCTGGGACCTGTGTCCTTCATTTTCAGGGATTTCCTCTCCCTTCCTGCTTTGACTATGGGCCAGGAAGTGGAGGGAAATTTGACAGGGGTTATAACCCTCCTTTACTGTATCCAAAATGGAAGGAAAAAAGTTTTGCCTTTTTAGTTTACTTTAGCAAATAGACAAGAGAGTTCTCCATGACTGCTGGATACTGTTTACTTCCACTTCTACTTCCATGTGGTTTACATAGATAAACACAAATAACAAATAATTAGCATTTGGTGTTGGCTAATAAAGCCATTAGTCTATTCCTAAATGAACATTTACCTGTTCATGTGTTGAAAGTTGTCAGAAATACTGAACAAATTCTGACACGGTTCCATTATAATCCCATTTTATCTCCATCTATTGTCTATCCCGGTAACAGGTTTCCATGGCTACATTGGTTAGTTTTTGTCATGTTTTGTGATTGTGTACTCCTTGCAAAATCATAGAGGATTAAAGGATAAGTGTTCATAACAATCTCTTCCCTACACTCCCCTCTTACAGAATTTTTGTAAATGATCATACTTGCCTGTAACAGAAGAATTGCAGGTAAATTCTTGAAGGGTGGAGAGTCACTGCCAGGTGGGAGGTAGGGTAGTGAGCCACATACTCCCCAATATGTGGGCTTTTTGTTTTCTTCCAGGATCTGTATAAAGAAGTGGAGGGGAGAGAAGTAGATGGGGAGTAGGGATTGCCTGGATTTAAAGCAAACCTGTTTCTTCTCTGTCTATGAACAATGCGCTCATTTACATTCAGACATACCTGTTTATACATTGATGGGTTGTCACTTCTCCACAATCCTGTCTGTACCACCTCGGAGGAATTGGGTGTGGGCTGCATGAACTCCACAATGCCTGGCTTACATTGTAAGAAGGGATGGCTGCACACCAATGCCCCTCACCTTTTTGAAAGCTAAATGTAGACACAACCATTCTGGCCATAATTTGCCCGCCTGTTCACCGACATGTTTAGCCCTCTCGCAAGGCTTGGTCACAGAGTGGACAGTCTGTCTGCTTTTAGAACTACCACGTCTCAGGTGGCCTTGGTGTTTGCTATGGCATGCAGACATGCCATCAGGGGAATGGTTGTCTCTTCCTGGTTCTTGCAACCAGCTGAAACCCTACAGAACACAGCTGGATTGCTGTGCTTGTGTGCTTCACCTTTTAATCACACAATTACTCCTCTTTAGAGTTTGTGTGTGTGTTTTTGCACTCCTAAAATGCATATAAAAGTAGATGGTGGGTTTATTCCTCTTACTATATTAAGTACAGTACATGTACGTTTTTTTTTTTTTTTAAAGAATGTGAAAGTTTGCCTCTGGGGTAGGAGTGAGAACAATGAGGAAATGGAAACTTCTCAGACCTAATTATAGGTCCCAAGCCATGACTGCAGACAGGTAAGGTAGGCCTAGACCCTAAACAGTGGTAAATGTTCTCAGTGCTGGCACAGAAGTAGATATTGCTTTACTATTTTCTTTCTTGCCAAGTTATGGGGTATTTTACAATGATGTGCATTTTTTCACACTTTTTTTTATTTATTACCCATGCTTTCATGATGTGCTGTGATCCATGTAGAACAGGGGTAGGAAACCTTGGTGTAGAACAGAGGCAGGCATCATCAGCACTCTTATCTGTGGTGAAACAATACCCATCATGCCTCTGCCTCTGGGGCTTATACCCAGGGCTGCCAGTCTTGAGTGCTTCATGTGAGGGCTGACTGTGTCAATTACAACAAAGTGATACATTCCATTTTATATTCACTTTTTTTACTTTTTTTTTATTTGAATAAAATGTGGCTGTATGGTTGTTTGCCACAGTATAGAACGTTTGATTACTGGCACACATCCTCATTGTAAGTATATGCACAGGACAGCCTCATGACCAGTGACAGCCAATGGACATGGTATATGATGATTTTACAAGCACATGGGATATATGAGATTCTTTTGTCACCAGGACCATTGTGGATTGGGGGTGCTCTATTGTAAGACTCTCCTAGGAAAGCAAATGATTGGAATGGGAAAGGTTTGTGAGAAATCTTCAGGGTGGGATGTGACCCATCTCCTAGTCAGGATTATTCAGGCCAAAGCATGGCACACATCTGGGAAGAATGTGGGGAAACCTGTAACTCCTTGTATATGTAGCTGACAAGTTTTTTGTTTTAGCTAGGAAATTAACCTTTTTACTCTTGCCTTGTGGTGTTTTTTTTTTATTTATTTTTTTATGACCTTAGTGAGGCATCCCACGCAAGCATGACTTTCTTTGTACTTTTTCCATTTGTCCTTTTTTTTTGGTGAAGCCTTTTCAGTGCTAATTACCAATGCCTGGACAAGCGAGGCTGCCAGTTCTTTTGTCTGCAGTCTTTAAATTTTCTTGGCTCTGAGTCAGAAGTTTGAAAAATTCAAATCGATAACCAGAAGCTGAAGCAATGTTTTCAATCTCTCCAGGACAAAAAGGCCTGGATAACGATCATGATTCCAGGCCATAAATATCTTTCAGTATAAATCTGGCCATACATTATAAAATTTTCTTTTAGATTTACCCTTCAACTATGTAGTGCAAGGGCCCAGGGCTGGACTGGGGGAAAAAAAAACAGCCCTGGAAATAATTTCCTACCAGCCCCATAGCATTATTATACCAGATCAGCGGCATAACAGCATTTTTTCTTGTTCATAAAAGGGAAAACCATAAATTTTATAGCACAATTGAAGAGTGTATTATATATAGATAAGACCCATATGAAAGCACATAGGGCTAGGGAATATATATATATATATATATATAACAGAAAATTTCAGTTAAAAGTGGAGCAATCATCATGGTGGACAACTGGGAATGTGGCAAGGGAGGGACTCTGGTGACCAGAGACCACCTTCCGCAGAAAGAATACACTAAGGTAAGGGGGGGGGGTTACTGATATAAGGGGGAAACCTTTTATATCAGTGCCCCCTTACATTATTGTATTCACTCCCCCCCTTACATCAGTGACCCCCCCCAGACTGGCCTGGCGGCGCTGTCGCTGACCTCCTCTCAGGTGCACCGTGCGAGGCTCAATCAGACGGCTCCAGCTTGGTGGCTCTTTTTTTTTTTTTTTTTTTTATATAGTCTCCTCTCCACAGTCCACACACATCTGACTTCTCCCATGACCCCCATTCCGGCAGCGCTCCCACTCTTGACTCCTTTCGGGACTCCCCCTCAGAGACTGCAGATATAATATACTATAAGACAAGAGATGGTCAGAGGCTGTGGGCATTGTACAGGAGATGATTAGAAACTGAAGACATGATGGTAAAAGAATGTAGACATGATACAGGTGATCTATGCCGCCTTACTGTGCCCATCTATGACGCCTCACTGTGCCCATCTATCCTGCCTCATGCCTCACCGTGCCCAGCATTGCCGCCTTGCCTGCCAAACATTGCAACCTCACCAGTCAGTCAGTGCCAGTGGCTTACATACAGCGGGCATCTCGTTTCGCTGTGTCACGGAGCTCAGTCAAAAATGTTCAGGGCCGGGCACGCTGTGAGAAAAGTCCCGCCCTCCTAGACCAGCTTGTGTGATAGACGTGGTGTTCTGTCTATCACACAAGCTGGTCTAGGAGGACGGCGGGACTTTTCTCACAGCGCCCCCGGCTCCGAACATTTTACAGTCACACTGAGCTCCGTGACACAGCGTGACTACGCTTTGTGCTATGCTGCAGCCACAGCGTAGCTCAAAGTGGCCCAAGGACAGGCAGCAGGAAGTATCCCGGTAGGCCAGTCCGGCCCTGCAAGGGCCGGCCTGATTGCATACAAATTGAAAGTGTTTACGTTTGACCTCATATGGTTTTGGTAAATTTAAAAGTGTGCAAGAAAATTTTATAATGTATGGCCAGCCTAAGTTTCAGTATGAGTTAAATGATCTAGGGCTGCAACTAACGATTATATTCATAATCGATTAGTTGGCCGATTTATTGTTTAGATTAATCAGTAAATAACCTTAAAAAAAAAAAAAAAAGTGATTTGCATTTCTACATTTTTTTTATTTTTTTATTTTTTTGGGCATTTTGTTGTTGGGTAGATTATGTAGCGCTACCTCCGGAGCTGCTGGTTGATTTGGGGATCGGCCTACTAAGTTACCCTGGGGATAGGCCTACTAAGTTACCCTGGCAGTGTCTAGGGGTGTAACAGTGAGAATAGCAACAGTGAGTGGAGGTCCAGACATTCAATAAAGAGTTTCAATGCTTTATTGCCCAGGCCAAACACGGCCAACATCAACACAATTTGGGGAGATCAAAGGTGATGAAGGATGAAAAAGAGAACCATGCGGTATCAGGCCTGGATATAGAACCGAGCAATACGCTGCTCTGCATTGAACCAATTTGGTTACACGTCGCCACTCTACTCTGAGTGGGTGAAGTGCCCCCGGACAGATCCCTGTGATAGGCCTGGCAGCCGGAGCGTCACTTAGGATAATACTGGGAGGAACAGGTCTCTCGCACAGACCTGTCTCTAGGGCCCCTGCCACAGGCAAATTTCAATAGAGGACTTGAGTGAATAAGGAAAGAGAATCCTCCCAGTAGGCTTTTCTATAAATGGTCCCCGGATGACTGCAAGCATACCTGTCAGTGGTCCGGACACCCGATCCCAGGCTGGGATTCTTTCAGTAGGCCTTGGAACCCAGTGGAACGCTGAGGTCCCTTCTCTCATCAGGATGAGGTTCGCTGCAGAGTTCAGCTCTGGCCAGGTGGGCCGCGCCGGCGGGGTCCATGGATGCACGTACCCTGAAAGTGGGTACCGCACCTGGAACGGGGACCCCGCGGAAAAGAAGGACCCTCAACACATGACCTCTGTCCCAGATATACCCCCCCCCCCCCAGCATGCCCTGCGAGGGAAAACATCTTCTAATTGGCTGCTGAGAGAAGATAGAACCCCTCTGGCGCCAGCTGCCGGCCAGAGGTGGCATTGTACTCCCTGACCGCAGACTGACGCAGTGGACATTTCCAGAATGACAGAGGTCCCAAATTTAAACAAACACTGGAAGGGAGCAAAGTAACTCTCCCTTCCCACTAAATTTAGGCGTAGTGCCCATGCTAAAAGCAAGGGGGCGCTACAATTAAAAAACACAAATTGCCGCAAAACGTATTGCATGCTTTTCTGCAGCTTCACCATTGAAGTATATTGAACCAAAAAAACAAAATGGCACCGTTTTGCATTAAAAAAAAACGTTCTTGCCCTTTCCAAATATGCAGCAGCTGAAAAAAGCATTGATGTTAACGTGTCCCATAGGAAAACATGTAAATGAACTTTAGTGTGTTTCTGCAAAAAGCACCAAAAAACAAAGGTGTGACCCCGGCCTGAGATGTTTAGTAACATAATGGGGTTAAAAAAAAACTAAAGTACAAAAAGAGCAAATAATCGCTACTGTAAGGGGCAACAGTGAAAGTAATATTTACAGTAGCAATTTGCTATTTTTGTACTATAAAGGGATCTTTTATTTTTAACCCTATTGTGTTACTGGCCGATTAATAGATTATGAAATTAATCGATTACTATTTTTATAATTAATTAGTTGTTTCAGCCCTAAAATGATCCACTAGTGACGTTTGTTGGTAAAATAAATGCCCCCTTGTATGGTTCTCTCCATAGGTGGCCTTTTGGAAAGTAGTTGCAAAGCTTCAAGCCCCTTTTTGTTCAGTTTCACTTTGGGAATATTAAATACAGATCTTAACTGGAGTGTTCACTGGCATTTTGACAACCTCCTGCCCGCACTAGCATTCCTTTGGGCTATTTCACCCAGAGGACTGGAAGGTCTGTCTATTCATGTGACAGCTGATTGGCTGCCACTGTGGTCACATGATCAGTAGCCAACCTTTAGTACAAGTGAGTATGTGTATATATGTGTGTGTGTGTGGGTGTGTGTATATGAGTTAGGGACTTTCGTGCAGCATGTGGATTTAAAACCCACCCATTTTGCATAGGCTTTCAACATCCTTTCCTTAATACTGAAGCCTAACAGGTTGTTTAACCACTTGACCTCCTGGAAAATATACCCCCCCCCCCTTTCATGACCAGGACACTTTTTGCGATATGACACTGCTTTAATTTAAATGACAATTGTGCGGTCAAGCAATGCTGTACCCAAATGACATGTATATAATTTTCCTCCCCACAAAATGAACTTTCTTTTGGTGGTATTTGATCAACACTGCATTCTTTATTTTTTGCGCTATAAACAAAAGACCAGTGCTACAAATATGCACTGTCACTTTACAAATGACACTGTCTGAGAAGGGGTTAAACATCTCGGATGATCAAAGGGTTAACTGTGTACCTAGCCAGTGTTTTGTGTTTACTATGTGTGCTGCTTTTACTAGAGAAAGAGATGGACTTGAGTCCCTGGTTTTCAGGAACACAGAATCCATCCCTTTACCCCTGTCAGAATGGAACTCTGCCTTGTTTACATAGGCAGAGCTACGTTCTGATTCTCTGCCTGATGATCGGCGGGTGCCAGCAGGCATTGAGTGCCCAGCACCTGCAGGTTAGCGTCTGCTGTAAAATAATCACAGCAGAAGGGGCGTGATTGTGTGTGCCCCCCCGCAGGCAGAAGTGTGGGATCACGTGTGTATGTCTATCTGTACTCCTTTTAAGGGTCCATGCACACTGGGTTTAAACACTGCTTCAACAGGAGTTCTGTGTTTTGCCTGTAGAAGCAGCTCAGTGTTCTGCTATGTGTCCATGTATATTAGGACATTAAGGCTGCTTTCACACTGAGGCGTGCAGCCGCGGTGAAGGTATAGCCGCGCTATTTGTAGCGCGGCTATACCGTCGTATTTAACGCGATATTCGGGCGCTAGCGGTGAGGTTTTAACCCCCGCTAGCGGCCGAAAAAGGGTTAATACCGCGGTATTACCGCGATTTCCCATTGATTTCAATAGGAAGGCGCAGTATAGGAGCGGCGAACACACCGCTCCTATACCGCGGTAAAGATGCGGCTAGCAGGACTTTTGGTGCGCTCCTGCTAGCGCACCGCTTCAATGTGAAAGCCTTCGGGCTTTCACATTGAACTCTACAGGGCATAATTTTTCATGCGGTATAACAGCGCTATTTTTAGCGCTGTAACGCATGAAAAACGCCCCAGTGTGCAAGGGGCCTTAGAGGCATAATTTTAAGTTGAACATTTGAGGCAGAGAAAAAAAAATCCTCCTGGTTGGTGTTTTTGAGAGGAGTTTTCTGGCAGAAAAAACACTATACAAGTGTACAAAAAAGATTATATATATATATATATATATATATATATATTATATATATATATATATATTTTTTTTTTTAATTATTATATTTATGCCAGGGAAACTGGTGTTTTTTAAAGTCCAGTGTGTGTGTAGCCTATCTGTGTTTACCCCCTCTAAACTGGAACAGGAAAGCTTGCTGAAAACTCTTTAAATCACGGGGCAGCACTGGATTTCTGACAGGATCAGCATGTATTTTTAACAAATATCTACCAATTTACCAAAATGCTTAAAAAGTTTTGATAGACTAAATACAAAATGGCTGTCGTTATGGTTTACATAACCTTTAGGCCGGGTTCACATATGTGCGGCTGCAGTTTGCAGTCTGGGATCCTGTGCGTTTGGGATCGCACTGTGGGCACCCCGGACATGTTTGAACTGACTCCATTGATAGCTGCTCACATTCAAATGTTGTGCGAATGGGATGCGGTTTAAAACGCCTCCAATTCACATATATGTGAAACTCAGCCTTAATCTGTTACTGGTCCAGAATAAAGCTAACATTATGAACATTATAAAGTCTGCCATACATGACCCTGGTGTTTAAGGCCAGTTCACACTGATGGGGTGTGGTTTGAGCGCACTACAGGTGCAGCGCAGTTTAGCCACAGGTTTGATGCGGGTTAGCTGCACTTTCCCATTGATTTCTATTATCGTCCACAGTTTTGGTGTGGTTTCAGAAAGTAGACATATGATGCGCTTTCAGAAACTGAACCACAAGTCTGGAAGATAATAGAAGTCAACGGGAAAGCATAGCTAAACCTCACCACATCAGTGTGATAGGGGCCTACCTGATGGCAGGGTACACAGGTGTACCACCCAGCTCTGCTACCAGTCTGTCAAGCGCTTTGGAGAGGGTGACAGTTGTTGTTCCTGTACAGTGTTTTGTGTTTTGTGAGCAGTGAACAAAGTGTCACCCCCACACAGTACAGGGAGAGATGGAGACAGAGGAGTGAAGATTGCACTGCAGGTGGTGGAATTCCACAAGTCTGATAGCATGGGAAAATTCTCTACAGAGTATACAGCAGACAAAGGGAGTGCTAGTGTAGCAACTTCTAATCTCACATGTTTTCTTGTCTCTGGTTTTATGAACGTTCGCCCTGACTGCACTTAGTTACATCTTTACTGATATCTGTGTCTGCACAGGTTAGGGTGTGAAATAATATCAGGAGGACTTTTTCTTTTTCCTTCGACATTAAGGGAAAACTATAGACAAAGCACACATTTTTTAAGTATAGCGCTCACCCCCGAAGGAGCCACTGATAATGAATGGGATGGCTGATTTACCTCATGGTTCTCTCCGAATGTCTAGGGATGAATGGTGCACACAGCAGCAGCAAAGGAATGTCCACGAATAAATGTAATAAATGTATTTTTATGTGCTCTTTATTACCCAGCCGGGTAAAAACAGTGAACAGGTGATGAAAGGGATAGAGATGGAAAGGAGAACAGCAGATTCAGGCTTAGTATCTGGAACAATCCTGTTCCTATGCACAACACTCTTACACCACTCCTGTTTGAGTGGACTTAGCCTGCCCGGATAGGCCTCTCTCACTGACCTAGCAGGCGGAACACCGCTCGAATCTCTTTAGAACAGAGTCTCTGCCACAGGCCCTCTTGAATGTAGATACGGAGATAGCCCTCCTAGGTAAAGTTACGCCTGAATTCTCTTTTTTTTAATGTCGCCCAGGTACCGACTGAAAGAGGAGTCAATCCTTCCGTGTCTGGTTACCTCGATCCCCGGTGGTTCGTTGGCGCTCCTCAGATAGACTCTCCACCGAACAGCTAAACTCGCTTGGGATCTTCAAAGTGGGAACCCAGTCGACCACTGGGTCCCCGTCCTGCTCAAATGCCCTGGACCAACTTAGGCCCGGAACCAGGAACTCTGCATAGCACGCACACTCCGGCCAGGTAGGCTATAACGCCGGAGCGCTGTGATGTGGTCACCCTAAAGGTGGGTGCCACACCGGAAGTCCGCCTCATAAAATGGCGTCTGTCTCATAAGTTCCCTCTCCCAGCATGCCCAGCGAGGCTCAAACCTCCTGATTGGCCACTGGGAGAGAACACCCAAACCTCAACTCTACTGCTGCCACCTACCGCACCGGGGTGGGAAAACACCCCAGCACGACAGAATGAGCCCACAGCACAGCCAAGCTGAAACAGAGACCCTTTCCAGAATTGAAATTAAAATCCGAGTCACTTATACTCTGATTATACTCTAAATTTTGATAGCACCGGTTACCTTTGAAAGTAACCAGGCGCTACATAAGGTACATGCGTAGGTGTTCCATACAGCCCCATTTATGTCAATTGGAATGCATCAGCTACACAGACACAGCAGCTGCTCACAATGTGACAGCAGTGCGGGTGCAGGTGCGTGGCCCTGAATGCACACTGTCTGCACTTTGGGATGGGGCTGTCTGTCAGGTTGGGAGCAGGTGCTAAATGGGGACTGCCCCCATGGAGATTCACAGAGCACCGATGTGGCCCTTGTAAGAGCATACGCTGTAGTACCTTTGTATGAACAAGGCCTTAAAGAGACCCTGTCACCAACTTAAAATATGTGGGTAAAGGACAGAAAATAAGTTGGATGCTTTTCACAGTGTTTTTTAAAGTGTTGTTTAAAAAGAGCCAATGCAGCCACCAAAGTCGAAAAATGCAGCTTGCCAGTATAAATAATTTTTTTTGGTTTAGATGTGCGTTAACAAATGTTTTTGTTTTTTCATAATATATTGGAAGATTTGGCATCTATATTGTTCACAGATTTGTTCAAAAATATGGCTAAATATCTGTGTGTGCGCAAAACAAATAAAACATTTTTTTTCTTATTGTTCGCAGGTCACCATTGATTTTGGACATAGTCTCCATGTAGAGGTAAGCAATTATGTCATCTACCAGAAGGTCTAGTCCTAAACTGATTTACAGGCTGTGGGATGATTAGCATCTAACATCCTTATGTTTTTAAATGAGGTTTCCAGTGCTATACTAACTTGCAGTGGTGCAGTATATAAGTATTATTGCTCCATTTTATAACAGTTCAGTCACGTACACAAATGTGGACTAGATGCCATCTCTAGGCTTCTTTTTAGTCAATTTATGATGAATTCTAGCACACTAGCACCAGCTGTAGTTGTTTGGGCTTGTTCACACAGGACACTTTACTGTGGGCCCCATGCAGGTCTGTTTTCCCAGCAGGGGGATGCACCAGTATTATATAGGACACAGCGGCTCTGTCCGTGCAGCCACGTGTCCCAATAGAACTGAATGGGATGCCAGTACGGAGATGCATTGGTGTTGCATGCTGAGAAAACAGACCTGCATGGGCCTGCAGTAAAGCACCCCATGTGAGCAAGTCCTTAAATGTGTTTTGCCCAAATATATTGGTTACAATGGATAACAAATATTTTGTTTCATAACATGTTTGGGTGTATCTCTTATGAATTTTTGCCTGCTAATCAAGAAAATAACCTGTATTTAACCTATCGCGTTCTATTTTATAGAAATCCTCCGTATTTGCAAATTCTTCTTATATAAATTTAGAGTTTTACAAATTTTTCAAGAGTACAGGTATTTAACTGGCCTAACTGCAGTCCAATCCTTTTACTAACATACTTTTCTCTTTCGTTCATAGACGGACACAGCATCCTTTGACCTTAGGGTTATGTCCTTCCTACCAGGAGATTTTAACTCTCCTAGTGAAAGCGGATATAACCCTAATGTCAAAGAATGCTGTGTCCGTCTATGAACTCAGAGAAATGGATTTTACGGTGAGTACAAAAATCCTATTTTCTCTTTCGTTCATAGACGGACACAGCATTCTTTGACATTAGGGTTATATCCGCTTTCACTAGGAGAGTTAAAATCTCCTGGTAGGAAGGACATAACCCTAAGGTCAAAGGATGCTGTGTCCGTCTATGAACTCAGAGAAATGGATTTTACGGTGAGTACAAAAATCCTTTTTTTTGAGACGTGTTACTGCCATCAATTTTTTTTAATAAGATTTTATTTTCCTTTAAAATGGTACAAATTCTCAGTTTAACCACATTCCTGCAACACTGTACCCAAATTTTTTTTTTTTTCCCTTAAAGGGGTTGTAAAGCTTCCTTTTAAAAAACAAACATGTCATACTTGCCTACACTGTGCAGTTCCTTTTGCACAGAGTGGCCCCGATCCTTGTCTTCTGGGGTCCCTCTGCGGCTGTCTCGGCATCCTCCCCGCATCAGCTAACCCCTGTTCTGGGAAGTGCTCTCCCAGGGCGGTTAGCTTGCGGGCGCGCTCCCGCGATACAGTCGGCGGCTATATCACTCGGCCCCGCCCCCGGGCACACCGCGTCATTGATTTGATTGACAGCAGCGGGAGCCAATGGCTGCGCTGCTATCGATCATCCAATGAAAGGCCCAAAAAGCCCGGTCGAGAAGCCTGCGCGTTCACAACGCAGGACATTCGAGGGCTCAGGTAAGTAAACTGGGAGGCAGGCAAACATCAGATGTTTTTTCACCTTAATGCATAGAATATCACGGGCACTTGTGCCCCCTAGGTGGCTGGGAAGCCCAGGACGTCGTATGACACCCGTCCAGAATGGGAGATCCCTCCTGCGGACGTCATATGTACATGGGCAGTATGGGAAGTGGTTAAACAGAACTTTCTTTTAGTGGTATTTAATCACCACTGGGCTTTGTTTAGCAAAAAAACAAAAAAAAACAAAGACCAAACATTCTGTAACAAAAAATGTTTTCCTTGGTTTCTGTTATAAAATTTAGCAAATACATAAATCTTCTTCTTCACTGAGGCGGCTCTGATAATCCAGTGTAAATGTACCCTGTCAGTTGCCAGTTACCAGATCTCTGTTCCTCATGTTGTGACGGTACGTGAGGAAAGGAATACCAATAACCAACAAGTTTGTTTACAAGTGATCAGCTGTGATTTGGACACAATCCCTAAATCCCTGTCGTTGCCTGTATTGGACATCTTCCAAAGAGCTGTGAATTGGAGCCTACAGAAATATCTGCTGGTGTGTTTCCCCATTGCAGCATGGCCACTCTAAGCCCACTTAGACCATGTCCAGCGAGGTGTACGCAGTCATGCAGCAAGAGTCTGCACGGACCAAATGAGAAGCTTGATCATTCAGCCCACTGTGGACTGTATAATAAATAAAAATTAGTCCTGGTTCACATATATGCAATGCGGGATCCAGCGAGATTCCAGTGCGGTTTCCCACATCGCATGTCACATGCCGGCGGTTCACACTGCTTTGCTTTAACTGACAATTGTGCGGTTGTGCGATGCTGTAAACAAAATTGGCGTCCTTTTTTCCCCACACATAGAGCTTTCTTTTGGTGGTATTTGATCATCTCTGCAATTTCTTTTTTTTTTTTTCTTCTTTGCTATAAACAAAAAAAGACCGACAATTTAAAAAAAAAAAATAATAATTTTGCTTTAATATACCCATTTAAAATAAAAATAAAAAAGCATTAATTTTTTTCCTCAGTTTAGGTTGATATGTATTCTTCTACATATTTTTGGTAATAAAAATCGCAATAAGTGCATATTGATTGGTTTGGTGTAAGTTATAGCGTCTACAAAATAGGCGATAGATTTATAGAATTTTTATTATTTTATTTTTTACTAGTAATGGCGGTGATCTGCAATTTTTACCGGGACTGCGACATTATGGCGGACACTTTTGACACATTTTTGGAACCATTGGCATTTATACAGTGATCAGTGCTATTAAAATTCACTGATTACTGTAAAAATGTCACGGACGGGGAATGGGGTTAACACTAGGGGGCGATTAAGGGGTTAATTGTGTTCCCTGGGTGTGTTTCTAACTGTAGGGGGAGTGGACTGACCTAGAGAAATTACAGATCATGGTTCCTAGCTATTAGAAACTCATGCTCTGCTTTTCCTCTCAGAACAGGGATGTGTGTGTTTACACACACGCGTCCCTATTTTGCCTCTCATGCACGCAATCGCTCGCCGGCGGCGGTCATGAGCATCGGCATCCCTGCGATGCATGGGACCTGCACCATTTTGGTACGAATGTGATGCAAATTCGGCCATACAATCTATATGGCTAAATTCACATTGCATGTCTAAGATCGAGTGCGAATCACATGCGATGTCTAAGATCGCACTAGTGTGAACCCAGCCTCCAAGACGAGTTAAATAAATATTCTCTAAGTTTGGTATAATGCCAAGGGTTGCTGGATCGCTTAAGCAGATTACTGGTCAGTTTTACTTAATGCTGAAAGTTTCTCTTTAAAAATGTCATTGGTATTTAAAAAAAAAAAAAAATCATGCACAATATTGTATCAATAGCCAATATATTCAAGGGCTGGGCTCTTATGCTTTCACCTTTGCCACAGCTACTCGCTGACATGGATTGCTTTGCATCTGACACTTTTTACACTTTAGCTCCATCTGCTGGCCAATAGGGTTACACATTCCTTTTGTTTTTTAACCACTTCAATATCAGGTACTTTCGGCCATTCCTGCCCAGGACAACTTCCAGCTTTCAGGGCTGTCGCACTTTGAATGACAATTGCGCGGTCATACTACACTGTACCCAAACTACATTTTTATCATTTTCTTCTCACAAATGGAGCTTTCTTTTGGTGGTATTTGATTTACCTCTGGGGTTTTTATTTTTTGCTAAACAAACTAAAAAAGACCAACATGTTTGAATTTATTTTTTCTTTGTTTCTGTCATAAAATGTTTTCCCCTTCACTGACGTGCACTGATGAGTTGGCACTGATAAAGTGGCACTGATGAGGAAGCACCGATATGTAGAATTGATGGGCACTGACAGGTGGCACTGGTGGGAAGCACTGATGAGTTACTGACAGGTTTGATTACTGGGCACTGATTGGCACTGTGATGGTCACTGACTGGCACTCATTAGCGCCCAGAGGCGATTCAGTTTGCATATGTTGCTCTTTACAATTTTTTTCACTCATTTACTCATTAGCACTGATATGGTCACTGATTGGCACTTTGATGGGCACTATCAGACTTTTTTATGGGGCACTTCCTCGCCACTTATGGGCACTTTTTAGATGCTGAAGGACTCATCTGAGGGGGCTGTGCTGATTATCAGCACAGACCCCCCCCCACCCCCGACAGGGAGAGCCGCTGATCGGCTCTCCCTGTCAGCGCGAACCGGGAAATGCCATTTACCGACACTTCCTGGTTCACACGATTATCAGCTGTGATTAGTCATAGCTGATCACTTGGTAAGAAGCCTCTGACAGAGGCTTCTTATCGCGATCGGAGATGCGGGGTGTCAGACTGACACGCCGCACTCTCGATCATCACGCTGTGGGCTCTCGCGGGCCTGCGCCGGCATGTTATCCTGCTGGATGTCAACAGACGTCCAGTCAGGATAACGGATCCACTTCCCAGACATCCCGATGCTATTGACCGGGCGGGAACTGGTAAAGTGGTTGTAAACTCTCAAAAAACAACCTGCTAGACAAAGGCATAATGAGTTAGTATGCATCGCATACTAGCTTATTATTAAATACTTGCCTTCGATCGAAGCTGTTGCAGCGTTTCCCGTACACTGCTGTGATCGGCGACATGTCTCCCGGAGTTATTTCCGGGTTTTCAGGCTTCGGCCCTGTGATTGGACAGAGCAGCAATGATGCCGGTCATGGCACAGCTCCTGAAGAAACGGCACAAGCAAGCCGTTTCTTCATTGTGAATATCTCCTAAACGGTGCAAGCTTCGGAGATATTCACGGTACCCAAAGGTAAGCCTTGTTATAAGCTTACCTGTAGGTAAAAGTGGTAGAACAGGGTTTACAACCACTTTAAGTTCCTTCAGTGTTTGGGGCAATTTGACACCCTAAATGATGATTGCAGTCATTATTTATCCCCATGGAGCATGTTCTTTGCTGGAAATTGAACCCAAATCAATTAAGCAGGCCTCTTATTAAATTGCAACAAATGCTAAAGAGTAGAATGGGCTATACCCTCCCCTCTGTACGCTGACCACGATATATCAGGGCTGCTGAGACCTGACACCGTTGTCAGCACATGTGCCTCAGGCAGCCACAGCCCTGCTCTGTCTTATGTGTCCTCTCCTCCATCCTCTTCCCCCATCTCTGACTGTCTGCTCGTATCGGCATTCCCCACCCCCACTCATGCTGCTCTCGTACTTAACATTAAATGCTCCCATTTTCTCTGTATTAGAACAATAAGTTCCCCTGTGTCTGTGTTTTATCATAAATATGCTCATCTGTACTGATAACACGGAGTCTTCCTGCGATCATGTGACTCCTCAGCTCTGTCTCTACTCCACGGCTGGCGTCGGCGGCAGTGCTTGGCCCTGCCCACTGGAACTGTCAGCTGGGGCAGAGGAGAGAGGAGACACCTGCCTGCAGGAAGACAGTGTTATCAGTACAGAAAAACATATTTATGATCCAACACACACATGGGAACTTATTGTTGTAATACAGAGGAGATGGGAGCTTTTTATACAAGTGGCTGTACACTCTGTACAACCACTTTCACCTACAGGTAAGTTTATATTAAGGCGTACCTGTAGGTGCTGGAAATATCCCCTAAACCGTTTAGGTTTATTTACAATTCTCCGTACGAAAACTACTTCTGCGCATGCGCCGATGTATTTGGCGCATGCACGCTGTACCGTTTCTAGATGGAGTCATGCTGTGACTTGCGGCCCCGGAAGGAAGAGTGACGTGATGTATAGTAGCCCATTATGCTTTACCTTTGCAGGGTTTACTTCCTCTTTAACGACCACTTTAACTTCTGTGGACGGCCTGGACATCTCTGTGAGATGGTTGCAGTTTCATTTTTGTGTCACTTTTGCTACAGTATTCTAACTCGGGGCTCAAAATTTCAAGTCCTGAGCTACTAGCCAGGCCTCAAGGCGTACTCGCCACCAGTTGCCCCGCCCAACCCCTACCATGTCCCGCCCCTAGACACGCCCTCATAAATTATCTCATGAAATGACACTTAAATGTTTTATGCAGAATTAGGTTATAAAAATAAATATTAACAACAACTTTATCCGTGCCCAAAAATGCAGCCTGCCCATGTCCCCCACATTGCAGCCAGAGTCCCCCACATTGCAGCCAGAGTCCCCCACATTGCAGCCTACCTGTGCTGGGTAAGAGAGAGGAGCCGGAGCCGCCGCCTGGTTGTTCAGAGCGCTGGGAACATAACAGCTTTCAATTCAATAGCTGTGTTCCCCGCCGCGAGCTGTCATATACAGCCCCTCCCCCCTTGTCCGGGAAACTTTGATAGACAGATCACCCGTCCAATCCTGGGATGGGTGATCTGTCTATCAACGTGCCCGGACAAGGGGGAGGGGCTGTATATGATGGCGCACGGCGGGGAACACGGCTATTGAATTGAAAGCTGTTATGTTCCCCGCGCTCTGAACAACCAGGCGGCGGCTCTCCTCTCCTTGCTCGTCCCCCCTGCTCCCAGCCAGCCCTCAAAATCTACTCGCAAAATGCGAGCAGGCGAGTGTAAATTTTGAGGGCTCTTCTAACTGATAAGTTACGTTTTGCTGATCTACTTGCAGCCTTCACCTTAAAGTAAAAAAATGATTTTCTTTCTCAGGATTTGTGACATTTCCATGTGGTGCATTGCTGACAGCATGAAATGGGAAGGGGGTTTTCTTTAAGTAACACCCTTTTATAATACACTATCTGCTGGACACCTGTTTATTGAATAATTTGACTCCCCTGTAGTTGAATTCTTGTTAATTAGGATTTTGTTGTGTTGGTTTACACTGGGGCGACTTGTCAGGTGGCTCCATTTGGTGCAATGGAACCATTCTAATCAGATCGAGTCAAGTCGCTCCAACTTAGAAAAAGGTTCCTGCACTTCTTGGGGGCAGCTTTGGAGTGGCTTGCATTGACTTCTTTTAAAGAAGCCATTTGCAAGCCACGCTCCTAAGGATTTCATTGGGGTGTATTCATTTTTGCAACATGGTCTTGTTAGGAAAAATACTTTTTGTGTGTGCAAATAAGGAAATTAGTTGCAACTAATGGCCCGCATTTTAATATAAAATAGGTGTATGTCTATACACCCCTGTTAAAATGTGAGGTTTCTGTGATGTAAAAATGAGACAAAGATAAAAAAAAAAACAGAACTTTTTCCACCTTTTAGTACAGAGAAGTGGATGTCCCTCCAAAATTTATGAAAAGATGAGAATAAAACTGGTCAGGGAGGCTGCCAAGAGGCCTACAGCAACATTAGAGCAGCTGCAGGAATATCTGGCAAGTACTGGCTGTGTGGTACATGTGACAACAATCTCTCATATGTCTGGACTATGGGGTAGAGTGGCAAGATGGAAGCCTTTTCTTACGAAGAAAAACATCCAAGGCTGGCTAAATTTTGCAAAAACACATCTGAAGTCTCCTAAAAACATGTGGGAAAATGTGTTCTGGTCTGATGAAACCAAGGTTGAACTTTTTGGCCATAATTCCAAAAGATATGTTTGGCGCAAAAACAACACTGCACATCACCAAAGGAACACCATACCCACAGTGAAGCATGGTGGTGGCAGCATCATGCTTTTGGGCTGTTTTTCTTCAGCTGGAACAGGGGCCTTAGTCAAGGTAAAAGGAATTATGAGCAGTTTAAAATACCAGTCAATATTGGCACAAAACCTTCAGGAACATGAAGAGGAACTTCATCTTTCAGTATGGCAACGACCCAAAGCATACATCCAAATCACCAATAATGGCTTCACCAGAAAAGGATTAAAGTTTTTTGGTATGGCCCAGCCAGATCCCAGACCTGAATATGATTGAAAACCTGGGGGTGATCTGAAGAGGGCCGTGCACAGGAGATTCCCTCGCAATCTGACAGATTTGGAGTGTTTTTGCAAAAAAGAGTGGGCAAATATTGTTATGTCAAGATGTGCCATGCTGATGGACTCCTACCCAAAAAGAGTGCTGAAATTAAAATCAAAAGGAGCTTCAACTAAGTATTATTTTAAGGGTGTGCACACTTATGCAACCAAACTATTTTGTTTTTTGTATTTTTACTTCCCTCCAACGAAAAGATTTCAGTTGGTTGTTTAACTAAGTTGTACAGTTTATAGGTCACATTTAAAGGTGGAAAAAGTTCTGAAATTACCGGTATTTATCTTTGTCTCAATTTTATTTATTTTTTTACATTGCAGAAACCTGACATTTTAACAGGGGTGTGTAGACTTTTTATATCCAATGTGTGTGTACATACAATTTATTTTTATTTATTTTTATTTATTTTTCTTAATAAAAGAAAGCTTACTAGCATCCTTTATATGTTGGTACATTTTGTATTCACTTTTTGCATTTATTCCAATACTATTAAGGCCCTGGGTTTTCAGCCTAGTTTCTTTTTAGTGGACTATGCTTGCGTTCAAGATGTTTCACTGCAATTGACCATGTTTGTGTTTTTTTTTTTTGTATTTTCTTTCTTAAGCTGGCAAAGGGAAGTATTAGACTGCATGATGGAACCAAACCATTGTCAAGATATAAACGAGAATGGATTATTCCACCAGTTTCAATTAAAGAAGAAATGGACAATAGCTACAAAAATCCCATTGCAAGGGTAAGCATACTAGCATTGTACAAATAGATGTTCCGTATTCAGCTTGTATGGCTGAACACGGTGGGGTTGATTTAATAAAACTGGAGAGTGCAAATTCTTTTGCAGCTGTGCATGGTAACCAATCAGCTAAATTCAGCTTGTTCAATTAAGCTTTGACAATAAGGCTGGGTTCACACTACTACACTACTTTCATCCTACTTTGCTCTGCTACATTGGTCCTACATTTATCCTACATTGGTCCTACATCCATCCTACTTTCATGAACAGGATACTACTTTGGTCCGACTTCAATGATATTCAATAGGCCTGAAGTAGGATCAATGTAGGACCAAAAGTAGTACAGGGACCATTTTCAAAGTCGGACCGACTTGTGTAGGACGCTACAAGACGCTCTCATAGGGAAACATTGAACACAGAGCAAAGTAGGATGAAAGTAGTGTAGTAGTGTGAACCCAGCCTAAAACCTGGATTCCAATTGGCGCAGCTCTGTATGAAAACCAGATTTTGTACACTCCAGTTTTAGTAAATCAAACCCAGTTTTTCCCAAACCTGTCCCCCAAGGCTTTATCTATTTCACAAAGTTTAAATAGCCACACAAGTAAATTAGACAGCTGAGACGAGGTGACTCCATTCCTAAGCTGGGCCATACACTAATCAAAATTCAGCCTGTTCAGCAGGGACCTGCCAAATAGGTTAGTGTTTGGATGTCCCTGCTTGACAGAGGTTGATTGTTTGTTTGACTTCTGTCAAATAGGACATGATGGGAAAACTTTTCGCCGATCAGCAGCTGCAGCCTCTGGTCATTGCATTTCCATGGTATTATTTGTGTGGACAGAGGAATTGCTTTGTTTTTTCTTTAGCCCATTGGTGGAAAGAAGGGGGGGGGGGTGGGAGTCTATCCATATGTAGGACAGGTTTGGAAAACTTAAAGCAGAAGTTCACCCAAAACTTAACCAACTCTAAACCTACTTGCAACTAGGGCTGCAACTAACGATTATTTTCATAATCGATTAGTTGGCCGATTATTGTTTCAATTAATCGGATAATGGCCTAAAAAAAAAAATATTGAATTTTTTTATTTTTTGGACCAATTTGTTGTTGAGCAGATTACAAAACACAAATTGCCCCAAAAACACATTACATGCTTTTCTGCAGCTTCTCCATTGAAGTGTATTGAACCAAAAAAAACGAAATGGCACCGTTTCGCGTTAAAAAGTCCTTGCCCTTTCCAAATACGCAACAGCTGAAAAAAAATCATGGATGTGAACATGTCCCATAGGAAAACATGTAAATGAACTGTAGTGTGTTTCTGAAAAAAGCACCAAAAAATAGGTGTGAACTCAGTCCTGAGAGGTTTAGTAACATAATGGGGTTAAAAAAACTAAAATAAGTACAAAAAGAGCAAATAATCGCTACTGTAAGGGGTTCATTTTTTTACTGTGGGACAGTGAAAGTAATATTTACAGTAGCGATTTGCTTTTTTGTACTATAAAGGGCTAATTTTAGTTTTTGTTAACCCCCATTATGTTACTGGCCGATTAATCGATTATGAAAATTGTAATCGATTCATTTCATAATCGATTAGTCTGCGATTAATCGATTCGTTGTTTCGGCCCTACTTGCAACCACATTCTAAAACTAATTTGTCTAGCCCTGTAAAGAAGAAATCTCCATACATACCTTTTTCTGCAGCCAGTCCGGTCCCACACTGAGCTGTCAGCGGCGACTTCTCTGTGTAGGCTTGTGCAGGAGAGGCAGCCCACAACGAAAGCCCATAGTAGCTCTATCGGTGGCCTCACTTCCCATGCATTTCACAGCTGTTGTCTGTTGTCTCCTGCACACGGCATCCGCTGCTGGTGTCCAGATCACCTTTAGAAGAGGTATGGATAGCGATTTCTACTTTTAAAGGGCTAGAAATATTTGTTTTAGAATGTTACTGCCAGTAGATTTAGAGTTGGTTTTGGGTGAACTCCTACTTTGAGTGTTCATATTTTAAACAAACATTTCCCCTGGCTGTTTTTCTTCATATTTTATTTTGTGGACCGTTTTTATAATCTTCTACCACTGTTTTGTTTTAATCATACTTGGTCAAAAATCTCTTCCATGCCGTATAGTCCCACTTGTGGTGTCTTTTTCAGAATTTTTACTTTTTCTTTTACATAATACTAGATCCGATCTGATATTAAGATGGACCCAAGAAAGAGAATTCGCTACAGCATAACTGGTAGAGGAGTGACAGAACCACCACTTGGCTTGTTCATTATTGATGAAAGGACAGGAGACTTGAATGTAACTGGAATTGTGGACAGAGAAGAAATTGACATGTTCTTTGTAAGTTTTTCTTCATTTTATGATGCCTTTTACATACCTTGGGTAACTCCTCAATTTTCTGCAATTTGCAAGATGTCAACATTAAAGGGTTAGGTCACCTTTTACAAAATAAAGCTGCCTATGCAGAAAAGGAACATCTGTAGATAAAAACGACCAGTGCAGCTCTGACTATAGTGTCATCGGGAAGATTTACCCCCTTCATGACCAGGCATTTTTTTGCTATATGGCACTGCGCTACTTTGACAATTCTGCGGTCATGCAACGCTGTACACATCTTATATTTTATATCATTTTCCCCCACAAAAAGAGCTTTCCTTTGGTGGTATTTGATCACCCCAATCAGCGGGTGCCGGCCCCTATCCGGAAGTGCTGGATCATACTAGGTATGTGATCCAGCACAGGAGATCCACTCTACTGCCGTACTCGTATGTGGAGGGATCTGCCAGTGGATATTACCTTTGCTATGCGTAGGCCATTTACATACAGTTTTGCACAAAATATTGTGAAATTTTGATATTGAAAATGACTGATCATGCCAAAAAACGTCTGTCTTTTATTTAAAGATTGTGATGATACAAAGCCATTTATTATTCCATAGTTGTTTGGCTCTTTTTTTTTAAAACCATAATGGTAACAGAAATCGGCCAAATGGCCCTGATCAAAAGTTTACATACCCCGGAGTGATCATATGAAGCCACTTATTATCACATAGTTGTTTGGCTCCTTTTTAAATCCTAGTAAAAGTTTACATACCCTAGAATATTTGGCCTTGGTTCAAACACAAGGACACACGAACGCATTAAAATGGCAAATACAAGTTAATTTCAGAGAGTTCATGCCCAATGTAAAGGATGGGTGATCTTGGAACATATCGTCTCTGACTCTGAAGTACACAGTGTTTCTTGGCTTCCCAAGGACCGCTCGTCTCCAACTGTCCTCTCCCACCCCCTTATTGGGGCTACTTTTCTAGCCTTTGAAAAAGCATGTTCCACACACGCAGTATCTGCTTAATTCTGTTCCCTCACTCCAGTGCGAGGCAACCCAGATTTTCTTCCAGGTCTTTGGGATCTTCCTAGCGGCGGATGGCCGCATGCGAAGATGTTGGCCAAACATTTTTTCTGCAGAGGCCAATCTCATGTGGGGTACTGAACTTGCAGAGCTATCAAACACTGATTAATTTCCCTTCTGGTCTTATATTCAACATTAAACATTACCTGGATAGTGCATCCCATATGGCAGGCTTCACCAAGGCACCTACATTATTTAATTTGCTCTCCCCCCTCTCCCAGAGTCCTGTGATTTCAGCGCCTTATGCTGCTATGTTTGAGAAAATAACCTGCTCTTTGGCACTCTGATCACACATTTTGGGATAATGCACTGGGGATTGAGACGGTTGAGGCTGGCTGGGAGTGCATCCAGCTATATATTCATAAGGGATAAAAGATAGATGAAGGATGGATGGCCGCACTCCAAAAACCGTACAGGTTGACTTTTATTAAATGAACAGCAGATACATCACCAGATCAAAACAGAAACAGCCGACGTTTCGCACAAAATTAGTGCTTATTCATGGATACCTGAACGTCTCTACACCATTATTACATTATGCCTATTCCATTGCACCCTGCTAGGCTATGCGTCTCAATGCATTGGAGGTCTAAAACCCCCATCACCCCCCTTCAATGAAGGAGTGACTCAATCGTATTAACTGTTAAGCAGAGATGGAGAAGCTGATCTATACCACTCTTGATAAAACTTCCAAATACTCTGATATCTGGGCACCCTGGATAACCTTCTAAGGTGCTCCCTTACATCGGGAGCTACAACAGGATACCAATTGACATCTGGTCAGAATTTTTCACGATTTTGGGTCTTGGAAGTCTCACCTGAATCTCACCTCTGGTGTGATATAACTATCCATACATCTCTGAGTATGCAGAGGACAGGTGGTGATGATCCCATCGCCTTTTTTTGTCCTGTAGTTTGGCCCTTGCAGGTGTGAATGGAAGGGATGGGAATGACCAGAGATGGCCACCTACTATTTTCATCTTCTTTATCGCTATTTAAAGCGGAGTTCCGCCAAAAAACAAAAAATATATTAAAAGTCAGCAGCTACAAATACTGCAGCTGCTGACTTTTAATATATGGACACTTACCTGTCCTGGGCACCCGAAGCCAAACTGTCTCCCGGCTCTCGGGTGCTGCCGCCACCATCTTCGGTAAGGAAACCCAGGAAGTGAAGCCTTGCGGCTTCACTTACTGGTTCCCTACTGCGCATGCTCGATTCACGCTGTGCGATCCCACTAGTCCCTGCTGTCTACTGGGACTTGTGTGTCTCCCAGAAGGGCGTAGGTCACCGTGGTGATCTATGACCGAAAGTGGGAGAAAATACCTGTATTACACAGGTATCTGCTTCCTCCCCCCCCCCCCCCCCTGAAAGGTGCCAAATGTGACACCGGAGGGGGAGGATGCCAAAAAGCAGAAGTTCCATTTTTGGGTGGAACTCCTTTTTAGATGACCAATATGTTCCCCACTTTCATATAGTTAATAAAGTGATTGTATACTTTCTTCCTCTGTGCAGTTGGTTTTGCACAGAGCATCCTGGATTTTCCTCTTCTCGGGTCCCAATTTGCTGCTCCTAGAACCTCCCTCTTTTTGAGTGCCCCCTTGGCCAGCAGCTTGCTACAGGGAGCGCCTAACCAAGTCAGAGCTCTGTGTATCCATCCAGACATGGAGCCCAGCCCCCTCTCTCCCCTGATTGGCTGACTGACTTTTGCTGAGACAGAGCAGTGGCACCATTGGCTCCCGCGTCTGTCAATCAGGAGGAGTGTTCTGGATGGCTGAGGGGATCATGGACATCGCTGGAAAGGAGGAGGAAATGATTGATTACCTGTGCCCTTGGGTTGTAATCGTACCCTTAATAAATACAGTGCCACATCCTACTAGTTTGATAGAAAGTTGTATAGGAAAAAAATGGACTTTGTAGGCACTACTTAAAAATATACAACACATTTTTAATATTGCACAATTCTACAAATATTATTCACTGAATGCATCCAATGGAATACATAAAGGGAAAACTACACAAAAAAGATAAAAGAACCATATGAAAACACCACAGGGTGGCACTCGAAGATATAAATCACTTGTTGCGGGGAAATATATCTTGGAATTGCCAACGCTGGAATAAAGAAGTGTCTACAGGGTTCTTGAAACATTAAAATTGGCTCGACATGTTTCTCGATTAAACATCGCTTCCTCAAGAGCTTCTACATTTAAATGGGGAACAAAGAACATAGTTTTAGTTGACGGTAATACAATACAGTTATTGGCATCAACAACTCACCAAGATAGTGGCGTTATTGGGAAATATCTAGTGTGATCATTCCAAATCCGCCAGCAGGAGAGAGAAGGGGCTCAGGTAGGTAATTGGGGGGGCCGGGGCTGCTACATACAGGTTTTCTATGCATTAAGATAAAAAACCTTCTGCCTTTTACAACTCCTTTTAACCGGTTATTTCAGGAAATGCTTGTAGTAGTATGGGTCAATATCTGGCTGTATAGCTTGTTATACTTTTATTCGGGTGTGTTCTTGGTATGATACTCTTCTTCTTCCTCAAGGTAGGCTCTGTTAACTTGTTGACATACTCCACTTTTTTATTGGTTTGACATATTCATTTACATAATGGTGTAATGTATTTGGAGTTTTACTTGTATTTGTATTTGCCAAAAAAGTTAATTTCAGAGCAGCTTGTATTTCTTCTGAGGTTACCTGTGGGTTTTTCTGTATATCCCAAACAACTCTTCTGGCATTTGTGGCTGCAATCTTTCTTGGTCTACCTGACCTTGTCTTGATATCAAGAGATCCCTGAAGTTTCCACTTTGTTATTGAACAGTACTGACTGGCATATTCAGGGCTTTGGCTGAGGACGGTGTCCTCAAAGGAGAGAGAAGAGGGCTGAAGCCCTTTACAGGGGGGGATGGTAGGGGCTGGTGATCTCAGGGCACCATCAACGCTCTGGATTAGCAGCCCGGCCCCCCATATTCCCCAGTACTGTAACCAGTGGCAGCAGCAGCTAGGGCTCTGGATGAGGAACTTGGGTGAGTATTACTGGCTTCACCAGGTAAGGGGGGAAAAAAAGACTGTCAACAAAGTTTGGAGGGTGTGGGAGCGAGGGGTGGTAAAGTTTTTTAGTTTTTATCCTGGAGTGGGACTAGTGTTGCCACTAGTCCTCTTCCAGGATTGCTTGGAGAGGCTCCTCCTCTAGCACAGGAAACACATGATCTGCAATATAAAATGGCTCCCACAGCCGACATCCCCTCGGTATGTGTTTTTTCTCCGGCCAAGACAGGAACTCTGAACTTTTTCCTGTCTGGCCTCTGTGCTAGGTGGCAGGGGCCCCCTGACTTTTCTATCCAAGTAACGGCAAAATCCCGAGTTTTGTTTGCATCAGAAGAAATGGAAGAATTGCTAAATCTATGACTCTCTTGGAATTAGAGGAGGAAACCCAAAAATTGCCAGTCTGCCAGAAAGGCTTGAACCTTCTCTATTCATTCTTCTCTAAAGGAAATGGTTCTCCAAGAGTGGAAACGTTGTTGTCGTCCCCCCCCCCCCCCCTAGAATCTGAAGACAAGGTTTTCATTCAAAGAAGCTGCTACAGACCTAAAAGTGCCCCAAGTTGGATGCTTCCATATCAAGTGTTTAAAAACAACTGAACTCTCCTTTTGAGGATGCAGGTTCTTAAAGACCTGATGGATAGGAAGGCTGAAGGGTATTTAAGGTGAGCCTGGGAAGCCTGCCCTGTGAATTTTAAACTGGCTCTGGCTACTACCTGTGTGGCATGTACCCTAGATCTTTGGCTAAAGCGGCTACACGCTTTTTTGGAGGCTGCTGCTGCTGCTAAGGAAAAAATCTTGGATGCCCTACCACCTTTAAATAAAGCAGTGGCTTACATTGGCAGCACTTCCACTGAGGTAGTAAAATTCACTGCAGGGTCTACAGCCCTTCTTAACAAGGCTAGAAGGGCTATCTGGCTTAAATCGTGGAGTGGAGTGGGGACACAGCTTCGAAGTCCAAACTTTGCACTTTACCCTTTTTCGGGAGAATTACCACAGCTAGGAAAAAATGCTTTCCTCTCCCCAAGAAGCAGCAACAGTCGAAGTAATTTTTCACCCATTCAGATGCCAACAAAACCAAAGATTTTTCAGATAAACAGGACCAGAAGAAAGGATGACCGTACAGGAAAGGTAGTGGAAAAGGAGGTTTTCTCTTTAAAACCTCCCAGTCAAAGGCTTGTTCTCAATGACTTGGTCTGCCAGGTGGGGGGAATACCGGAGGGCCTTTCTCTCATATTGGCAGACCATCACTAACAACAATTTTATCCTGAACCTAATCAATTTTGGGCATAGGGTAGAATTGGAGGGCAGACCCTCAGAAAAATTCCTTGCAACGATCCTAGCAAAAGATGGAGAAAAAGCAAGGGCAATGTCATCACATTTCCTTCCAGCATGTCCTGAAGAAGGGATGTTACATTCCCCCAGGTCAGAGAGAGGGTGGGTTTTATTTTCACATATTCTGAGAAGAAAGCCGTCCAGGAAATAACTTCTCATTCTGAATCCTGAAGCAAGTCAATTTGTTTGTAAAATACAAGTGATTCAAGATGGAGTCGATCTATACCACCAGGGAGCTCTTGAGTTTTCATGGCTTCTCTAGATCTGAGGGATGCATATTTGCATATCCCAATTCACCCAGAGTCCAGGAAGTACCTCGGACTCGCAATAAAAAAAAAAAACAGAAAAATTATTTATTTTCAATGCAATGCTCCTGCCCTTCGGATTAGCATCTTCTCTGCTGATTTTCACCATGGTGCTGGCAGAGGCACTGCAAGTCCTAAGATCTGGGATTCAAATCATCCCTTGTCTAGATTATCTTCTGTTATTCACAGACTCTGTGGAGAAGGTAGAGCAAAGCCTGAACAGGATGATCAAACACTTCCAAGACCTAGGGTGGATGATAAATTGGGGAAGTTTCACATCTCATCCCTTCATAAAGGGTGACTTTCCCGGGTATATCATAGATTCATCTTTAACCAAAAATTTTCTGATGGAGGAAAAGTTTCTGAACCTAACCTCGGCAGTGACCAAACTTTGCCTAAGCTCAGAAACCTTAATACAAAACCTATTGAGGATCCTTGGTCTAATGATTTCAGCCATCCCTATGATACAGTTTCCTGAGACCACTTGAAGCCTTCATGCTCTCAGTCTGGGACAGGGAGGAGTCTCTTCCAACTCTTGTAAAGATCCCTCAAGAAGTAAAACTATCAATCAGGTAGTGGTTGAGGCAGAAAAAAGCTGATGTAAGTTCAGAGATGGGGAGCCCATATGTGTGGACATATGGTCCAAGGAGTCTGGGACAATCGATGGGCCTGCCACTCCTCCAAGGCTAATAGCCTTTTGTCCAGCCCTAATAGAAAAAAAGAAAAGCATGTGCAATTTTTCTTGTATGATATTACAGCAGTGAGTTATATCAACAAGCAGGGGGGCACAAAAGCAGCGGACCTTATGAGTATTGCGGAAGATTTTCTAAGTTGGGCAGAAATAAAACTGCCGTCCTTATCTGCTGTGCACCTGAAGGGAGAACTGAACACACTGACAGATTTTCTAAGCAGGAAAGAGACCATATTCGGCAGATTGTGGAAAAATGAGAGAACAGAAAAGTGGATCAAGTCTGCAATAACATTTGGAAGAAATCCTGTTGGTGGCTGGAAGAAATCCTGTTGGTGGCATGAAGTTAACAGACTTGCAGAACCAATTATTCCAGCAGTTCTAGATTTTCTTCAAGCGGGGGCAGATATTGGTCTTGCAGTCGGAACTCTCAAAGCCTGGATTGACACCTATGCATTTTTTGTGCTTTTGGCATTTTGCAGATTTGAACTACAGTCCATTTTACTTGGTTTCCTATGGAACATGTTCTGTAGTGCAAATCTGAAAAATGCAAAAAGCACTAAAAATGCGTAGGTGTGAATCCAGCCAAAGTCCTCTGTCAAATTTTAAGTCTGAGGTTAATCGAAGAGCCATTCCTAATGGCAATAGTGCGAAGAAGAGCTCCAGGAGTCAGAAGGTTCCTATTTTAAGATTTGTCCACCATATTGCAAAGCTTTTGTAAAGAGCTGTTTGAACCACTCGAGGACTGTTCTAGATTACTGACCCTAAAAACAGTACTCCTGGTGGTGCTGGTTTCAGCTAGAAGGATTAGTGAACTTTAGGCCCTCCTATTGCCAAACTGTTTTGTATCATTTCATAAGACAAGATTACCCTCTCACTTGATCCAGCCTTCCTTCCCAAGGTGGCTTCAAACTTTCAGACAGGAAATCAAAATTCTTTTGTTTTTGTGGAAATCTGAAATATTCTAAAGAAGCAGAATTCAACAAACTGGATGTTAGACGTTGCATGATTGCATACACTGAGCGTACAAAAGACTGGAGATCCTCCCCTAGTTTATTTGTGCTGTTCTCCTGGCCCAATAAGGGCTGGAGAGAGTAAAAAAATACTATCGCTAGATGAAGTCAGCGATCAGTGAAGCATATCAAGCGTTTTCGTTGACACCACCTTCAAAAGTCAATACTCGCTCCACAAGAGCGGAATCTACAACGTGGGCTGAAAAGGCCGAGCTTTGCCACTCCAGATCTGCAAGGCCGCAAACCTCCTGGTCCAGTTTCCAGATGTTTGTGAAACGCTACAGGTTGGACCTGCTCTCATGTCAAAATCAGACCTTTGGCAGGAAGGTACTGCAAGCGGTGGTTCTGCCCTAGTTTTATTTTGTCCTCTCTGAAAGATGACTTGGTCAAAACAGTGTTATTACCTGTTAACTCACTTTTCCATAAATCTTCCATACATTGCCAGTTCGTAACCCCCCCCCCCCCCCCCTCTTTTTTTGTGGATGTCTAGGGGACATTTACCCTTTCACTATGGTTATATTTCTTGTCTTAATTATCTGAGCCTTTAAAGCCGGTTCACACTGGGGCGACTCGTCAGGCGACTCAGCCGCCTGACAAGTTGCGTCCCATTTCATTCAAAAAGGTTCTTGTACGACTTTGGGGTCGACTCGGGGTGACTTGCATTGACTTCTATACAGAAGTCATTTTGCAAGTCGCCTCTGAAGTCGTCTTCAGGACGCCTTGCCGAGTCGCCCCCAAAGTCGTGTCGCCCCAGTGTGAACTGGCTCTTAGGTTATTTGTTATTATTGAGCGGCTGCTGGCTGTGGGGGACTTTTTATAATGTGAATCATGTGTTTCCTGTGCTAGGTGAGAGAAGAGCCTCTTGCTCTGGAAGATTCCTGGAAAAGTGCGTTAACGGGTAATGACCCCTTAGGATTTGTTTGTATTGCCTCTTTGTTTACCTTGAGTGTGGATTTCTTAAATTGGAGTCTGTGTGATATCCCAATGACACATGATAAACAAATTTAATATTTTCCCAATGTTGGTGTTATATGAATTGGGTAATAACAATACAAACTATTTAAAAAAGTCGTGTTGTTCCATTTTTAATAAGGAGAAATAAAGTATTACATTGGAATAATTCATATTTACCACTTAAAACTGTTTTGGGAGAATTCAATATGACCATTATATAAAAAAGCAGTTTAAGTTTGTAAAATCTAATCTAAAAGACATTCTTCTTCCCTTGTTCAAATGGTGATGCAATATATTTGCTTAATAGTAGAATATAAAGGTTTAATTTAAACAATTTTCTGACCAGAGATCATTAATTCACTATACAATCATTTTTAATCTTGTTGTTCTTCCTCCTTCTTTTTTTTTCTTCTTAGTTAAAAGGTTATGCCAAGGATGAGACTGGAAAGGATGTGGAACCTGCTATAGATCTTCGAGTTAGTGTTGAGGATATTAATGATAACAGTCCAGTGTTTACCAGCGAAGTTTTTGTTTGTTCAGTTGAAGAGATGTCTACTACAAGTAAGTGTAGTATTTTAATAATATCCATAAGAACAGTTCAATTAAAAATTGATTTGAGTGGAGTAGGCAGATTTTTATGTACAGCAGAGCAGGGGTCGGCAACCCGTGGATCACGTCCCTTCCTTGCAGACCCCTGAACTGCTTCTTGCACACATGTAGAGTGGCACAGAGAAGCAACAACTTGGTATGCTGCGCCGCTGACCAGCAGAAGGAAAGGGAGCCTGGACAGGGGCAGCATTTACTGGAACCAATTCCCTGTAATTCTCTCCTGCAACAGCAAAAAGCCAACTTCTCCTCCACTTCCCCCCCCCTGCTTGCTTTCAGCTGCTGCAGGAGGAATCTACAGGGGATCGGTTCTAGTAAATGCCAGCCTGTCTGCCCCTCTTGTCCAGGTTTCCCTTTCTTGTGCTGCCTGGGACCACCTGTGTGCTTCCCAGGTCCTCTGTGGGATTGTTTCAGGATAGAGAGCAGGCGAAAAGGGCTGGCAAATGTCAGTTCCTGGTCCCTTCCTTCCCTTTTTATTTTTTTATTTTTTTCTCAAATAACTTTTTATTGGAAATAGTTGCAGACAACATACAAGAGCATATGATATAGCAGGGGGAGAGATAAAAAAATAAGGCACAGATCAACGCATATTACAGGTCTTCATGTCGTCATGTTCCTAAATAGTATCTAACACATATCTGAGGTTGAAAATGCTATTACTTGGTAACATACACTAGCATGCTGCAAACCATAAAACATGGAGAGAGTCACAGGGGTACTCACAATAGAAAGAAGAAAAGAGGGATAGAAAAAGGGAGAGGGCTCATCGTGGCAGCTCATTCACCTGATCATGGTGGGTCCTCCCGAAGGCGCCATGGCTCCCAGACAATGTCGTGGGCTTCCAGCTTATCCCGTATCCTGGCAGTCATTCTCTCCATCAGCTCCACATCCTTAATCCTGGCATGCAGAGCCTCAGGGGTAGGGGGAGAGCAGCTTTTCCAGTTTAGGGCTATGAGACAGCGGGCAGCTGTGAGGATATAGTGACAAGAATACCATTCCTACTGTGAAGCATAGTGGTGTCAGCCATTAATGCAGCATGTTATCAGAAAATACTGGCAGACAATTTTGTGTTCTTCTGCACTAAAGCTGCGCATGGGACGCCCTTGGACTCTCCAGCCTCCAAATCCTGGTTAAGGGGCCATTTAAGGACATGGGTATGGCTTTACTTTAGCTGACTTCATACCAATGGAATGTCATTGTTAACTGACCAGGGTGACCGGGCAAACTTTTTTCTTTTAAAAGATGATACTGCTGTCCAAACTATTATACTGTGTACACACAACCGTTTTTCATGACGTGAAAAATGCAATTTTTTAAATTGTTAATTAAAAACGATCGTGTGTAGGCTCCAGAGCATTTTTCTCAATGTGAAAAATGGCCATAAAAAATTTAGAACATGCTCTATTTTTTCTTGTTGTTTTTCACGTCGTGAAAACGGTCGTGTGTAGGCTTTAACAACGGAAAAAAACGCGCATGCTCAAAAGCAAGTTATGAGACTGGAGCACTCGTTCTGGTAAAACTAGCATTTGTAATGGAGATGGCACATTCGTCATGCTGCAACAGACTGAAAAGCACGAAGACTGAAAAGCGCAAATCGTCTTTCACCAAACTTTTACTAACGCAAAATCAGCCCAAAGGGTGGCGCCATCCGAATGGAACTTCCCCTTTATAGTGCCGTCATACATGTTGTACGTCGCCACGCTTTGCTCAAGCATTCTTTTTTTTACGAACGTGTGTATGCAAGGCAGGCTTGACGAGAATCGCGTCAAGAAAAACGTTTTTTCCATGACATGAAAAATGGTCGTGTATACACAGGTTTAGGACTGATCATTTACTTGCATACTACTTCTGTATATACCCTAGCCAAAACTTGGAAGGGCAGGTCTCGTCTCAGAGCTGCTATCATGCAAGCATTTCATTTTGATAAATTGTGCCACGCCATATCAAACTGGGGACTCCATGGCGAAAAGGCATCTTTAGTTAACCACTTCAGCTCCGGCAATTTTTTGCTGTTCGGCATTGCACTGCTTTAACTGACAATTGCGCGAACATGCAACGCTGTACCCAAACTAAACGGATATCATTTTTTTCACACAAGGCACTTCTTTGGTAGTATTTGATCACCACTGACCAATTTTGAAAAAGACTATAATTTTTACCTTCGGCTGCAAAACCTCTCCAAGAATCATTGGTTGGGACCGGCTGACAGGCTCCCACAGTGTAAGATCACAATGGGAGTGCATACAAGCGCCCTCTAAACTTGGAAGTAGGAGTATGTTGCTTTGATTACAGCAGCCGACTTTAGTATATGAAAGGAAACCTTTTCTGAGAGAAGCAAATACCTGTTCCCTGGCAGTCCTGCTTACTATCTCGCTTCAATAATTTCTGTCACAAATACAAAACAAGTATTCAGACAAGGATCTTCTCACTTTTTTTAATTTCTTATTTACATACTTGTCCTGGGCCAATGAATGAAAGTATTAGAACCACTGGGTCAGCATAATGGCAACACAAATATCCCTTTTTTAGGGCGAAGAGAGGCAATGGCAGGACATTTTACTTTGATTCTGTTAGGCCAGTAATGGTGAACCTTGGCATCCCAGATGTTTTGGAACTACATTTCTCATAATGCTCGTGCACTCTGAAGTGTAGGTAAGCATCATGGGAAATGTAGTTCTAAAACATCTGGGGTGTCAAGGTTCACCATCACTGCACTAGGCCTTATTTTTTCGTTCACACACTTGCCACACTTCAGAGCCAGGAAGGATCAAAAGTACGTTGGCAACGTCATGTCTGTGCTCATCTCATTAAGCTGACAGCACTGAGAAATGCAGGAGAGCCTTTTTTGGCTGACCCTGCTGGTTGTCCTTTTATTTGTAAAATCTTCACGAAGAATGTGTAATTGCACTAATTTGTATGGAGTAGTGATTTATAAAATTTACCTGAGATTTAATGTGCATCCTATACAAAAACAGTTTTTATTATTTAGGCAAACATGAGCAGTTATTTCATCTGCAGGGATTGTAGGTCTGTTCTTGTAAACATTATCTTCATATGATTTACAATTATATAGACAATCTGAGGCTAAAATATATAATTTTGCTGATATTTATTAATTTTTTTTTTTTTTCTCCAGATACACTCATTATGGTTCTAAATGCCACAGATGCGGATAAGCCTAACACCATAAATACCAAGCTTGCCTACAAAATAATTTCCCAAGAACCAGGAGACAAACTCCTTTTTTTACTGACAAAGGATGGTGAAGTCCGCACAACATCAACAACACTTGACCGAGAGGTAATATATGATGGACATAGATGTTTAAATCTGTACTTTGGAAAAACTGATAAATACAGTTAACATACAAATATTTTGTTTTTCCTGCCTAAGGTTTTGTAATTTTGCTAATCCAATGATGTGATCAAGGCATTTCTGCCAGACAACACAGCCTGGTACTAGATCTCACTGCAGACTACACTGCAGTTTAGCAATATACAGTGGGGATCGAAAGTTTGGGCACCCCAGGTAAACATTTGTATTAATGTGCATAACGAAGCCAAGGAAAGATGGAAAAATCTCCAAAAGGCATCAAATTACAGATTAGACATTCTTATAATATGTCAAAAAAGTTAGATTTTATTTCCATCATTTATACTTTCAAAATGACAGAAAACAAAAAAATGGCGTCTGCAAAAGTTTGGGCACCCTGCAGAGTTAATATCTTGTACTTCCCCCTTTGGCAAGTATTACAGCTTGTAAATGCTTTTTGTAGCCAGCCAAGAGTCTTTTAATTCTTGTTTAAGGTATCTTTGCCCATTCTTCCTTACAAAAGTCTTCCAGTTCTTTGAGATTTCTGGGCTGTCTGTCACGCACTGCTCTTTTAAGGTCTATCCATAGATTTTTAATTATGTTGAGGTCAGGAGATTGTGAAGGCCATGGCAAAACCTTCAGTTTACACCTCTTGATGTAATCCCCTGTGGATTTTGAGGTGTGTTTAGGATCATTCTCCATTTGTAGAAGCCATCCTCTTTAACTTCAGCTTTTTCAGATGGCATCAAGTTACCATCCAAAATTTGCTGAAATTTTATTGAATCCATTTTTCCTTCTACTCGTGAAATGTTCCCTGTGCCACTGGCTGCAATACAACCCCAAAGCATGATTGATCCACACCCATGCTTAACAGTTGGACAGAGGTTCTTTTCATTAAATTGTGTGCCCTTTCTTCTCCAAACATACCTTTGCTCATTCCGGCCAAAAAGTTATATTTTAACCTCATCGGTCCACAGAACTTGTTTCCAAAATGCATCACACTTGTCTATATGTTCATTTGCAAAGTTCAAATGCTGATTTTTGTGGTGAGGACGTAGAAGGGGTTTTCTTCTGATGACTCTTCCATGAAGACCATATTTGTACAAGTATCTCTTTATAGTGGAATAGTGTACCACAACTCCAGTGTCTGCCAGATCTTTCTGGAGGGATCGTGCAGTCAAACGTGGGTTTTGAATTGCTTTTCTCACAATCCTGCGAGCTGTTCTGTCTGATATTTTTCTTGGTCTTCCAGATCTTGCTTTAAAGCGGAGGTTCACCCTAAATTTCAACTTTCTCTAAATCAAACCACTATCCATCGTCGCAATCCGTTGTTTTTTTTAAATCAGATTCTTTACCTTTCTAATCCAGCCTTCAGTGTTCTGTCAGTGATCCTTTCCCCGCGGGAGTGGGTGTGTATTATCTTTTCCCCGACAAGCGCGATGTCTCCTGGGAGTGAGTGATGAGAATCCCAGGAGACGCGCTGTACTGTAATCCCGCGTTATCTCACGGGTCACGTGACTCGGCAAGCGGGTCATGTGACTCAGGCGGCTACGAATTCGCCATTTATCCCAGAAGGATACGCTTGTGGGCTTCAGACTGCCCACAAGCAAGATGGAAACGTCCATCACACATTTTTCTAAAATATATTTTCGTGCATAGACTATGCTGGTGGCTCTAGTATTAGGACATGCGAGTGCCGGATCAAGCAAGGTAAGACCGCAAGAAGCATGTAAAAAGAAAAAAAAATACCCGCGGAACCCCCGCTTCAACTTCCACTGTTCCTGATGACTGCCATTTCTTAATTGCATTGCATTCTTAATTGCATTCCGAACAGAGGATATTGACATCTGAAAACGCTTTACTATCTTCTTATAGCCTTCTCCAGCTTTGTGAGCATCAACTATTTTCAGTTTTCTAGACAACTGCTTAGAAGACCCCATGGTGCTGATTGTTGGGGCAAGGTCAGATAAGTCTGGGCATTTAAAACCTTTGAGATTGACATCACCTGGTCTTCCCAGACGATGATTGAGAACAATCCATGACACTGGCAGGTCTCGGCTTTGCAAAGGGTGCAGTGCATGCTATAAATTCTGCACCTGAGGTAAATTCAGTTGATTGGACATGATTTGGAAAGGCGCACACCTGTCTATATAAGGGTCCACAGTTAACAGTGCATGTCAGAGCACAAACCAAGCCATAAAGTCCAAGGAATTGTCTGTAGACGTCTGAAAGAGGATTGTATCGAGGCACAGATCTGGGGCAGAATACAGAATTTTACATTTTTTTGGACATTGAAGGTCTCAATGAGCACAGTGACCTCCATCCATAAATGGAAGAAGTTTGGAACCACCTGGTCTCCCCTAGAACAGGCTACCTGGCCAAACTGAGCGAGCAGGGGAAAGGTGCCTTAGTCAGGGAGGTGACCAAGAATCCGATGGTTGCTCTGCCAGAGCTCCAGCATTTCTCTGTGGAGAGAGGAGAACCTTCCAGAATAACAACCATTGCTGCGGCATTCCACCTATCAGGCCTGCATGGTAATGGTAGAGTGGCCAAACGCCACTCCTCAGAAAAGGCATGACAAGCCCGCCAGTTTGCCAAAAGGCACCTGAAGGACACTCGGACCTTGAGAAACAAAATTCTCTGGTCTGATGAAACAAAGATTGAACACTTTGGCCTGAATGGTAAGTGTCATGTCTAAAGGAAATCGGGCACCGCTCATCACCTGGCCAATACCATCTCTACAGGGAAGCATGGTGTTGGCAGCATCATGCTGTGGAGATGTTTTTCAGTGACAGGAACTAGAATAGTAGTCATAATCGAGGGAAAGATGAATGCAGACATGTACAGAGACATTCTTGATGAAAACCTGCTCCAGAGCGCTCTGGGCATCAGACTGGGACAAAGGGTCATCTTCCAACAGGACAATGGCCCTAAGCACTCAGCCAAGATAACGAAGTTGCTACGGGACAATTCTGTGAATGTCCGAGTGGCCTAGACTTGAACCCAATTGAACATCTCTGGAGTGATCTGAAAATGGCTGTGCACCGACACTCCCCATCCAACCTGATGGAGCTTGAGAGGTCCTGCAAAGAGTGGGAGAAACTGCCCAAAAATAGGCGTGCCAAGCTTGTAGCATCATATTCAAAAATACTTTAGTCTTTATTGGTACCACAGGTGCCTTCAACAAAGTATTGAGCAACGGCTGTGAATGCTTATGTACATGGGATTATTTTTTTCCTTCCCTCTTCTCTCTTTTTTTTTTTCACATTTTCAAACAAACTTCTGTCACATTGTCATTATGGAGTATAGTTTGTTGAACTTTAAAAGAAAAAATGAATTTAGTCCATTTTGAATAAGGCTGTAACAGAACGCAGTGTGGAAAAAGTGAAGTGTTGTGAATACTTTCCGGATGTCCATCGTGTCAGATCTGTATCCAATCTACATGAAAGTACATGAACTTTGATTTATTTGATCATTCCAATATAGAAGATCACTGATGAGCTAGGAGTAGTTCCCCTCTCTCGCGGTCTGAGTGCTGTGCCGGGAATTCTAGAATCTGATATTTTAGTCTTGTATCAAATAACATTTTGTAGGTTTATTCTACCAGAATGATTTTTAACAGTTTAAAGAGATTGCGTAGTGTTAATTGACAGTAATCGCATAGTGAAAAGTTAGTCATTTTGAGTAAGTCACACCTTTTATAATGGTCTGTTTCATAGCTGTCAGAACATGGATCGTGAGTGCAAATTGATGCTTGTAAATCCTGTTTGGTTTTAAATTCAGAAGTGCTTTGCTTAGATCCATAGGTAGCAGTCTTTGGAAAGGATGCAAAGAATTGATAGGATTCTGTATTCAGAAGCTTTGAGCAATAGGATATGACCATCATATAAAACGTAAAACATACAGTACCTGGTTCTGAGCAGCCACAAAAGCAGTTAGATGGGCAACCTGGTATTACACAAGCTAAACAGCTTAGCACCATGTGCCATCAAAGGATAACTTGTAATTGTATGTTCTCCATCTAAAGCATTTTGAGAACAGGACTTAGCGGTGTCCCAAATTTGGTTATAAACTTCATGTTCTAATTCAATCATTTGTGTATACTGTATAGTTATGAAGTGACAGGGTAAACTTAAGCTGGCTATATATGGGTCAAAATTCAGGTGGTTCAGCAGGGATCGGCTGAATTTCAATCCATGTGTGGCCACTGTGGTTGGAACAGAAGTTGATCTACCGTTGAACTTATATTTAACCACCCTGTTGGTATTTGCTTGGTCGACACTGCACGCAATAGACTGCAGAGCTGATTTCTGTATTCTGACAGCAGGGAAGTGACGTCATCGCCGCTCGGGCCAGTCACAGCGGCGGGGCGGCGATACACGGAAAAGACTATTAGGCAACAAGGCGGTGGAGGGGAACGAGAAGCTCTTTGCGGGCTTTGATCTCAGGTAAGTCATTCATAATGAGCTAGTATGCTATGCATACTAGCTCATTATGCCTTTCTCTTGCAGAGTTTTTTTTTGCAGAAAAAGAGGCTTTACTTCCTCTTTTAAAGAACAGGATTTCTTCCTTTTTCTGTTAAGGCGCACTCGACCATGGCAATAAGTGCTTCATGGGCAGTGCATCACCAGGCTTCAATGACTCAGAGCTGCCACTTGGTCTTCAGTCCATACATTTTCCAAGCTCTATCAAGTAGATGTGAAAGTACATGACAATACCGCCTTTGAGCATAGTGTGCTGCAGGCAGCAGTATAGGGCTTCTTGTCCGTAAGCAGCCTGCTTGATCTGTGTCTCCCACCCTTTATTGAGCATTGCTCTGGGACTTCCCATTATGCAATGACTGGCTCAGTGTCCCGTGATGTACGATCACGTACGAAGAAAACAGGATTTCTTTATCGTACATCACGGGACACAGCGTCTTAGTCATTACTAAGTGGGTTATATTCCACCTTCAGGTGCTGGACACTGGTGTAATCAATTAGAACAGGAAGTTCCCTCCCTATATAACCCCTCCCATACTGGGAGCACCTCAGTTTTTTTACCAGTGTCTAAGGTGTTGGTCACGAGTAAACATGTGCTCTGAGGAGCTCCACTGGAGGGATCCATGCTGGATTTAAAAAGCCTCCATAGAACCCGGATCCATCCAAGGTGCTTCATAGCCAAAGTGGACGGTACCCAGGCCTCGGTACGAAGAACAAGGTTTTGCCTATAATGCCTCTCTTCAGAGGGCTGGACCATGGGTTCCAGTACTTTGTGCCTTACCAAGGAACCAAATGTTTTCTGCTGCCAGGGTGCTTTATAGGTCCAGGGGAGTGGTGTTCCTGACCATGGACCCCGGTCCCTGAAGGTCTGAGACAATACCCACGGTGAGGAGTGAAGGCTGGGCCTCTTGCTTTGCAATACCCTGCAGCGTGGAAAGGTAAGCGGAGGTACCTACGGGACTTGGTCCGACAGTAGGTTCTCCATTGGTGATTATGGGTATTTTTATGCTTCTATGCATGGGCAACTTAACCACTATGTCTTTTAAGACGGGAGGGCTCTGGCACCCATATACCTCCCCTAGTTGGTCCTAGTCCTCTGCTGAACAGGCTATTGGGTCTTGCCTATAATGTATATGTGCCTGGGCAAAGAAACCACTATGTCTGTTAGACAGGATAGCTGTAGTACCCATAGATCTCCCCTTCAGAAGGCTGGTACCCCTAAGTCCTATGCAAAGGATTGTCTTGAGTAGCTGCATTTCTTATCTGTTTTCCACCACTAAAGGCAGTAAAAAGACATGCCTGGTGTTTCGCTTACCATGCTTTCCAGAAATGGAAGCTCAAAGTTAGCTGATCTATGGTGCGGCTTACTTCCTCCGCTTCAGGCTCTGCCACGATGGGGGGGGTCCCTCGTAGTCCGGGTCCACGGCGCTCCTTGGGGGATCTCCCTCTCCCCCCGCCTCCACAATTCCCATATGCGCGCGTGTGCGGGGGGGGCGCCCTTTGTAGGCGGGGGGACGATGTGGTTGCCGCTGGCGCACGTGCTCGCCGACTCATGGTGCAGACGCTGGGCGGCCCCTTCCAAAGGTCCAGACGTCAGAGCTCTGTAAAGCCAGGGGGACACAGTAGCTTGGAGGACGTAAGCACCTCGTGGGGGTTGGATACAGATTCATCTAAGACACCTACTCAGCATCTAGCTGTGCAGATTAGCAGGCATTATTTGCTAGACTAAGTTCAGCTGTTGATGCACCAGGGTTAAGTTCCTCTGCTTTTGGCTTAGGACTTTTTTGTCTCCCCGTAAAAGAGGGTTCAGGGGTATCACCACCTGATTCTGGTGGCCCTTTATCATGCTTGCATGATACTATACTCTCCTGTAGAGGTTTAAGACAGCTCACATAATGAGCTATCAGCCCTGTCAGGCGTTGCAGCCTCCCCCAACATTGCAGTCACTCTGCATATGTTTTGTTGCATTGCGTTTATGGGTCTATAAGAGGTTAACTGCTATATTCACAGCATCCTCACAAGCAGAAAACAGTGTGTGTCCCTTTCCCTGCTCTAAATCCTCAAACCAGGGGATTGAAAAACCTGAGGATGAAGGTTCACTGTCAGAGAGATAAACAGGTGTCAGCCGAATCAGAAGCCCCACAAGCTCTGGTTGCAGATGCAGTCTTTTCAGAGATTCAAGCTGCATATAACTTCCCTCAGCCTAGACGGCCAGAGCCTCTGTCTCCATAAGGTCCTCATCCTGGGGTTGGCTTCAGGCTAACCGAATGCACAACTGGGGAATGCAGTTTCTGCTGTGCACATGGCTAACGTCGCAGGTTTGCAGAGTCGCACATCTGCAGAACATAACTGCCTCTTTACCAGTCCGCATGTTAGCATGAAATACATGAGTTTGGAATGTTCAAAATGCATGTGGGGTAAAAACAGGTAACGGAGCATGTTTTAAATGTTGATCACATAAATAAACATGTTTTTTTTGTTTGTATGATTTTACATGGTCACGTAAGGGTGTTTACTCACAGCAAAGTGCCTAAAATCGCATAAAAATGCTTAAAGTGCATGAAGATGCGGGATCACACATAGTTACATGATAACCCGAGTCCTCAATTATCCAAGGATATTTGGTTACACAGAGAGGCTTGTTTTCCACAGGAATGCCTAAAATCGCATAAAAATGCTCAAGGGCATAAAGATGCGGGATCACACAGGGTTACCCGATAACCCGAGTCCTTGATTACCCAATGATATTTGGTCACACGGAGAGGCTTGTTTCCACAGGAATGCCTAAAATCGCATAAAAATGCTCAAGGGCATAAAGATGCGGGATCACACAGGGTTACCCGATAACCCGAGTCCTTGATTACCCAATGATATTTGGTCACACGGAGAGGCTTGTTTCCACAGGAATGCCTAAAATCGCATAAAAATGCTCAAGGGCATAAATATGCGGGATCACACATTGTTACTTGATAACCCGAGTCCTTGATTACCCAAGGATATTTGGTCACACAGAGAGGCTTGTTTCCACAGGAATGCCTGAAATCGCATAAAGATGCTGGAGTGCATAAAGATGCGGGATCACACATGGTTATCTGATCACCCGAGTCCTGGATTACTCAGGCATATTTGGTCACACAGAGGCTGTGTCCGCAGAAATGCCAAAAATCGCATTAAAATGCTTAATTGCATAAAAATGCTGGATCGCACAGGGGTGCTCGATCATACAAGAATCCTTGGTCACACAAGGGTCCTTGTCCGCACAGGAGTGCTTAAGATGCATAGATGTTGGATCGCATGAAAATTGCTGAATCGCTTAAGGATGCATGTTTGCCTAGATTTTGCATTAGGAGGCATGATAATTAGGTTTCCTTAATTATACAGGATTCCTTGGCCTTGCATAGGAATACGTGTCTGCAGGGGTACGTGTTGCACAATGCTGCATAACACGTTCATAGCGCATACTTGCTTGCAAGTTGCTTGTTCATAGCTCACATGCTATATGTATGCGTGTATGCAGCACACCCCCTTTTTTATGTTTTTGCCGAAAACATATTGGTATGAATTCATGTTTCCATGATCACACGCCTCCATGACCACATGCTTCCATAGAGGCATATGGCTTAAAGCTTGCCACATGCACATATGGGGAGCTATTTGTAGGTGTGTTTATTTACAAGGCTGATAGGGCCTGCCTCTAGCAGGTCTAACGGCCCAGGGTATAGCAGTGATGGCAAACTCCCGCTGACAGATCAGTCAGTAGCATGGCTGAGCCTAGGGGAGTCCAGCATGGTTAATTTTCAGGATCTCCTGGGTTAGGATCCCAGTCTAGAGGGAATATGCCGGCTTCATTCAAAGACAGTTCCCTATGCTAAGTTTTATTCAAGGCTGATATAAACCTTATTCTATCGGCCTGGAACGAGTGGATCCTAACCTAGCATTATCCTAGGAGTCTGGTCCCAGGGATATGCTGGAATTGCAGTTGATGGTTCTTAACTGAATGATTGGCAGAAAGGAAGATCCTTCATACCCGTTACCTGGGAGCAGGTTGCGAGGGCTGGCCTCTAGGAATAGAATCCAGGCCTGGAAGAGACCACGGCACAGGGAAGGTGGTCAAGCTCCAAGGGAGCCTTATCTGTCAGCTTTCTAGAGCTATGGATGGAGCATCTGGCTTAAGGGCCTGAATGTTTAGGTTGCAGGGTTGCTCTGTCTGAATACAATCTGACAATGCCTCTCTAGTGGTTTGCTTTGTTTACCAGGGAGGAGCTTGTGCTTTGCCTATTGACAATCGTCATTTCATGGAATACTAGATTGGCAGGCGATTCGCTGGAGCCTTCTACAATTGTGTCCAGGGAATTAACCTCTACACCCCGACTTTTTTCTGACCAAATGTCGCAGAAACGGTACCCTGTACATAAAGGGTGTTGACGTCCAGGTTCAACAAGAAATTGAACAACTTTGTGTCAAGGACAAAGGATCCACCCGCATGCGGGACAGATGCGTTAGTGATCCTGGGGGACCAGTTGTCGCTGGTTTATGTGTTTTCTCCCCCCAGGGCCGCAACTTTCGTGGCTTCCGTGCTACATCAGAAGAGAACGGAAGCTGGCCTAATTTCTCTGGTATAGCCCATACGACCTGACTGTGCAGGGAAAGCAGAGGTGATCGTAGAGGAACCAGGGCCCCTTACAGCTTGTCCAGGCCTGCTTCGCAGGGTTGCATCCTGTCTTGCATACAGAGGTATTAATGGCCTGGCTGTTATAGCCCGCATTCTTGAGGATCGGGGCTTTCAGTATCAGCGGCAATTACCTTGATTCATACAGGAGAGCTGGCCTCCAGGACCAGATATCCTAGGATCTGGAAGGCCCATGTTCCTGGTGTGAAACCAAGGGGTGGCATCCTTGGTAGTATGTCATAGGTAAAATTATTGCCTTCCTACATTGGAAAGGAGATGAAGCTAGCCTTAAGTTCCATCAAGGATCCGATCTCTGCCTTGTCAATATTTTCAAGGATCGCTTGTGTCACACTCTTGATCCGGGCCATTATACAAGGGGTGACGGGTATAAGTCCGCCAGTTAGGTCGCCCCCGTGCTCGGAGGATGGGATCTAGTGTTGCTGGCTTACAGAGTCAGCACCTTGGGCTGATGCACCATGATTTCCATTCATCCGTCTAAAGAGGAAATTGGTGTTCTTGGTTGCGGTTGCCTCCGTAAAGGAAGTATTGGCAACTTTCTTTGTATAGAGCAATACTTAATTATTTTTACAAGAAGGGTGATGTAAAATCCTCACCCAACCTTATTTACTAGAGGGATCTAGTGTTCATTTGAATCAAGATATTCTTGCCTTCCTTTTTATTTTTTTCCAAGACCTTGGTCCGCGGAAGGAAAGGTTATTGCTTTCTCTCAATAAAGATGAGAGCAGTTTAAAAAAAAATCTAACGTTTTGTTTTACTGCCAGAAGACCCTAGATGTGGGCGGGCAGTGTTCGGATCAGCTATTTAAAATGGCTACACGCTCTCTCGTTAGAGTAAGAGAGGTCAAGACCTATCTGAAACGGCTGCTCCGATATGGAAAAACTGATGTTGTTGCGCTACCAGGAAGCCCCAGGAAAGGGCAGGCAGCGTCTAAATTAACTATTGTCAAGTATTGATTCATCAGGTTTTATGCAGGCTTGTGGTTTGAGAGGGCTCCCCCAGTTTCTTTTGGGGTGCACCCTACCAGGATAGTTGGCACTTCATGCATGGTGCATTACCAAGCCTTTATGACTCAGATTGGCCAGGCCGTAACTTGGTCGTTTGTACTTACGTTCACTAATCCCTATCAGGTGAACATAAGACGACGGGAGGATGCAGCCTTTTTGGCGCAGTATGCTGCAAACAGCATTATAGGTCCTCATGTCTGATGGCGGTCTGCGTTGTTGGTGTCTTCCTCCCCTCAGTAAGAATTGCTTTAGGACATCCCACTTAGTAATGACTAAGACTCTGATGGTGTCCTGTGATGTACGATAAATAAAATAGGATTTTTATAACAGCTTACCTGTAAGATAAAGTACATCACGGGGGACACATAGTTCCCGCCCCTCTTGTTTAGGGATATTGGGACACTTATTGCTTTGCGACAAAAACTGAGGTGCTCCCAGTATGGGAGGGGTTATATAGGGAGGGAACTTCCTGTTCTAATTGATTACACCAGTGTCCAGCACCTGAAGGTGGAATATAACCCACTTAGTAATGACTAAGACTCTGTGTCCCGTGATGTACTCCAAGAAAAGGATTTTACAGGTAAGCTGTTATAAAAATCCTATTTTTTATAACCGCTTACCTGTAAAATCCTTTTTTTGGAGTACACCACAGGACACAGAGGTCCCCCCTTCTTATGGGAACCTTACTGCTTTGCTACAAAACTGAGGTACTTCCCTAATGGGAGTGGTTATATGGAGGGGAACTGTCTTCAATTGGTTGTGCCAGTGTCCAATCACCGCTGGTGACCCTTAACCCATTATGTAATGACTGGCTCTGTGTCCCGTGGTGTACTGCAAGAAAAGGATTTTACAGGTAAGCTGTTATAAAAATTCTGTTATTTTAGTAAATATAAACTGCTATATACCATTTCTTGGCAGTATATAGCGGTCGTATGGATTTTCTCTGTGTCTGGTTAAAGCTTGTAGGCGGATTTTTCTCCTATTGTCCAATGAGCCCTGACCCCTGACCCTGTCTGATCAGTGCTGATTGGCCCTGTGCTGATCACATGCACATTCCCAAGAAAAAGAAAATCTCTCTAGCAATATACACCAAACTGAACATGTGCAGAGTATCCCCAATGCTCTGTACGATCAGCAGATTATTTGGACACGAAGAGGGGGAGATTCAGAGAAGACAGGATCAAACAGCCTTTTTACACAATGCGCAGGATTAACCCCTTAGGTTCCACAGTGACTGAAACCCAGCATGCTTTACTGCATATACAGACTTATTTTACTGTTGCGGGTTTAGTAACACTTTAATTGGCAGAATCTTTTCTCGTAAGTTCCCTGATTTACCTGCCTTTGGTCATGGCATGTGGATCGCGCTTCACTGCTGGTTTTTATTTTTTACATCCGGAGCCCTTAACCTTGGCACCTAGTTCCAGTCCAACCATAACAGAAATATCAGTTTGTGGTGGATTTAGTGGTAGCTCAAGCACACTCTGTATGAATTGCTATATTCTAAAGTATATGCATAATCTGAAGTGTGTGGTTTTAGAATATATACCAGCATATCCATATGGTCTGAGCTAAAGATCTAGCTGTCTGGTGGTTATGACACGATTTCCAAAACCACATCACATACCTACAATCTTTGGTTTCCAAAAACCAAACTGTCTGTGGCACTGCAACAATTATGTGTAATGAAGAATTCAAAATATTAGGTTCTGTATGTGGCCATTCCCCCTGCTTGCCCGGCATGTCATGACTTCATAGGTTTTTCCTTAAATGCCATTTGCGTGACTCTTTGGCTTTGACATTTCTCCAGTCTGTGATTTAAAGCAAGCATGCAATAAGTGAAATCAGAACTCCCTGTTTTTGCATATTTTTTGCAGTTCATTGAATTAGAAAGTATGGAAATCAGAGGATCCTCATGACAGCCAGGCAGCTGGCACCTTCAGAAGGAGCAAAACTTGCCACAAGAACATTAAGGCTGTCATTGCAGACCCCCTCCTTCTCAAAATACTAGTTACCTGGTCATCGTGCTAAACCTCTTGCTTTTATTTGTGTGAATTACTAATCCTGAATCTGTGAATGGGGCATTCTGCGTTGCTTTGACTTCTTTTTTTTTTTTTGATTTGCACTCCTAATTTCGGGGTCAGTGACTCAGCAGGAAAGTCAAATGGGCAGCCTAAATAAAACAGGCAGCCAGTGTTTTTGACGGAGATCTGCCCCCATATTTCTCCCTGGCAGGTGTGCTTTAAATCAGGAAGAAAATACTTAAAAGGTTACATGGGCCCATACATTAACAGTGCTGTCATCATCCAGATACATCTATTCATGCTGATTCAAATGTAGTAGGTATTGTCCTCTGGAATGTCAACATGCACCATTAAATCCTATCTATACAGGCACAGGTTTTTTGACAATGCATGTATTCTTCTGTGATAAAGACTAACCTTTTATCTTTTAGCAACAAGCGAGCTACATGCTGGAGGTTGAAGTAAAAGATCGGGATGGAGATCCAAATGGAGGTCTTGCTGGAACAGCCAAAGTGAAAGTCAAAGTTATAGATGTAAATGACAACATTCCTGTTCTCGAAAAAGAAGAGGTGAGACTATGGTTTGAATATATATTGTTGTTTTACAGGTCAACCACAAAAGCAGTGTAAATCCACAAAACTACATTAGACAATTTTTTTCGGATGAACTGCATATGTAGTTATGACAGGCTTTATTGTGAAGTGTCTTATGAAGGTGTGTTCTTTAAAAAAAAGAAAAAGCATATGTACATACATGTAGCGTGCTTTGAACTTGGTAGTGAAACATAATGAATATGCTTTATAATGTGACATAACCGTGCATTCACACTGGTGGAAAGCACTACTATTAATGCATGACTTATTAATAATATAATATTAATTAATAATTGCTTTTGTAATAACATTTTGTAGTACTCTACTCGCCAGACTTATTATTTCTTGTGTGTGCAAAAGCCGAACACGAGAGCCAAATTTTTTTTCTTGTGATAAAAGTACTACATCTGTCCAGTTCCCAACCTTGTTACTAGTGGCAATGGTTTGGTCATGTGGTGCTACCATCCAGGTCTAAAGCCCCATACACACTATTAGATTTTCTGCAGATTTACCAAAACCATGTAATATGAGGTCAAACCTTAAGAGTTTCAATTTGTATGCAATCAGGCAGGCCCTTGCACTACATGGCTTTGGTAAATTTTGAAGACAAAAATCTGCAGAAAACCTAATGGTATGTATGGGGTCTTAGACTCAACTGTGATCCTGCCACACCTGAAAGACCACATGACTTGTTATGGAATGTACGATTCATTTGACAAATTTGCACACTACCATATTGAATATCCTCCGTTTTTCACTGGGAAAATATGATCTAATTCCCTTGTGTTTTTCTTATTTCAGTACTCAGGCGAAGTGGAAGAAAATGTTGAGGGTGTTGAAATATTGCGTATGAAAGCACTTGATGACGATGAAGAATTTACAGATAACTGGTTTGCTAATTTTACTATATTATCCGGAAATGAAGGGGGCCACTTTCAGATCATAACCGATGAGCAAACAAATGAAGGTGTACTGATGCTGGTGAAGGTAAGAAAACTGATTAAAATATGCTAAGATACTTGGATGTTAAAGACAGCCGTTGCTTCAATTTTGTTAGTTTTATTGGCAAGTTGAATAATATGCTTGGCTATTCCAGGGTCAGAAGGGGGCCCAAAAAACTAACCATGTCATTTAATAACCACAGTTGTTACAGAGCCAAATAACGGCACACTTCCCAAACAGACTCTTCATAATGAATGGGGGGGGGGGGGGGGGCTGGTAATTGCCATTTTTAGAGATAAATAGCAATGATTGCTTGAACAGGCCACTGCTGCTCCCTGCAGTTATATGCTTTGATTTGCCAGTGTTTTGTTTTCAGAAGAAGGGAAACAAATAATATTTTTAATCCAAAAATGCTCAAATGACTTCTCCTCAAACAGTCGTAAGGGCCATTGTCAAAGGTACTTGATGCTTCAGAAATGCTGATCTCCTCATACAAGTCTATGGCAATGTAAAATCGGCTGAATCAGGACACATGCAGAGCAAATAATATTTTGTACCTTTTTAAAGCTGATGTCCATGTTTTCATGTCACTTTGAATAGTTTGTTTGGACCAAGCTGGTCCAAACAAATGATTTTCATCAGGAAGAGCTACAGTGTCTCTAAGCACTGTATGTATTGCATGTAACAAAACGGAGTCTGGCTGAGCGATGCTCAGCCATTCATAGGCAGTTTTGTATTCTGTGAATAAATGCCACCCAGCTTGGTCCAAACGATATATTTAACCACTTAACCCCCGGACCATATTGCTGGTCAAAGACCAGAGTACTTTTTGCGATTCGGCACTGCGTCGCTTTAACTGACAATTGCGCGGTCGTGCGACGTGGCTCCCAAACAAAATTGGCTTCCTTTTTTCTCACAAATAGAGCTTTCTTTTGGTGATATTTGATCACCTCTGCGGTTTTTAGTTTTTGCGCTATAAACAAAAGTAGGGCGACAATTTAAAAAAAAAAGGATATTTTTTTACTTTTTGCTGTAATAAATATCCCCCAAAAATATATTAAAAAAAAATTTTTTTTTCCTCAGTTTAGGCCGATATGTATTCTTCTACATATTTTTAGTTAAAAAAAATCTAATAAGCGTTTATTGTTTGGTTTGCGCAAAAGTTATAGCGTTTACAAAATAGGGGGTATTTTTATGGCATTTTTATTAATATTTTTTTTTTTTTACTAGTAATGGCGGCGATCAGCGATTTTTTTCGGTACTGCGACATTATGGCGGACACTTTTGACACATTTTTGGGACCATTGGCATTTTTATAGCGATCGGTGCTATAAAAATGCATTGGATTACTATAAAAATGCCACTGGCAATGAAGGGGTTAAGTATGTCCCTGTGTGTGTTCTTACTGTGGGGGTGGGGGGGTGGGGTGGCGGCCTCACTTGGGAAACCACTGATCTTCTGTTCATACATTGTATGAACAGAAGATCAGCATTTCCCCCCCCCCCCCCTGACAGGACCGGGAGCTGTGTGTTTACACACACAGCTCCTGGTCCCCGCTCTGTAACGAGCGATCGCGTGTGCCTGGCGGCGATTGTGCCTGCCGGGCACGCGAGTCGGGGGGGGGGGGGGGAGCGCGCGCCCCTGGTAGCCTGCGAGAGAGCCAACGTAGTATGACGGGCTCTCGCGCAGGAGAGCCAACCTGCCACCGTAGAATGACGGCGGCAGGTCGGCAAGTACTTAAAGTGACATAAAACATGGACATCATCTTTAACTGTCTTTGGCCCAGATTCACAAAGCACTTGCGCCGACGTATCTCAAGATACGCCGTCTAAGTGCAAATATGGGCCGTCGTATCTGTGCGCCGTGCCCACAAAGCTAAGATACGCCTAAAAACAGGCTTCATCCGACCGACGTAACTTGCCTACGCCGCCGTAGAATGGGCGCATATTTACGCTGGACGTATTTGGTGCTCCCATTGATTTTCTATTCACATATGCAAATGAGGGAGATACGCCGATTCACAAACGTACGTCCGTCCGACGCAGTGTGCATAAAGTCATACGTCCGGCGTAAAGTTATGCCCCATAAAGGAGGTGTAACTCGGCAGCATCCATGCAAAGGGCTGCACCAGGGAACAGAAGCCGACGTATTTTACGTTGTTTATGTAGGACGTGAATATGACTAGGCGTAGGTTACGTTCACGCCGCAGGCAGTGATCCGACGTATCTTAGGCAGTTGTTCCGACCTGATTGTGAGCATGCGCACTGAGATGCGTCCACAGGACGGCGCATGCGCAGTTGGCGATACGTATCTGTCTGGCGCTCGGCCCATCATTTGCATGAGGTCACGCCTCATTAGCATGGCTCACGCCCACTTCCACTTACGCCGACTTGCGCCTGAGAAACCCAGCGCAGATTTGGGAGGAAGTGCTTTGTGAATTCAGTGCTTGCCTCTCTGCGCTGCGTAGGGTAAAGGAGATGCGCTACGGCGGCATAAATATGCGCCAGTGTCTGTGAATCCGGGCCTTTGTCTGTAGCTAATTAAGTCAGCAGCTACTGTATACATGTGTGTGTTTTTTTTTTTTTTTTTATTATTGCTTCAGTTTAAAGTGTTTTTTTGTGTTCTATTTCACTTAAAATATTACACATCTATTTTCAGGAAGCAGATTATGAAATGATGCAGAATGCACAGCTGAGTGTGGTTGTCTCAAACCGAGCACAGTATCACAGCTCCATTATGCACCTAGTTAGTGGAGGTAGCTCATCCGGTGGAATGACAGGTGGAGGTGGAGGTGGCGGCGGCGGCGGTGGCGGTGGAGGCGGAGTAAAAGCTGTTCCCATTAGAGTGAAGGTGAAGAATTTACGTGAGGGACCTGTATTTAAGCCAAGAAAGAAGAACCTTGCTGTGGCTGAAGGAAAGACAATTATAGACTCAGTAATTGGTTCTTATCAAGCATTTGATGCTGACACTGGAAAGATTGCAGAACATGTTAAGTAAGTATGTTCTCTGTGTGTGTGTGTTTTTTTTTTTTTGTTTTGTTTTCTCCTCTGATACAGTAAACAGGTCAGTTCAATTTTATGAGAACTTTGGTTAAAAAAAAAAAAGTTGCAGATCCCTGGTGCTTCTCTTGGCGTGCTTGCAGGTACAGTTTAAACAAGTAATGAAAATGACAACAATTAACCCCGGATTTTTGTATTTAAAAGGTTTGTTCACATTTGCCAAAAAATGCCTATGCAGGTAAGTGGCACCTGTAGATGGGAACAAACTGGGCAGCTTTGAACACTGCTAAATATTTCCCTTGCTAGAGGTGTAGGCCATTTACATACCTCTCAAGTGAGTAGGCATCATCCAGCGACAAATGAAATGGTGTACCACACATGTGCGGAGGTTTGAGAGATTCCTCCTGTGATGGTGGGGGTAGGCAGTTAGAGCTGGAAGAGTCTTAGTAATGTACTTGAAACAAGGCGGAATGGAATGAAAACATATCCGTTTTTCCATCAGGCTTCAGGAGGTACATACAGTATCTCACAAAAGTGAGTACACCCCTCACATTTTTGAAAATATTTTTTCACGTGACAACACTGAAGAAATTTCACTTTGCTACAATGTAAAGTAGTGAGTGTACAGCTTGTATAACAGTGTCAATTTGCTTTCCTCTCAAAATAACTCAACACAGCCATTAACCCCTTAAAGTGGATGTAAACCCCCCCAAAATTTTTTTGATGTCACAATGTAGAGAATAAGATTTCCTATCATCTGTGCCCAGTCTTGCCACACATAGTTAATCCAGCTCCAAGCAATCCTCTTTTATTGTTCAGTGAAAATTAACAGACTTCCAGATAAAAACCTGTCTAAATAAAAAGTCCTTTCCGTCCCCTTGCTTTGAGTGACGGGTTATTTACATATCCTGTGGTTCTGAGCTCGGTGACCGCGCCCCCGATCGATGCCGTTGTCTCGCGATCGGGTCACAGCTAAAGAACGAGGAGAGGTAAGTGTAAATAAACCTTTCCCTGTGCTTCCTAGTGAGCCTGTCACTGATCGTCTGTTCCCAGGCATAGGGAACGACGATCAATGACGTCACACGCCAGCCACGTCCCCCTACAGTAAGAATCACACACTAGGGCACACTTAACCCTTACAGCGCCCCCTAGAGGTTAACCTCTTCGCTGCCAGTGTCATTTTCACAGTAACAGTGCATTTTTATAGCACTAATCGCTGTAAAAATGACAATGGTCCCAAAATTGTGTCAAGTGTCCGATGTGTCCGACCATAATGTCGCAGTCACGATAAAAATCGCTGATTGCTGCCAATATTATTAAAAAATATATATATTAATAAAAATGCCATAAAACTACCCCATATTTTGTAGACGCTATAACTTTTGTGCAAACCAATCAATAAACGCTTATTGCGATTTTTTTTTTTTTTTTTTTTTACCAAAAAATATGTAGAAGAATATGTATCGGCCTAAACTGAGGAAAAACATTTTTTTTATATATTTTTGGGGGATATTTAGTATAGCAAAAAGTAAATAATATTGTTTTTTTAAATTAAATTGTCATACCTTGTAAATGGCCTACACTTTTCTTATTTTTTTTTTTCTCTACTTAACCTGCGTAGACAGTTTTTTGGTAAACGTGAACTTTTTAAAGCAAACCTTGTTACCCACTACCCCTAAATAAAAAAGCTAAGCTAACGAGGAACTGAACTCTGGAAGCTGTACCCTAAAAAAACATGCAGAAGTCAAAGTCAGCAGTTTTTTGCTTGTGGTCTCTTTGCAGCTCTCTTACCCATTATTGATTTACCATGCTTTGTTCTTCGCCGCATATTTTCTACTTGCTTCCAGCAAGGAGAACAGTAAGCATCACAGAAATGACATTCCCAATTCTCACTTGACAGTTGACACCCATTAAAACTTTGGGTTGCAGGCAGCAGTGCCTGAGATTTCACACTGCAGATATGCAACTAGGACGCTCTAGACTTGCTTGCAGGAAGTACTTTGCTACTTTCCAGGGAAAGTCCCGGACAAAGATTTTATTCAGTATGTTTGACTTCTCTCTAATGACCTTTCCTCCTTTTTCTTTTTTTCTTTTGGATTGTTTACTGGCACCAGAAAATACTAAATTACCTTTTACCTGGGTTTTATTTAAGTAATCCAGTCAGATGCCTAGTGATCCGTACATTAGCCTGGACATGTGTAACTATGCACTACTTATGGTACAATATAATTTTATATGGTGCCTGAATATGGATGGTTTTGTGTTGACTGCAAATAAGTTCTACATTTAAACTTCATAAAGATTTCAAATGTTTGTATGTGAACATGTATAATCTCTGTCCCATATATTTTTATAATAGGTATGCAAAAGAATATGATCCTGATAATTGGTTTACCATTGACCCAATTACAGCTGAAATCAAACTTACTAAAGTACCTGATCGCGAGTCTATATATGTAGTTGATGGTTCCTATGTCGCAAAGATATTGGCAATAAGTGAAGGTAATAATATTGCTGCTTTTATTATTATTATTTAGTATAAATGCTGTACATTTATTATATTTTGTTACATATTTTACTTTTTCTGCAATCTTCTTAGTAAAGAAGTGCTTGGATTGCAGCAGCATCTACATAACATCTCCTATATTCATTCTAAACCATGAAAAATACTTTTGCATTCGTCTTGGGCCTGATGGTAACCTCAATCAAGGTAGTTGCATTTAGCAACTTAAACTCTAGCAGCAGCTTATTTTGGGTGACAAACATGCATAGAGCAGCCCATTGAAGTGAATGGGGTGCCCCAAGCACGACACGTGAAAATTGCCCACCATGACATTTTTGAGCTGTAGATGGCTGAGCCGTTTTTAAGGACCAGTGCATTCTGAAGCTCCAGCGTTAGAGCTGTAAGCCTCGTCCTGCGTTTCTTTCTCTATTCAAAATCAATGGTTCTCTATGGGAGCCCATTGATTTGAATAGAGGTTGCACCAGAAGTCGGATCAAGATGATCCGACTTGCGGGGCGGCTGGTGTGCAGAGAATATTAAAGGGGAACCTCGCGCAAATTAAAAAAAAATTTGCGTGAGGTTCCCCCCAGGATGATACCAGACCCTTCGGTCTGGTATGGATTTTAAGGGGAACACCTACGCCGAAAATCCATACCAGACCCTTATCCGAGCATGCCGGCCGGTCAGGAATGGGGGTGTGGACGAGCGAGCGCCCCCCCTTCTGAGCCGTACCAGGCCGCATGCCCTCAACATGGGGGGTGGGTGCTTTGGGGCAGGGGGGGCACTGCGCCCCCCCACCCCAAAGCACCTTGTCCCCATGTTGATGGGGACAAGGGTCTCTTCCCGACAACCCTGGCCGTTGGTTGTCGGGGTCTGCGGGCGGGGGGTTCATCGGAATCTGAGAGCCCCCTTTAATAAGGAGGCCCCCAGATCCCGGCCCCCCACCCTACGTGAATGAGTATGGGGTACATCGTACCCCTACCTATTCACTGGGAGGAAAAGTGTCAATAAAATAAAAACGCAACACAGGTTTTTAAAATAATTTATTAGCCAGCTCCGGGGGTCTTCTCCCGCTCTCCGGGGGTCTTATTCTGCCTTCGGGGGTCTTCTCCCGCTCTCCGGTGCCATCTTTGGACTGGCCGCTGCTATCTTCTTGCAGCTCTTTTACTAGCAGCGGCCAGCCCGCTCTTCCTTGTCGCCTTCTGCCTTCTTCCGATGTTGCCACGTCGCTCCCTCCCGCTGTAATGCCGGGTGTGTGGTGTGCGATGATTTATATAGGCCTCTTATGACGTCACAGTCCCAGCATGCTCCGGGTAATGTCGTCACCACCCGGCGCATGCTGGGACTGTGACGTCATAAGAGGCCTATATAAATCATTGCGCACCGCACACCCGGCATTACAGTGGGAGGGAGCGACGTGGCAACATCGGAAGAAGGCGATGAGGAAGAGCAGGCTGGCTGCTGCTAGTAAAAGAGCTGCAAGAAGATAGTAGCGGCCATCCCCGAAGACGGCACCGGAGAGCCGGAGAAGAACCGGGGAGGGCGGAGAAGACCCCCGAAGGCAGAAGAAGACCCCCGGAGCTGGCTAATAAATTATTTTAAAAACCTGTGTTGTGTTTTTATTTTATTGACACTTTTCCTCCCGGTGAATGGGAAGAGACCCTTGTCCCCAACAAGGTGCTTCGGGGTGGGGGGCGCAGTGCCCCCCCTGCCCCAAAGCACCCACCCCCCATGTTGAGGGCATGCGGCCTGGTACGGCTCAGGAGGGGGGGGCGCTCGCTCGTCCCCACCCCCAATCCTGACCGGCCGGGTGGCATGCTCGGATAAGGGTCTGGTATGGATCTTGGGGGAACCCCCACGCTGTTTTATTTTGGCGTAGGTGTTCCCCTTAAAATCCATACCAGACCAAAGGGTCTGGTATCATCCTGGGGGGGAACCTCGCGCAAATTTTTTTTTAATTTGCGCGGGGTTCCCCTTCAAGATTCTTTGCACACCAGTCGGCCCCGCAAGTCGGATCATCTTGATCCGACCTCTATTCAAATCAATGGGCTCCATAAGGAACCATTGATTTTGAATAGAAACAGAAAAACACGGCTGAAAACTAGCGTGGCAAAACGTGCATTGAATTTAATGCAAAACGCGGGGAAAATCGTGGTAAAATCAACGCTTATTTCCTGGCGTCTGTACTAGCTTTACAGCCCGTTTTTTAAAACGTCCATGGAAATTAAGCCTTATAGTGATACACCACACCTACTGCAATATTAATTTTGTGAAAATAGTGCAGCGCTGCGTATCTATAAGTCTTGTATAAACAAATAATTATACATTCCATAAAAAAATTTATGAAAAAAGAAAATAAGTTATAAAAAACAGTTCATATGTAGGTTTCCATAGCTGTCATCGCTGTGAAAAAGTCCTATTTAAATGGATCCAATGTTCAGTGCACACCACCACCTGCTAAAATGCCTGCTCACCTCAAGGATGAGTATAAAACTCATAGACAGATCACTCCATGTGTCCACCAACGATCAATCCACTTTACCAATGGTAGTAATTCCTACAGTCTCCAGGCTGCACCTCTGTGTGGGTAATCAACGTTTAAATTGTCTCCAAACACCACCTTCCTCCATTCACTTTTTAGTAATCAATTCCACTTATATATCCAGGGGTTAAGGACAAGAAACAAAAAAACACAAGTATCATAGTGGTCTCTGCTTTTGAATTTATTAAAAAAGACCCCCTAAAAAGTTACACTTACAAGCAATAACAACAAAAACAGCATGTATCAAATCACCAGATCATTCACCGCAGAGCTAGACTCGCGGTGCTTCGCCTGACATCACAGATACGACTCCTCCCTTCTAAACGTGTGTCGGCCTCTCATTGGTCTTCATCAGTAGATCTACTGGCATATATTTTGTCAACCTTGCCTCCTTCCGTAGATACAGTAGAGGAGCGAGGTGTCTTTTTTTTTTTTTATGCACTCTAACCGCTTAACGACCGCTGCATGTACATATACGTCGGCAGAATGGCACGGACAGGCAGAACGACGTGCCCGCACGTCGCTGCCTAGACGGTACGTACGGCGGTCGGAAATCGTGTGGGAGCGATGAGGGGGCGCCTATTCGTTTCTAGCCACCCCCTCGCGATCACTCCCCAGAGCTGAAGAACGGAGAGAGCCATATGTAAACACGGCTTCCCCGTGCTTCACTGTGGCGACTGCATCCATCATGTCATCCGTTTTATAGGGAGACACAATCAATGACGTCAGACCTACAGCCACACCCCCCTACAGTTGTAAACACACACTAGGTGAAACATAGAGCCCCCCTGTGGTTAACTCCCTGCAACTGTCATTTTCACAATAAACAATGCAATTTAAATGCATTTTTTGCTGTGAAAATGACAATGGTCCCAAAAATGTGTCAAAATTGTGTCCGCCATAATGTCGCAGTCACGAAAAAAATCGCTGATCGTCGCCATTAGTAGTAAAAAAAAAAAATTTATAAAAATGCAATAAAACTATCCCCTATTTTGTAAATGCTATAAATTTTGCGCAAACCAACTGATACATTTTTTTTTTTTTTAACAAAAATATGTAGAAGAATACGTATCGGCCCAAACTGAGGAAATTTTTTTTTTTATATATATTTTTGGGGGATATTTATTATAGAAAAAAGTAAAAAATATAGCATTTTTTTCAAAATTGTCGCTCTATTTTTGTTTATAGCACAAAAAATAAAAACCGCAGAGGTGATCAAATACCACCAAAAGAAAGCTCTATTTGTGGGAAGAAAAGGACGCAAATTTTGTTTCGGTACAACATTGCATGACCGTGCAATTACCAGTTAAAGCAGCGCAGTGCCAAATTGTAAAAACACCTCTGGGCATTTAGCTGCATATTGGTCCGGGGCTTAAAGTGGAGGTTCACCCAAAAACTCAATTTTTAACATTAGATTTAGGCTCATTTTGGGAAGCAGAATCGGGTGTTTTTTTTTTTAAATCGAAGCAGTACTTACCGTTTTTGAGAGCGATGTTCTCCGCGGCTTCTGGGTATGGGCTGCGGGACTGGGCGTTCCTATTTGATTGACAGGCTTCCGACGGTCGCATACAGCGCATCACGATTTTCCGAAAGTAGCCGAACGTCGGTGCGCAGGCGCCGTATAGAGCCGCACCGACGTTCGGCTTCTTTCGGCTACTCGTGATGCGAAATATGCGACCGTCGGAAGCCTGTCGGAAGCCTGTCAATCAAATGGGAACGCCCAGTCCCGAAGACCATACCCAGAAGCGGCGGAGAAGTTCTATCTCTAAAACGGCAAGTACTGCTTCGATTAAAAAAAAAACACCCGATTCTGCTTACCAAAATGAGCCTCAATCTAATGTTAAAAAACATTTTTCGGGTGAACTCCCGCTTTAAGTGGTTAATTATTATTTCTGTCATATTTTATCAGAAAGGAAAAATGTTCGCATTAGTGGATATGTTTCCAATAAGTCTGCTGATTTTTTATTTTTTTATTTTTTAATCAGATCTTCCAGGAAAGACTGCTACTGGCACAATCTCTATTGACGTGGAAGATGTCAATGACAATTGTCCAATTTTAGTAAATGCAGCACAAACTGTTTGTGAAAACTCGCCATTCATCAACCTGACTGCAGAGGATAAGGATTCCTATCCCAATAGTGCTCCCCTAAAATTTACAGTGCTGGATGAACCAACTGGAAATGCAAAGTACTGGTCAATCGGAAAAACTGATGGTAAGTTGTTTTTGTTTTTGTTTTTTTTTTGTTTTTTTTATGCTATGCGTGAGGCTACCTCGTAGTCCGTGTTACTGTTGACAGAAAATTTTGATTTAGTTTTAGTCTTGGGACTAAAATTGCATTTTAGTTTTAGTCCTATTTTAGTCTTCTGCAATTGTTTTAGTTGACTAAATCTCCAGGATGTCTTAGTCGACTAAAATGTCCTTCATTTCAATCGACTAAAATCAATTTAGTAGACTAAAGCTCATTTTATTCATCTAAAATCTAATGCATTGTTTATGCATTTCTCTACAATTTCCAAACTCATTATATACTGCTGAAGTGAAAAATCTAATATGTTATTATTTATGGTATTGAGGTATGAATATGCACCACAGATCAGTGTTAATTTTATCATCAAACTTCAATTTAGTTTTGGTCTTAGTCTTTTTATTTAAATAGCATTTTAGTTTTAGTCGTATTTCAGTCATCTCAATTGTTTTAGTCTTAGTCGTATTTTAGTCGACTTATATGGTGGTGTTAGTCGACTACAATGTTTTAGTCTACGAAATTAAAACTGCTCGTAGTATGACTTCTATACACAGATGGCACCTCTGTGTACAATACTGAATGAGAGCTCTGGTCAGAGACCAGATACCAAGGCAGCTGTATTTCTACAGCTCCACACCTGAAATGACCTAAAAACATTTTATCCTACCTGCAGCACATTCAAGCCCTGCCCTAAATAAAAAACCTTATTAACTTGCAAATGCTACATATCCTATTCTGGTGGTGATTACAAAATTCTATTTACTTGAGACTGCCAATTTGCAAGAAGACTGATAAAGTTTGATTAAGAAAGACTGCCTGAAGAAGCAGAATAAACAGTGTCTGTATAGTGCAAGGAGAGTACCAGGAACAGGTGGTATACAAAGATTACCCCATACCATGTTTGCCTGAGATTACCAAATGCTGAAGACACTGTACCTTACAGAAAAACTAGTTTTGGCAGAAATAAGCTGTAAATGGTCAAAAAACAGGGGGAAAATGCTTTATTTGATACAAATGTGTACAAATTGTTTTGACACATGTTGGTTTTTTTTTCTTTTTCTTTATACTAGATAACAGTGCACAACTTATACCAAAAAATATTTGGATAGGATCACATCAAGTTAATATTCTAATAACGGACAATAAAGGTCTGAGTTGTCCAGAAAAGCAGGTCCTGAAACTGTCAGTGTGTGCCTGTGAGGGTGACATTCCAGCCTGCTCCGAAAGACTATCGAACACGTCTGTAGGCCTGGGAGGAGGCGCTGTTGCACTCATGATTCTTGCATGTTTGCTGTTACTATGTGAGTACTAAACAATCTAGTGTATGACTTAGAAATAACTTTTCAAAGCACTCTATAGACCTTTTCATCTTGCAATGTATAATGCAGTAGCAAACTGTACATCAACCAATCAAAATGGTATCTAATACTTTCTGATGCAAATGTTCTATGTATGTGGCATAGTTTACAGTAAACCTGTATTAAGAAAGAAAAAACACTTGCTGACCATCTTCTGGAAACTTTAGTTGTTTGGCTGTCTGTAGGACAGTGCTAGGGATCAGCTGCCCAATTGCTACCATCTGACAACTGACAGTCGACTTGTCAGATTTATACACAGAAGCCAGGAGTGTGTATAGTTGCACGCACCCCTTCCCCTGCTGCCAATGTATGCCATACTACTGTGGCAGCAAAGGGGTTTTAATTTCTTTATTCAACATTACAAGATTGAATCATAAGCATCCTTTTAATGAATTTGTATTAAATGCAGATAAATATAGAATCATATTTTTTTTTTTTTATTAGTGGTGCCACTTTTATTGCTTTTGTGCTCCTGTGGCTCGAACGGGAAAGGATTTTTAACAGTTCCAGAAGATGGTCCTGAAGGAACAATTCTGATACACAACAAAGAAGGACCTGTACCGGAGGACACAGTAAGTACTAAAATGGAGTATAACGGTTTTGCTGTTCAATGGAGAACTTCAGATAATTTTAGTCTCTTTTTATGATCCCTGCAGTAGTAATGTACTGACTCATGTAATTCAGTATGCTTATACTGGTTTTGAATTAACCACTTAAGACCCGGACCTTTAGGCAGCTAAAGGACCTGGCCAGTTTTTGCGATTCTGCACTACGTCGCTTTAACTGACAATTGCGCGGTCGTGCGACATGGCTCCCAAACAAAATTGGCGTCCTTTTTTCCCACAAATAGAGTTTTCTTTTGGTGGTATTTGATCACCTGTGCGGTTTTTATTTTTTGCGCTATAAACAAAAATAGAGCGACAATTTTGAAAAAAATTTAATTTTTTTAAACTTTTTTGCTATAATAAATATCCACCAAAAATATATAAAATATATAAAACATTTTTTTTCTTCAGTTTAGGCCGATACGTATTATTCTACCTATTTTTGGTAAAAAAAATCGCAATACGCGTTTATCGATTGGTTTGCGCAAAATTTATAGCGTTTAGAAAATAGGGGATAGTTTTATTGCATTTTTATAAAACTAATGGCGGCGATCAGTGATTTTTTTCGTGACTGCGACATTATGGCGGACACTTCGGACAATTTTGACACATTTTTGGGACCATTGTCCTTTTCACAGCAAAAAATGCATTGTTTACTGTGAAAATGACGAAAAAAAAGATCAATGACGGCGCCACAGTGAAGAACGGGGAAGCTGTGTTTACACACAGCTCTCCCCTTTCTTCCGCTCCGGGGACCGATCGCGGGACTCCAGCGGCTATCGGGTCACGGATCTTCGGACAGGGTCGCTGGCGCGACCCATGGCTGGGCACTTAAAGAGGACGTACCTGTACGTGCTTGTGCCCAGCCGTGCCATTCTGCCGACGTATATGTGCAGGAGGCAGTCCTTAAGTGGTTAAAGAATCCTCTCTGTGAAATGTCAATCTTGTGACCTTTTTGTACAGCACCCCGTAAATTAAAAACCTTTTAGAAGAAACGTGTCCAGAGATGAATGTGAACGCTGTCATAACTCTCCTCCTGAAAATGATACTTGCCTGGCAGCTTTTGTCTTTAAACCCTCTCTGACAACAGTATGCATGTATGCGGTCTCGCAGAAGTGGGTCTTTATCTGTGAGGCCACTTTTATGCCAACCTGTCTTTGTGCCGAAAGCATGTTCCCAGCAAAGACCGGGCTCTCACCGGTCTCGTACTAACAATTGACCCATGATTTCCAATTCCCTGTCACCTGATCACTGTGATAGCCTCTGATTGGCCATTCACCGTGATCCGTAACTGTGCAGCCCAACCATGTGTTTTTTTGCCTCTGAATAGAGAAAAAAATGAATTGTAACTTTTTCCCCTTGCAGGAGAGAAAGATGTAAACAAAGTGTGTGGGGAAAGAAAAAAGGCTAGATCACCTAGATACACACAGTAGTTTTGATTTGATCTCTACAGTTTTACTAACGCTTGTCAAAGTTGCAAAATTGTATTCAGGGATTAAAATTTGTTTTACCGTGTGTCCCTAAGGGGTTAATACTTTGAGTTCCAGACACAGAACACAAGTATGCAGCAGGTGAAGTCCAATCTAATGATCTTCGTAACTGTTCTGGGTGTTTTAAAAAACATTTGATACCAAATGATAAATATTTTCAAGAGGAAATTTGCAATGGTATTTTATCAAGAGGATATTTTCAATGGTCGTCTTGTGTTTCTACCGTGACATGTTTCAGTATCAAGGCAAGGCATTGGCGTAAAATGAAGGATGGATGGCCGCACTCCAAACCAAACAGGTTGTCTTTATTTAAACGAACAGCAAAAACATACCGGATCACAGCAACAGAAACAGGAGGATAACCGACGTTTCGCACTGACTTAGTGCTTATTCATGAATAGCCATGAATAAGCACTAAGTCAGAGGTAAGTATTTCATAATGAGCTAGCAGCTGAGGAAGCTGCCATCTTTGTCTGTTTTAATCTGCAGTTGCTATGATGCTGCACAAGTGATCAGTTTGACATTTGATGGCTTGACAGTTGGGTGGAGAGCACAAGAAACTGTGACGGTTATCATTTGCGGCATGTCTTGAATGTAACTGGGGAAACCTGTTAAATCAATGGGTTTAGTTCCACTGTAAAAGATGTCTCTAAATTAAATTTACTTCTGTTCTTGTTGTTATAGGCCATCATGCCACTTGCAATTGGAGCCATTGGTGCTGCTGGAGCAGGGGCTGGGGCTGCAGCCGGTGCTGGAATGCAAAAAGGCAGTGGTTATGCAATGGAAGCTATGGACGGATATGAATACAGTGCAAAGGGGATGTACAGTTCCAGTATGTATGGAATGGGTGGACGATATGAAGAAACTGGGGCTCTGCTAACTGCGGGAGAAATGTCAGCTGGAGCTGGCATGAGAGGTATTGGTGTTCTGGGCTCAGGAAGCGGAGCTGGAGCTGGAGCTCAGGTCTCCTTTGGTGGTGCAGGTGCCAGTGGAAGCCAGGTTGTTCTGAATGAAGAATTCATGAGAGGCTATTTCTTTGATGTAAGTATCTAATTTTACACTGTAGTTGTTGTTGTGTTGTCAAGGAGATTTTTTGCACTCTTCTAAGTGTAAGGTGTAAGCATTAGTTTGTGGCTGTAGAAAATGTGTAATTTACATTTGCCTTTTAGCTAGTTTTTTCCAGGCTCACTTAAAATTGTTTACAGAACTCAATAGTTCAAGCTGAAGCGCACACACAAACACGGAAGACTCATCTCGGTGACTTTATCAGAGGGCTTCATGCATAGAGTCTCCCCCTATATTAGGGTCCCCAGAGAGTCTCCCCCTATATTAGGGTCCCCAGAGAGTCTCCCCCTACATTAGGGTCCCCAGAGAGTCTCCCCCCTACATTAGGGTTCCCAGAGAGTCTCCCCCCTACATTAGGGTCCCCAGAGAGTCTCCCCCTTACATTAGGGTCCCCAGAGAGTCTCCCCCCTACATTAGGGTCCCCAGAGAGTCTCCCCCTACATTAGGGTCCCCAGAGAGTCTCCCCCCTACATTAGGGTCCCCAGAGAGTCTCCCCCCTACATTAGGGTCCCCAGAGAGTCTCCCCCCTACATTAGGGTCCCCAGAGAGTCTCCCCCCTACATTAGGGTCCCCAGAGAGTCTCCCCCTACATTAGGGTCCCCAGAGAGTCTCCCCCTACATTAGGGTCCCCAGAGAGTCTCCCCCTACATTAGGGTCCCCAGAGAGCCCCTCCTTACACCAGGGTCCCCAGAGAGCCCCTCCTTACACCAGGGTCCCCAGAGAGCCCCTCCTTACACCAGGGTCCCCAGAGAGCCCCTCCTTACACCAGGGTCCCCAGAGAGCCCCTCCTTACACCAGGGTCCCCAGAGAGCCCCTCCTTACACCAGGGTCCCCAGAGAGCCCCTCCTTACACCAGGGTCCCCAGAGAGCCCCTCCTTACACCAGGGTCCCCAGAGAGCCCCTCCTTACACCAGGGTCCCCAGAGAGCCCCCCTTAAACCAGGGTCCCCATAGAGCCTTCCCTCTTACATTACTGTCCCCAGAGGCCCCCCTCTTACATCAGTGTCCCCAGAGGCCCCCCTCTTACATCAGTGTCCCCAGAGGCCCCCCTCTTACATCAGTGTCCCCAGAGGCCCCCCTCTTACATCAGTGTCCCCAGAGGCCCCCCTCTTACATCAGTGTCCCCAGAGGCCCCCCTCTTACATCAGTGTCCCCAGAGGCCCCCCTCTTACATCAGTGTCCCCAGAGGCCCCCCTCTTACATCAGTGTCCCCAGAGGCCCCCCTCTTACATCAGTGTCCCCAGAGGCCCCCCTCTTACATCAGTGTCCCCAGAGGCCCCCCTCTTACATCAGTGTCCCCAGAGGCCCCCCTCTTACATCAGTGTCCCCAGAGGCCCCCCTCTTACATCGGTGTCCCCAGAGGCCCCCCTCTTACATCAGTGTCCCCAGAGGCCCCCCTCTTACATCAGTGTCCCCAGAGGGCCCCTTCTTACATCAGTGTCCCCAGAGGGCCCCTTCTTTACATTAGTGTCCCCAGAGGCCCCCCTCTTACATCAGTGTCCCCAGAGGCCCCCCTCTTACATCAGTGTCCCCAGAGGCCCCCCTCTTACATCAGTGTCCCCAGAGGCCCCCCTCTTACATCAGTGTCCCCAGAGGGCCCCTTCTTTACATTAGTGTCCCCAGAGGGCCCCCTCTTACATCAGTGTCCCCAGAGGGCCCCTTCTTTACATTAGTGTCCCCAGAAAGCCCCCCTCTTACATCAGGGTCCCCAAACAGCTGACTCCCACCTTGCAGAGGTTCCCCTGTACCTGGCAGGTGGAGGTGGGAGGCGGCGATAGGCAGCTCTATGGTGTCCACAGGTAGGGGGGTCTCCCTGGGGCTAGTAGTTCTCCTCCGAATGTATACAGCAGAGGGGGAGGTGCCTCTGACCCGGGCATCAGCAACAGTGTACAAGCAGAGTGAAAGTGATACCTGCCGGGTCAGAGGCCCCTCCCCTCTCCACTGTATACACTGACGAGAGAGAGAGAGTACTACAAGCCCCAGGAAGATCCCGCCGCCCACACAGGCACCATAGAGCTGCCGATCAGGCACAAGTCACGGTCACTCACAGAGTCCCCCTGCTCCCGGGCCGCGCAGTCGGCGCAGAGGAGGGTAGGCAGAGCTTTTTTTTCTCCTCCAGGTAGTAATTGCGTGCCGCGCGCCTGTCTTTCGCCGCGGCCTAACAAGCTTAACAGAAGGTGCTGACGCCGCTGCACGGAGGCTTAACTGTGTTTACTCTTTTTAAATCATAATGGCAACAGAAACTACCCAAATGACCCTGATCAAAAGTTTACATACCCCAGTTCTTAATACCGTGTATTCTACCCTTTAACATCAATGACAGCTTGAAGTCTTTTGTGGTATTTGTGGATGAGGCTCTTTATCTTCTCAGATGGTAAAGGTGCCCATTCCTCATTGGCAAAAAGCCCTCCAGTTCCTGTAAAAAAAAAAATCTGTCTTGCATGAACTGCACGTTTTGAGATCTCCCCAGAGTGGCTCAATGATATTGAGGTCCGGAGACTGAGATGGCTACTCCAGACTTGGCCTTGTGTTTTGGATCATTGTCATGTTGGAATGTCCAAGTACGTCCAATGCGCAGCTTCCTGGCTTATAAATGCAAATGTTCCTATATTTTTTGATAACATACTGCATTCATCTTGCCATCAATTTTGACCAAATTTCCTGTGCCTTTGTAGTTCACACATCCCCAAAAATTTTTTGCTTTCCCCATGACTCAGAATCCAGAAATGTCAGTGCAGCACTGGATGAGAAAGATGCAAAGGTCTGTTTGGAGTCCAGAAACTCATTGACCTTTTATACACACACACACACACACACACACACACACACACTAAATCGAAGCAAACAGATCACAGGTGAGGATGGTTACCTTTTTAATAGCCATTCAAACCCATTTGTGCCAACTTGTGTGTATGTTATCAGGCCAAAATCACCAGGATATGTAAACTTTCGATCAGGGTCATTAGTGTAGTTTCTGTTGTGATTTATGATTTAAAAACAGTAAACACAGTTGATTGATAATACATGGTTTCAGCCAAACACTAACCATGAGTGATAGAAAAGTTTTTGTGTCATCATTCATATTCTCTGAAAAATGGCCAAGAAATCATAAATTCTGCCAGGTTATGTAAGCTTATAGCGCAACTGTGTGTGTGTGTGTGTGTGTGTGTGTGTGTGTGTGTGTGTGTGTGTGTGTGTGTGTGTGTGTGTGTGTGTATGTATGTATGTATGTATGTATGTATGTATTTATGCGTCTATCTATCTATCATATCACTCTATTTACGTTGCTGATATACTTTTAATAAGAGGGATGACTAGGCAGTTTGTAGAGCATGTCTAACCTACTTTGGGTTACCAGTCCTTAGGCTGGCCATACATTATACAATTTCCTTTTACTATGTAGTAAAAGGGCCTGCCTGATTGCATACAAATTAAAAGTGATTATGTTTGACCTCCCATATTATATGCTTTTGGTAAAAGGAAAATTGAGGTAATTTGACACTGGTAAAACTTTTGAGGACGCGCCCATGTAGCATTCCCTTATAGGGGAAAGGGAATAGCCGCTCCAGGTGGGAACCCAGATGAATATCCTCCGTTGCAGACAACTCAGGTGCAGGCAATGCACTTAGCAAAGCAGGAACAAAGATTGTCTCTCGACAGCCGCACTCTGAACAAATTGTAGCCTTTTATTAAAAGGACAGCACTACAAAAAGTCACAGCAAAATAAAATAAAACCTGACTTCTGACGCGTTTCGCACTGAAACTAGTGCTTAGTCATAGCACTAGTTTCAGTGCGAAATGCGTCAGCAGTCAGGTTTTATTTTATTTTGCTGTGACTTGTAGTGCTGTCCTTCTTTTAATAAAAGGCTACAATTTGTTCAGAGTGCGGCTGTCGAGAGACAATCTTTGTTCTAGCATTCCCTTATAACCCTACCCTATTCAGTGTTCTAAGGTGATGGGCTACTTCTCCTTGACAGAGAAATCACTCCTTGGCTTAACTAGGTTATTATTTTTAAGTTTTATTTATGTTCGGATTCTTCAATCATTGCTTCACTGTTTTCTAAAACAATAGAAGAAATTCACACAGATCAGTGCAACCTTGGTAAAACCTTGAGAGCTGTACCCAGACCCCACATGGGGACAGACTGTAATGTTGCTTCAGGCACTGAATTATGCTTGGGCACCAGTGTTGCCAACCTGCCAATTGAAATTTACTGTCAGGACACCAAAAATTTACTGGCACAGCCAAGTTTTTACTGGCAGTTTACAAAACTACATCTTTAAGCGCAAATAGGCTACGAAGAAGTACACTAGGCAAATAGCAATGTGATTTAAGGTAAAAAAAAATACATATTTCTGTTATTTTCGATATAATAAGGGCAGATTATTTGGTCCATCAGTTTGTCACCCATGTCCAACTGGAAAGATTTCCACTTCACTTCTGTTCCATAACCACCACAGAAAGTGAGTGGAAATCCCTGGTAGCTACTAGGATCACCAGAATTAATGTTCCCAATTCTAAAGACGCCCTGCCACCATCACTTCCTGACACCATCACCCACTACAACCACCATCACTTCCTGACACCATCACCCATTACAACCACCATCACCCCCTGCCACCATCGGACATCACCCACTACAACCATCATCACCCCCTGCCACCATCAGACATATTACCCCCTGCCACCATCAGACATATCACCCCCTGTGGGCTGCCTGTCTCAGTCTTTCTCTGAGACTGTGAGTGCACTCACCACCAGGCTCAGGCAGTGGTCCGTTGCTCCAGTCCGGTCCAAGTCCGCGCAGCGACCGACTCCCACACATGCCATCGTCTGCTCTGTCCACTCCACCACGAGGCTCCTCAAATCCACCCGCTCAGACCCTGCCTGACACATCATTGGTTGCGCGGCGGGTGGACTGGGCTTAGCAGAGGTAGCAGAAAGGCTCGGCTTAGGAGGATCGTATGTTCTCGCCGAATTTCAGAACTGCGCATGCCCAGTTCTGTCACGAGTCGGTTGCCGCTGGTCGCACAGTTTACCGCATCTTCTGCCTAGAGCCCAGGCACTTCTCCCCACTCTTTTGCCTCAGGGAATTTGCTACCGGATGATTGATTTCTGGGTCCTGTTCCTTTATGGATGTGCTTGTCATATTTCCGCAACCTACTCGGTGAGTACCCCACAGTGGAATTCCCTCAATGGAGACTCAGAAAAACCTCAGACAAATATTCACTCAAACTATTTAAAGTGGCAATGCTGCCCTTGCACTGGAGTAGGACCTTACTTATACATCGGTCTCTGCATCCAATTATAGCTCTATCTCAGGCATGTATAGGGTAGACTTTTATTCAATTATGTTACCCTTTCCCGGACCACAAATCTCCCCAATACAGCCATCATTGTCCGGGACTTAAGTGTCGGGCTCCTTCTCCACCCCCCACTGTATGTACCAGTGTCAGAAAGTGAAATGCCGCCTTTAGAGGCTGCAAACATTAGGGGGAATTGAGAGAGCTCAAAGGCGATTTTTAGAAGAGGCTGCAGAAGATTTCTCGCCCTTGTGCTTTATACGCCTGATCACCAAAAGGGGAAGGGAAAAACCCTCCAAGAATGCCACTACTGCAGGACACTACGGTTGTTTCAATAACTTTTAATAATGGGAAAAACACACCATGATATTAAAAAGCAAGCTAAGTATATACCTTTCAAACAATTATTAAAAAGATAACGTTGTAATTAAAAGAGGGAGCGCACATTTCAGAACTCCGGAGAGATGCACACACGTAGCGCTGTTAGAATTGGGGGAGGAGCCTGACCGTGGCGCTGGACGAGCGGCCGACAGAGGCTCTGGCGTGGATTGATCGGAGAGCGGTGGCGTGAGAGGCCGTGCTCTCCTTAAAGGAAAGATTGTTCCCCCAGTATAGCCAGGGACGCGGTTGCCACTGTCCCCGTGGAGAGGGCGATATGCTGGCAGAGGAACGGCAGTCGTGAACACGGAGCTCGGGGCTCGGCGCCTGGAGGATCCCCCCCCCCCCATTGGATCTCGGAAGGAGAAGTATAGGGGGTGAGGTGAGCAAATACAACAAATCAAATCAGATGCAATGTGCAATGATAAGGACTGAATGTAGTTAATATGCTGCCTATGCATCAGCCTTCTCTAGTCCTTTTCCAACATTAACCCCCGGCAGGATACGGGACAGTTTGAAATGAGTACAGATTGGATGCGGATGAGAAAGTTTACCTAAGTACCCTCTCATCTGCATTAGAGGGACCCTTTTAACAGGAAAGACCTAAAAAGAGGGGTGAGCAAATGGTAAAATGGCAGATGCACTAAATTAAAAGCTGTCCTACTGAGGTTTTCATACAGAAGAAAATTTATATATTGTTAACTGACTGGACAGGGGGATTAAAGGCAAAAAGACTGCATATGCACCTATTCAGGGCATATAGGAAGAAAATCGGTATGTGAACTTTGTTTAACTTGGTTAATTATTTGGAGGTGGTCTTTTCATTAGGAATGTCTATGAAATGCTTATAAAAAAGCTCTAAAAAAGACCAGACTAAAGAACTGTGATAAACAGTATATGTAAAGATAACCCTCCATATTTTGAACTCATTAATTTGGACAAATGAGAGGAAGTATATGATTGCACTTTAATACCCAGAACAATTTATAGGAATATAGCCTGATACTAGTACTCTCAGTATCCTCTTTTCTGGAATTAGAGCGGTGTAGAGACTGGGAGTGGAGGAAACCCGACTTGGGTAAACACGGTGGACTGTGAAGACCTTTTATTTATCTCTCTCCCTGTTTCTATTTTTTTTTTTTTTTCATTTTGTTAGTGGGGGACTTGCTGTTTTGTACCCCATTTTTTTTATTTTTTTTAGTCATTCCCCTCTCTGTATGAGTACGTTGGAATGACAGGAAGATCCATACAAGCTACTAAAGGAACCAAAACTAAAACACCAAGAGAAAGCTTGAACACCAGTACAATTCAAAAATATTTAACCAAAGAGAGCAGTCCTAAAACGCCTACCCCAGAAAAACAACTGACAACAAAATATGAGAAAAAGAAGGGAGACCTACAAGAAAAAACAAAGGCAGACACCAAGATGGACAGCCAAACAGTGAATGGAGAGCAGAGTATACAGTCTCAACTGGCAACTAAATTGGAAATGTTTGAAAGATTGGAAAAGAGACTAGAAAATTCATTTAAGATGGAAATTGCAACAATGAGAGCAGATCTGGGACAACTGCTGAAAAGGGTAGAGGAAACAGAAGAGAAGAACGACAAAGGTTTGGAAATCCAAAAGCTAAAAATACAAGTTAAAACGCTACAAACTAGCCAGAGAGAAATATTCTATAGACTTGAAAATCGGGAAAATCAAAGCAAACGCCAGAACCTACTGATAAGGGCGCTACCGAAGAAAGAGGAGAGGATCTGAAGAAGATAATGAAGGAAATATTCAACCCCCTCCTGGATAGAGGGGAGGAACAAGAACTTTAAAATTGACCGAGTTCCATAGGAAACTCTGCGTGATATTATAGTACGATTTCAGATATATGAGGATAAGGAGGAGATATGGAAGAGACTGAGAGATCGACCACCATTAAAACATAGAGGAGCAGATCTCCAAATCTTCACAGATCTGTCAGCAGAGACACTGGAAAGAAGACTCCTTAGGCCTGGTGCAAATGAGAACGGCAAACATTAATTATATTTGGGGGTTTCCAGCCGCTTTAGTTGTCCAGAAAGAAGAAAGATTCATTAGATTAAAACATCCAGAGGATTTAGAAGCGGGATGGAGGAGTAGATTACATGTTAATGCCACAAAAAACATACACAATCAAACACATTTTATTTATATGTGAACAACCCATCTCAGCGCAAATGGGATGTAAAATTGGTATACCATGACCACTGTTAAATTTTTGACCTATAATGTCAGAGTTGAATACACCTACTAAAAGGCATAACATTTTAAAAGAGATTGAACATTATGGGGCAGGGGTAGTCTTTTTACAAGAGACTCTCCTGTTCCATGAGACAAATGTGAGGTTGTATTCCCATCGGCTTCCAACTTGGTATTATGGTGACTCAATGACAAATAAGGCAAAGGGGGTCGCAATAGGAATGGGCAGAGGGATGCGGTTTATCTTGGAAGACAGATTGACTGACCCTGAGGGAAGATACCTTTTTCTAGGAGGGGGGGGGGGGGCAGATGAGAATGGAATGCACATTAGCAAACATATCTTGCCCTAATATGGATCCAACTGTATATTTGGGGGGAGTCCTGGAAAAAATTTCGGAGTTTAAAATGGGAGAAGTGTTCATTGCAGGGGACCTGAATTTCTGTCTGGACCCAAATCAAGATAGTACGTCATGTGTACAGGGGACAAGGAAAGCTCACTTGAGGGTAATAAAACAAAAACTTTACAGCCACCAGTTGGTGGATATATGGAGAACACAACACCCAAGGATACAAGACTTTACTCTCTACTCCCCTGTACACAAGGATAGACTATTGTCTGATTGAACATAGGATGTTGGACTATGTTATTGCTACAAATATTGATATAACTACATTATCGGATCATGCGCCAATGACTATGGAAATAAAAATACATGGAACCCAGACACAAGCATACTCCTGGCGGCTGAATGAGGAGCTTTTAGGCAAACAAGGGGAGGAGGTGATCAAAAAAGAACTAGAACAATATTTTAGTCTAAATGGAACCAGTGAGATTGGGGATGATACCCTGTGGGAGGCCCACAAAGCCTACAAAAGTGGGATCCTGATCTCACTTGGAGCCAGGAAAAAGAGGGAGAGAATAAAAAAAGAGGGAAAAAGTAATAGAAGAAATATATTTGTTAGAACAAAGACATTGAGATTAGAATTGGTAATAAAAAGGGACAAACTGAAGGAACTATTAGAACGGGAAATAAGGAAAACCTACAATAAAATTGCTTAGGAAAGATATCAATGGGGAAATAAGAATAGTACCTTTCTAAACTACTGCCATAGAGTTGATCTATAAGGATATACATGCCTCCTGCATGTATCCTTACCTGTCAAATGTTTCTCCTCTGTGTTAAAAGAACTGAAAAACTGCAGATTCTGTGGGTGGATCTGTTGTCTGGAGCTCTGTGAGTGGAGTTGTGATGTCAGTAGACTCCCCGCCCTCCTCTTCACTCCCCTTGTCAACATGCATTTTTTTCCTATGTATTCCTTACACTAAATTCTGCCATGATCACTAACATCCAGTCAAAATCCAGAAAAGTAACCACATGACTTCAGAAAAGGAGTGGGAATTAAAAAATGCCTGTCTCCAGGCTAGTGCATGAGATATGTAAATAACCTGTCACTCACAGCAAGGGGGCGGAACGGACTAAGGTTTTTCTCTGTAAGTCTGTTTTATTTCACTGAATAATTAAAAGGATTGCTCAGAGCTGGATTAACTGTGGGGCAAGACTGGGCACAGATGATAGGAAATATTATACTCTACATTGTGACCTCAAAAAAAAAAAATTGTGGTTTACATCCACTTTGAACTATATAGAAAAAATAAAAAGGGGGAAATGATCCATAATACAAAGGATATAGCGATGGTTTTCCGAGAGTTCTATGAACAACTATACTCAGTAAGTCAGAAAGGTAAAGGGGAAGCGGGGCAAAAAGAAAAAATTATAGATTATTTAAAAAAAGCTAGGATTCCCCAGATAGCAGAAGAGCAATATCCCTTGAAAAGCCCATAACAGAAGGGGAAATTAACCGAGCATTAAAAGAATCAGCACCAGGATAAAGTACAGGGCCAGACGGATTTACGACATTATACTTGAAAAGGTTTAAAGATATTCTGACCCTGAAATTATGTAAATACATGAATGGACTGGGTACTAGATATGAGATGATCCGGGAAGCTCTAATAGCATCAATAACAACTATAGCAAAAGAAGGCAAAGATAGTACCAAATGCTCTTATTATAAACCAATATCATTGCTAAATGCAGACCCAAAACTATTTCCAAAAATACTAGCAATAAGAATTAAAGAGTTAATGATGGAATTGGTCGGATTCGTTCCAAGTAGAGAAGGGCGGGACAATGGAGTAAGAACACTCCTCCTTCTCCAAAAAATGAGGAAAGGTAGGGTCCCCGGTCTACTCCTGTCGATAGATGCCGAAAAGGCGTTCGACAGGGTAGACTGGAGATTCATGATGAACACATTAGAGAGTATGGGAATAGGCCCCAGGATGATGCAGTGGATACAAACATTATATAAAGGACCCACAGCTATGATAAAAGTCAACGGAACATTATCACCCCCCCTTTGGTATGAAAAACGGGACAAGACAGGGCTGCCCCCTGTCTCCGCTACTTTTCGTGCTTGCGCTAGAACCACTTCTGGCGACAGTGCGGGTAGATGTGGACATTGGGGGCTTTAGGATTAATCAGAGATATTAAATATAAACATAAAAGTAAGTGAGGAACAGTGTTTACAATGGGAGTTCCCATTTTCTTGGAGAAGGACGGAAATAAAATATCTGGGGATTAAATTAACTTGCCAAAGAAAATATCAAGCAAATTACATCCTGTTACTCAAGGAAATTAAAATGAAGATAAAGAGAATAGCAGCACGCCCTTTATCATGGATAGTCCGGATCAATGCCCTAAAAATGATTATACTCCCGAAGATCATGTACAAGTTTCAGATGCTCCCCATACACATACCTTCAATGTATTTTAGAGTATTAAAAACACTAATTACAAAATTAATATGGCACAATAATAAACCTAGAATAGCACTGGTAAAACTGAAGAAAACAAAAAGTCAAGGGAAACTGAGTGTCCCCGGCTTCCAAAAATATTTTGAGGCAGTGTTAACATGGGTGGTGAAATGGACGAAATTTAGAAATGAAAAAAGATGGGTAAATATAGAACACTTAATGGCAAACACGCAATTAGGAAGGGAAATATGGACACCACAAGAGTATAGGACATTGGGAGAAAAAAAACACATACATTGACATAGACTGTATTGAAAATATGGGACAAGGTGCATAAGAATAATAATAATAATAAATGGAAATATAATTCACCGCTGATGGCACTAAAGGGAAAAAACTATTTTGCATCGGGGGGGGGAAACTCAATAGGAGGGAATTGGATTAAAAAATAAAATGCACAACTTCGGATTTGATGGATATAAATGAATGGAGGTTCTTCCAACTCAAGCATTTCATAGCTGCGCTCCCTCATCCGTTGAAAGAAGGAGATGATTTAACTCCAATGAAGCGTTTATGTACTACTGAAAAAACTCGAGGGAATATATTCAAGATATATAAAATCCTCATGGAAACACAAGAGTTGGAAGTTCCGACATTTATAAAAAAACGTGAGAAGGAACTGGGGGAACAAGGAAGGAATCAAGAAATAGGTAAAATCCTGAAACTAGTACATTGATTATCAATAATTAGGACAATAGAAATGAATCACAAATGTATAACTAGGTGGTATAGAACCCCAGATATTCTGGGGAAGTACCAAATAGGCTAGACAACAGAGTGCTGGCGGCGGTGTAAATAAACGGGAACCATGGCCCATATATGAAGGTGATGTCCCAAAATGAGAACTTATTGGAAGGAAATATTAAGGTAGATTACTAACATTGACATACCGGAAGAGCTAAATGATAATACACATGATGAATGCTGCAAAAAGTTTGATACCGCAGAACTGGCTATATATCCCAAAGATAGGGGAGTGGTTTGATAAGATAGAAAGAGACTCGAAATATGGAATACCTTAGACATAGTTATGAAGACATGAGAGAAGGATTTTCTAAGATATAGGAAGATTGGAAAGTGTTTAAATTATCAAAGAAATACAGAGAAATCAAGAGTACGTAGTGAGGAAGAATAAGTAGGGGTAAGGGGTGGGTAGGGGGGACATGGGATGGGGGGGTGGGAGTTTAAGGGTATAGAAATATGTTAATATGGTATACACACCCTCATGGGTGTGAGAAATGTTGTCTGGTTTTAATGATTTTTGTATTTTATAAAATATAATAAAAAAAAAAAGTGATCGCAGCTGCGCATGCATCCATTCAACCAGTCACTGTGCTTGGCTTGCATAGGCTATAGTGTCCAGGGATGAACTGCCGGGGATCGCTTTGTTGAAATAATATTATCTGACCATTTTGTCTGCTTCCTTGTACCTCCACCCATCCCTCTGGTTCGAGCTGCACTCTGTGGGTCACCAGAAGTTTTCCACCATGGATCTGTCCGTTTTCTAAATGAACTACCATCCCCACCTCCAACGAACTTTCAGCTGTCACTTTGCCGCCACCTCAGTATACTGCTCATGCGATGCGTTTGGTTAAACAATGACGGCTAACTTAAAAAAAATCTATACACCTGATGTTACAGCTTGACTCTGTATGTATGCCAATCTTGTTAAAGCTCTCTTCTGTTGTGTACCAAAGCCTCTGGATTGACACTCGATTCTCCTCCGTCTCACCATGCCTATGGGTACTAAAAGACCTGGTAAGTCTCTAAAAATAAATTTCCCCATTCAAAAACAAATTTGGCACCGCTCTATGCATCTATAAGGCACATAGAGCTACAGCTTGATCCTCATTGATTTACTGGCTGTGATTGACAGCAGTGGTAGCCAATGAGGAGAGAAACCCGGGCAGCTGAGGCTCCCATGCACATCGCTGGATCAAGAAGGGACACAGGTGAATATGGGGAGAGGGAGCAGCACACAGATATTTTTTATTTTTGTTTTATGTCCACGCATTGAATGCATGAAGGTAGAAAAAAACCTTCAGCCTTTACACCCAGTTTGACAAAAGTAACATAAGATTATATTTGCTGTCATTTTAATTTATGGGTGTCATTTTAATTTATGGGAAGTGATGGGACACTATTGGTCCAGATCAGCAGGTGTTTTCTTTACTTGACAAAAAATGTTTTAGCCTGAAAAATTTGAACTAATGCAGTTATTACATGTAACGTCTGATAAGCTGCCATATACTTTTTTTTGGGGGGGGGGGGGGTTTAGATGTGCTTTTAAATAGAACATACTTGTAAAGGCCAAGTGGGCTTCCTGTTATTCAGGTGTTTGTTTTGTTTTGCTTTCTCTGGCCCAAATTCTCAAATTAAGTAAAATGTTTAGACTTGGGCAGGGTTCTTCTTCTTTTTTTTTTTTCCCCCAACCATCTTTCTACTTGTATAAAATGCTTTGCGAACCAGACGTTAACAGGTCAGTCCCGTGCTTTAACCCATGATAAAAATGAGAGGAGAATCCAGAAGTGAGAATTTCTAAAACTTACAATAATTGTAGTGGTAGGGGCAGATACAGATCAATGGCAAGGAGAGGATTAGTTGATCAAACCAATGGCATTTTTCTGGCACTTAAGTCTTTTACCTTACCTTTTTGTGAATTTACATGAAGAGGGCATTTAAACATAACTGTGCTTACAAACATTTATTTTAAGCAGAAACTGATGCCTCAGTTTTTTCCTTCTTCTTCTTCTTCTTCTTTTTTTTTTTTTTTTGTGTTGGGTGATCTATTGTGTGTGTGTGTGTGTGTGTGTGTGTGTGTGTGTGTGTGTGTTTATATAGATGGATATAGGTTTGTTGACTTTATTTCATAACGATACCTGTCAGTTTTTAACATTTTTGATTTTAATATATATATTTTTTATTTTGTAGAGAGGTATGATGTGTGCTGATGAAGACATGGCCCAGGCAGCCAAAGACTGTTTACTTATGTATTCACAAGAAGGAGCTGGATCAATTTCTGGGTCTGTTGGCTGTTGTAGTTTAATTGAAAGTGATTTTGAAGATGACGGTTATCTGGATGATCTGGGACTGAAGTTCAAAGTTTTAGCAGATATTTGCCTAGGTGTAAATGTAGACAGCGATGCAGAAATATCCAAGTATACAGCCTATGAGGAAGTTCGACAAGGGGCTGTATTGTCAGAAGTAGCAGCAGATATTGATCTAGCTCATAAAGAAGAGGTGGAACAACATGGTTACGAAATGCAAAGCTCTTATATGTCATCGAAATCTCATGTTCAAGAGGCTCAACCAATAGTAAGGGAGAATGTGGTGTCTGAAGAATCTCTTGTTAGTTCTAGATATGTGCAGGAGCCCATAATGCGTGGTAATGTTCTGGTCACAGAGAAAACGTACACCACTGCTCCTAGGGTATTTTTTGAGCCTGTTCATAGACAGAATGTTATGGTGACAGAACGAGTAATTCGGCCTGCCGCCAGCTTGCATAATGTACTGGAGGTTACTGATGCAGAAAATGTTATGTTGACTGGACGAGTAATCAAGTCTGAAAAAGAGTTGTCTGGCCTGGTGGGTGTAGCAGAAGTCCCTGAGTCCCAGTATCTGCTGGTCACAGAACGAGTTCTTGCACCCAACACCAATATCAAAGCTGCTGTTAGTATTCCTGATGTGTCTATGGGGAAAAATGTGATGGTGACAGAGAGACATTTTACCCCAATATCTGGGATTAATGGTAATGTGGTCATTCCTGCAGAGTTTGCAGCTGGCCCTAGTATGGTAAATAAGAGCATCTCTATCTCAGATAGTTTAAATCAAGGACGATCTGTGTATACAAAAGGGGGATTTGGGGTGGAAGAAACTCCATCTTCAGGCAGCGCTGTAGAGAATTCGACAAGCAGAGTGACAAAATACAGTAAGGTACAATATACTCGTTCCTAAGCCAGTCTTCTAGAACACTGGATTTTGCGGAATATTTTGATGTTAGAGTGTTTTATACAAAGCCACTGAGATGTTATACAAAAGCACAGAGTTGCACTAAAATTCAGGAATTTGTTAAAATCTATTTTACATTAAAAAAAGGAAAAAAATAATCTTAAGAATCCATATCATAAGTCCTGCTGAGCCACTGAGAAGACTATTTGTAAACTTGATATGCTAAATCATTTGTCATGGTGGAAATAGAATGTAAATACAATCTCTAACCTTTTCTATTTCTAAAATGCAAACTTAACTGGTGCCTAAGTTATTAGGGCCAGATTCACGTAGAATCGCGGCGGCGTAACGTATAGTAGATACGTTACACCGCCGCAAGTTTTCATCGCAAGTGCCTGATTCACAAAGCACTTGCGATGAAAACGACTCCGGCGTAAGCCCGCGTAATTCAAAGGGGCGTGTGCCATTTAAATTACCTACTGCGCATGCTCCCTTTTGAATTAACCGCCGTGCTTTGCGCGACGTGACGCCATTTGTTCGAACGGCGACGTGCGTAGCGTATTTTCGGATTCCCGGACGTCTTACGCAAACTACGTGAATTTTTTAATTTCGACGCGGGAACGACGGCCATACATTATACAGCACATACGTGTGCTGCGTAAAGTTAAGGCACCAAAAAGAACGACTAACTTTGCACAAGGAAACTAGACTAGCGGCGACGTAGCTAACGCGAAAAAACGGCGTGGATCGCCGTAACTCCTAATTTGCATACCCGACGCTGGTTTACGACGCGAACTCCCCCCAGCGGCGGCCGCGGTATTGCATCTTAAAACCTGACAGTGTAAAACAATTACACCTGTCGGATCTTATGGCTATCTATGCGTAACTGATTCTATGAATCAGTCGCATAGATAGAACAGCAGATACGACGGCGTATCAGGAGATACGCCGTCGTATCAGGAGATACGCCGTCGTATCAGGAGATACGCCGTCGTATCTGCTCTGTGAATCTGGCCCTTAGAACCCAAAAAATAATTGGTCCAAAATGATTTTTATCGTTTTTAAGAACTGTTATTCAAATTTACAATTGTTAAAAATATTTTTGGGCAGTATTAAAGCCACTACCACCATATATTGATTTCCCTTTGCTTTTACATTCAGGTGTAAATATTGAGTGATGAGTGTCAGCATACTTGCTTTATAAGGCCTTCCTCAATCTTAAAATTCAACTCCAGACAAAATGTGTGTTTTGTGGTTTTAATCTTTGGATAAAGTGGGGAAGGGTTAAAAAAAAGTATGAGTATTTTAGCTGTCTGGTCTTGTGAAGATCTCCCCTCATGTTCTTCCTATTTAACAGGTTTTATAAACAGAGGTGAGGGGAAACTAGCAACAATAAAAATAATTTTTAGCAGAATGGAGAACAGCTCACATGTTGGGTTTATAGTGCTGTGCCCCTATTGGATGATTCCTGTTTCCTCTTCATCTAAAACTAGGCTAGATTTGGTTGTTTTAGACCATATATAATGAACTCATGGTCTCAAGGTTACTGTTTTGTAAGCCCTGCCCACGTTTACAGCAAGCACCACACACATTCAACTGCTTTCTGAAAGTGTATAGTGTGCCAGGCCAATAGAAGGGAGGCTTGGTTCTGATGGATATACAGTGGAGTAGCTCTTCCTTCAAAGGAGCTGATTGGTAAGGTTGGTATAGTCTAGGTGGACCTTGCTTTGGTACTAGGCTGCCATCTCTTGATAGTGACTCAGTAGATGTACTCTGGGGTGGGTATTGAGGAGCACCTAGTAGTTCATATTATTTCAAGCGTTTAATATAGTGTATGGAATTTGTGGAAATGGATATCAGGGCCAGTTCAGCCAAGCATAAAGCATGTATTTTTTTTTTTTATAAGCATTAGTTACAGATGTTTGTGCAATGGTGTTTACAATTCATTAAAAGTTGTATTGCAAGTCCTCGCACATCTTGGTGAACTGACCCTGACATCTGTCAGTCTAGGCAAATACTAAATATGGTAACTTAAGATGAATGTACCCCCTTCAATAAACAAGTTCATTTGGACTTAACTCAGAAGTCTTTGACATTTTTGTTAATGCATGTATACTGAGGCCTTAACAATTCCTTTTGTCCTTTACCAGTAGAGGGTTAATACCTTCATGTGATCTAAAACAGATCTCTGGTTTGAGTAGGGCTTTTAAGGCAGTTCACATAGTTTCAGCACTGATTGTTTAAAGTCTTCCGGAATATAAGCATGCTATTGTATTGCAAGACAACTAGCCATTGAATGTTCCTTATATTAACTCCAATGTCTATGGTGTTTAGTAAGATTATTCATCCTCTACATTGGCAAAGCATCAGAACTATATTTCATAAGAAACATGTTTTATATCTAAAGATCTGTATTTTTGTATGGCTTTATAAGGTATTTCAGTAAGCACTTGTTGCTTTTTGTATTGCTTTGGTAAAAACTTTCACTATTGTGTGAAGTTCTGATTTTGCTACTTTCATATGAGGAAACCTATATTGATCACATTTCTACATTTTCATTCATAGATTCCTATTTCTGTTAACCACTTGCCGTCGCCGCACCGTCATAATACGTCCACAAGGTGGCTCTCCTAGGCGAGATCACGTATTATGACGTCCTACCTTTTAGCCGCCACTAGGGGCATTAATAAAAATGCCATAAAAATACCCCCTATTTTGTAAACGCTATAACTTTTGCGCAAACCAATCAATAAACGCTTATTGCGATTTTTTTTTACGAAAAATATGTAGAAGAATACGTATCGGCCTAAACTGAGGAAAAAAAAAGTTTTTTTATATATTTTTGGGGGATATTTATTACAGCAAAAAGTAAAAAATATTCATTTTTTTCAAAATTGTCGTTCTATTTTTGTTTATAGCGCAAAAAATAAAAAACGCAGAGGTGATCAAATACCACCAAAAGAAAGCTCTATTTGTGGGAAAAAAAGGACGCCAATTTTGTTTGGGAGCCACGTCGCACGACCGCGCAATTGTCTGTTAAAGCGACGCAGTCCCGAATCGCAAAAAGTACTCTGGTCTTTGGGCAGCAATATGGTCCGGGGGGTAAGTGGTTAAGCAGGTCTTCAAAAAAAAAGCAGTGATGGAATGGCTGAGAGTCTGTTGCATTTGATCAGAGCTTCTCTCGTGTGTTTTTTTTTTTTCTTTGTTATTTTGTGTTGCTTGTGTTTCCATGTTCAGGAACACACATTGCAATGCTTACAACTTCTAGAAAATGAAATTAATGTGCAAGGTAAAGTAGAACTATGGCTTCCCATTTAAAATAAATAAATAAAATGTGCACTTGGAGAGTTCCCTAAAAATTACCATAAATACCTGTAGATCCTGCCAGTGAGATCCATCAAATGCAGCTTTGTGATGTGTCAACTGTGCTGCCCTGCTACTGTTCAGAGTTATCACACTCCTGTAGATTATCTATGCTTGCATTACAGTAGGTTCAGGGAAAAAAATTGCAATGGGCATGTCTATTAGCATTTAAACTGCAGAATCACAAGCCTGCAGGTTGTTAACCACTTAAGACCCGGACCATTATGCAGGTTAAGGACCTTGCCCCTTTTTGCGATTTGGCACTGCGTTGATTTAACTGACAATTGCACAGTCATGTGACGTTGCTCCCAATCAAAATTGGCGTCCTTTTTTCCCCACAAATAGAGCTTTCTTTTGGTGGTATTTGATCACCTCTGCGGTTTTAATTTTTTGCGCCATAAACAAAAATAGAGCGACAATTTTGAAAAGAATGCAATATTTTTACTTTTTACTATAATAAATATCCCCAAAAAATATATATAAACATTTTTTTTCCTTAGTTTAGGCCGATACGTATTCTTCTACCTATTTTTGGTTAAAAAAAAACGCAATAAGCGTTTATCGATTGATTTGCGCAAAATGTATAGCGTTTACAAAATAGGGGATAGTTTATGGCATTTTTATTAATGATTTTTTTCGTGACTGCGACATTATGGCGGACACATCAGACACTTTTGACACATTTTTGGGACCATTGTCATTTTCACAGCGAAAAGTGCTATAAAAATGCACCGATTACTGTGAAAATAGAAGTGAAATGGTTAACCACTAGGTGGCGCTAAGGGGTTATGTGTGCCCTAAGGGAGTGATTCTTACTGTAGGGGGGTGTGGCTGTAGGCGTGATGTCACTGATCGTCATTCCCTATATCAGGGGAAAGACGATCAGTGTCCATGCCACAGTGAAGAACGAGAAAGGTGTGTTTACACACACCTCTCCCTGTTCTCCGGTGACCGATCGCGGGACTCTGGAGGCGATCGGGTCCTGCCGGCGCGGTAACGGAGCTTCAGACCGGGCCGTGCGCGCGACCCACCCACTGCCACCGTAAATGTGCAGGAGGCGGTCCTTAAGTGGTTAAACACATGGCCACACCCTGTCCTGCCCATTGCTTTATGGATTGGGAGTGAGCTGCAGTGTCTAGTAAGGAAGACTGAGACACAAACGAAGGGGGGTTTGGCTCAGTCTTGAAGGGAAATCTTTGCTTACTATATGAATTTACACGTGGTTACTAGATTTGGTACTTATATTAGTAGTAATACAGACTTCCACAGCCACATTGTCAAACATTTTCTGCCCTGCTGGATACAAATAGGAACTCTTTAATTTCTATTAATGATGATTTAAAAATGTATGTATTGATAACTGAATTTAAATATGTATTCCTCACAGGATACAAAAATCCTACATTTCAGATTGTCTTTTTTAAATATCACTAATGTTTATCACCAAAGAATTTGGTAATAAAGGTAAAAAGCAAAGTGCTACCTTTCTGGCAACACACTTTTTTTTTTTTATGTATATAATGTGTATATATATATATATATATTTGACATGAGACCTGCTGACATTTTAGCTAGAAAATAAAATCCATGCAGCTTTTTTTTTTTTTTTTTTTTTTTTTGCAGCTTGTACATTCATTTTCTTTTTTTTAGAGTATTGGATTTTGTATAAGAAACACTAATTTCAGCGATGTTAATAAGTAAATGCACATGGTGCTTGAATGACAAATTATTTTTTTTTCTAATGTATGTGTTTGTTTTTCTATTGTAAAATAAAGAATAACCGATTAACTTGTACATGTCAAATTAAACTGTGTGGTGGGTGTGTGTTTGTTTGTTTTTTTGCAAGCTTGGCTGCACCAGTAATAATGTTTTTCCGGTTTTTTTTTAGTTTTCTGAGGGGTGTGTGTGTGTTGTTTTATTTTTTATTTTTTGTTTTGTTTTATGAATGCATTATCACATCTCATTAATCATACATCTCTCTTGAGCCTGCACTATGTACATCTAAAAGCGGAACCTAGTCGATATTCTGGGCTAATCTTCTATGAAATAAAATGGACACCACTCCCCCTCCACTTCTGGCAGTAATGCCGCTGGGACAGATGAAAATAAACACTGTGTAAGCCACAAGTAGATCATAATCCATGTATACACAGGGATGAGTAATCTATCCCCTCACCTATGTCACAGCAATGGTGCCAGTACTGTGATGGGCGAGGAAAGGGTGTGTGGATCACATGCTTCTCTATACCTAGAAGTACCAGGCCTTAAATGGGAAAGCATTGGTTCACATTAAATTAGAAGTTCACCTTTTGGGAGCATGTTACACATTACACCCATATTTAAGCCTAGTACACACAGGCCGGATGTTAAGCTGCATCAGCCGGTTCAATAGAAACCGACCGACATTCGACCCCTGTGTATTGCAGTCAGTCCAACGGCTTCTGTCGAAAGAGGCATGACCAAAAAAGTCTGCCAATTGGCTCCTGATCAGCACGTGCAATAATTGCACAAGAGGTGTGCTGTTTACATTCAGCATTTTATTATGTATGTCATTTTAACAACCTTGAATGGTCTTGTGTGAAATATTGATTTAGAAAATTGCTTCTGCAGTTTTAAAAGATGCTAGAACTTGCAAGACTTTTTTTTTATTTGGTGCCTATGCGCACCTTTTTAACAATGTCTTTTTTTTTTTTTTACCAGTTTGTGCTTATCACAAAACAATGTACAATGGTTGTTTTGGTTTGTCTTGGCATACATTAAATATTTGCACTGGGAATAAATATATTGAAATTAAAATCCATTTTTTTTGTCAATTCACTTTGTTTTTACTGTCCTTTTTGTATATTTTTGCTTTAGACTTATAATTTATACATCTGTGCTTTATTATCTAGCTCCAATAGCTTTACTACCTTATCTTTGTCTGTAGGGGGCAACATTTAATATGTACAGGCACTGTGCTAAAAGCTACAGCTTTGCTGAATACCTGTACATACTGAGAAATTCTAGATACTGTTTTTAATATATCTTCCATTTACACCCCTTGATGGCAACACTTTTAAATGTATATACAACAACCCCAATTCCAAAAAAAGCTGGGTCGCTGTGTAAATACTACAGACCAGTATGCAGTGATTTGCAAATCTCATAAACCTATATTTTTCACAATAGAATATAGAAAACCTATCAAATATTTAAGGTGTACCTTTTTAACCACTTGCTTACTGGGCACATAAATCCCCTTCCTGCCCAGGGCACTTTTCAGCTTTCAGCACTCTCTGTCATGCAACACTGTACCCAATTTTTTTTTTCACACAAATTGCTTTTTTTTGGTGGTATTTAGTCTCTGCTGGGTTTTAAATTTTTTGTTAAAGACTGAAAATTTTTAAAGATAATTTTTTTTAATAAAAATGTCATAGTTTATTAAAAACATTTTGAAAATGGGTAATTTTTCTTCTGATGAGGCAGCGCTGATTGGCAGCACTGATAGGTGGGCACTGCATAGCAGCAGTGCTTCTCCCTGTTCGGGGCCAATGGCCCTCTGTCAGAATCTGAGGAAGGACTTTTTTTCCCTTGCGCTATCAGCGTGAGGGGGGCGGGCGATTGACGATCTTCTGTTTACATCATGTGATCGGCTCTCATGGCTGACAGCTGATCACTTGGTAAGGGTCCGGTATCGGCCTCTTACTCCGATCTGTGATCAGCCGAGTCTCAAAGGCGACATACAGGTACGTGCCTGTGCCCAGCCGTGCCATTCTGCTGACGTATATCGACGTTAGGCGGTCCTTAAGTGGTTAAAAGGCGATATGATCACAATACAGTGGGGATCGAAAGTTTGGGCACCCCAGGTAAAAATTTGTATTAATGTGCATAACGAAGCCAAGGAAAGATGGAAAAATCTCAAAGGCATCAAATTACAGATTAGACATTCTTATAATATGTCAGAAAAAGTTAGATTTTATTTACAGAATTTAAAGCATGCACTGCCCCCTTTGCAAAGCTGAGACCTGCCAGTGTCATAGATTGTACTCAATCATCGTCTGGGAAGACCAGGTGATGTCAATCTCAAAGGTTTTAAATGCCCAGACTCATCTGACCTTGCCCCAACAATCAGCACCATGGGTTATTCTAATCAGTTGTCTAGAAAACTGAAACTGAAAATAGTTGACGCTCACAAAGCTGGAGAAGGCTATAAGAAGATGGCAAAGCGTTTTCAGATGTCAATATCCTCTGTTCGGAATGTAATTAAGAAATGGCAGTCATCAGGAACAGTGGAAGTTAAAGCAAGATCTGGAAGACCAAGAAAAATATCAGACAGAACAGCTCGCAGGATTATGAGAAAAGCAATTCAAAACCCACGTTTGACTGCACGATCCCCCCAGAAAGATCTGGCAGACACTGGAGTTGTGGTACACTATTCCACTATAAAGAGATACTTGTACAAATATGGTCTTCATGGAAGAGTCATCAGAAGAAAACCTCTTTTATGTCCTCACCACAAAAATCAGCATTTGAACTTTGCAAATGAACATAGACAAGTGTGATGCATTTTGGAAACAAGTTCTGTGGACCGATGAGGTTAAAATATAACTTTTTGGCCGGAATGAGCAAAGGTACGTTTGGAGAAGAAAGGGCACAGAATTTAATGAAAAGAACCTCTGTCCAACTGTTAAGCATGGGGTGGATCAATCATGCTTTGGGGTTGTATTGCAGCCAGTGGCACAGGGAACATTTCACGAGTAGAAGGAAAAATGGATTCAATAAAATTTCAGCAAATTTTGGATGGTAACTTGATACCATCTGTGAAAAAGCTGAAGTTAGAGAGGATGGCTTCTACAAATGGATATTGATCCTAAACACACCTCAAAATCCATGGGGGATTACATCAAGAGGCGTAAACTGAAGGTTTTGCCATGGACTTCACAATCTCCTGACCTCAACATAATTGAAAATCTATGGATAGACCTTAAAAGAGCAGTGCATGACAGACAGCCCAGAAATCTCAAAGAACTGGAAGACTTTTGTAGGGAAGAATGGGCAAAAATACCTCAAACAAGAATTGAAAGACTCTTGGCTGGCTACAAAAAGTGTTTACAAGCTGTGATACTTGCCAAAGGGGGGAGTACAAGATATTAACTCTGCAGGGTGCCCAAACTTTTGCAGAAGCCATTTTTTTTTCTGTCATTTTGAAAGTGTAAATGATGGAAATAAAATCTAACTTTTTTTGACATATTATAAGAATGTCTAATCTGTAATTTGATGCCTTTTGGAGATTTTTCCATCTTTCCTTGGCTTCGTTATGCACATTAATACAAATTTTCGATCCCCACTGTATATAAATATCTAATTGGTGATTCTAGCATAGGGAGAAAAACATTTCATCTCGGGTCGCTCAAGACGACATGCGGCCAGTCAATGAAGTTGGATGAGAAGTGGTTTAACCTACTACAAAATAAGGTTTTTTACTGTTAGAACAATAAGATCAGTCACAGGAGCTGAAGAACAGGGAGAGGTGTGTGTGTAAACACACCTTCATCGTTCTTCTCTGTGGCAGTGACACTGATCGTCACGCCTACAGCCACGCCCCCCTACAGTAATAATCACTCCCTTAGGGCACACTTTACCCCTTAGCGCCACCTAGCTGTTAACCCCTTCACTGCCATTGTAATTTTCACAGTAATCAGTGCATTTTTATAGCACTTTTCGCTGTGAAAATTACAATGGTCCCAAAAATGTCAAAAGTGTCCGCCATAATGTAGCAGTTATGAAAAAAATCGCTGATTGCCGCTATTACTAGTAAAAAAAAAAATAATAAAAATGCCATAAAACTATCCCCTATTTTTGAAAACGCTATAACTTTTGCGCAAACCAATCAAACGCTTATTGCGATTTTTTTTGTTTTTTTAAAAAAAATTTTTTTTTTACCAAAAATAAGTAGAATAATACGTATTGGCCTAAACTAAGGAAAAAACTATTTTTTATATATTTTTTGGGGATATTTATTATAGCAAAATGTTAAAAATATTGTTTTTTTTTAAAAAAATTGACGCTCTATTTTTGTGTATAGCGCAAAATTTTGTTTGGGAGCCACGTCGCACGACCGTGCAATTGTCAGTTAATGTGACACAGTGCGGAATCGCAAAAAGGGGTAAGGTCCTTTTAACCTGCATAATGGTCCGGGTCTTAAGTGGTTAAGCATCTCTTCTCCAGGGCAAATACATTTGTTTGTAGCCTTTCCTTTATAACTGAGATCCTCCAGTCCCCATATTAGTTTTGTTGCCCTTCTTCTATGGACTTTCTCCAGTTTCAGCAAATCCCTTCTAAACACTAGTGCCCAGAACTGCACAGCATAATTGCTCTGTGATCACGGTTTCCTAAGTTATCCCTTATTTCCATATCTGCTATCACTCTGGGTTGTTTGTAATTCGTAGATCAAGCTGAGCCTTGTTTCTAGATCACTTTAACTGACAATTGCGCGGTCGTGCAATGTGGCTCCAAAACAAAATTGACGTCTTTTTTTTTTTTTGCGACATTATGGCGGACACATCAGACACTTTTGACACATTTTTGGGACCATTGTAATTTTTACAGTGACCAGTGCTATAAAAATGCACTGATTACTGTGAAAATGACACTGGCAGTGAAGGGGTTAAGTGTGCCCTAGTGAGTGATTCTTACTGTAGGGGGGATGGGCTACATGTGACAGTGATCACCGCTTCCGATTACAGGAAGCGGTGATCACTGTCATTGTCACTAGGCAGAGTGGGGAGATGCTTGTTTACATCAGCATCTCCCCTTTCTTCCTAACCGTGAGATGATTGCGAGTATCCCTGCAGCGACTGAGTCCGCGGGACCCGCGGTTGGGCTCACGGCACGCGCGTCCACAATGCTGCAATCTTAAAGGGACATATATACGTGCTTCTGCCTGTCCATGTCATGCTGCCGAGGTATATAGTCGTGCGCTGGTCGGCAAGCAGTTAAGAAGTTCCGAGCCTTTTATAAGAGTGAGCAGTTCAATCTGCCCAGTCTGTGTCTGAATACTTAAGTCCCCCATGATAATATTGCCTTGCCGCCATTTCTATCTGTGAAAGAAGATTGGCCTCCTCTTCATTCTTCAGGGTAGGGGGCCTGTAACATAGGTAAGTCAGTGTCTCAGAAGTAAAGATGGCCAGGGGTTCACCAGCCTGTGAAAAGCTGCATCTTCAAATCATCAAACAATTTCAGAATAATGATATATGTAAAATTGCAAAGACATTAACTATATAATACATAATATCAAAAGATTCAGATAATCTGGAAAAATCTCTGTGCTCAATGGTCAAGGCCGAAACGCAATACTGGATGCCCGTGATCTTTTTTCCCCCCCTCTGACAGCACTGCATTAAAAACAGGAATGATTCAGCTTTACCACAGTAAAATGTAAAAAAACGTACACATTGCATATTTTGGGATCATTACCCCTCATTTCCAGTTTGGTATCTTACCAGGCTTTTGCATTTACATTATTTACTGTACCTCATCTAGAGTTCACTGTTGCTGGAAAATCACTACTAGGTTGGGCTCTTGCAAGCTTTTGCTGTTGTGAAGATCCTGCTCACATGTATTGTTTTTGTACTGATACTATGTTTTGTAAATGCACAATGTTGAAATAAAAAAAATGCAAAAAAAATGGGCATAATTCTCAGATGGACATCATTGAATGGGCTCAGGAATACTTCACTGTCTGTAAACACAATTTGTTGTGCCATCTAAAAGTTAAAGCTCTATCATGTAAAGAAGTCGTCGTATCTGAACATAATCCAGAAGTGCCGACGTCTTCTCTGGACCCAAGCTCATTTAAAATGGTCTGTTGCAAAGTGGAAAACTGTTCTGTAGTCAGACAAATTTAAAATTGTACATTCTTTTTTGGAAACCATGGGCAAGTGCGTCCTCCAGACTAAAGAGGAGAGGGACTTTCCGACTTGTTGTTGGCACTCGATTCAAAAATTTGCATCTCTGATGGTGTAGGGGTGCATTGTGCATATAAAAAGGTCAATATGCACTTCTGGAAAGGCACCATCAGTCCTGAAAGATATACAGTATGCAGAGTTAGAGCAGCATATGCTCCCATTCAGATGACCTCTTTTTCAGGGAAGGCCTTGCCTATTTAAGAAGGACAATGCTAAAGCACATACTGCATGTATGATAGCAGCATGGCTTTGTAGTAGAAGCTGGGTGCTTAACTGGCCTGACTGCAGTCCAGACCTTTCACCAACTGAAAATATTGGGCGCGTTTTGAAATTAAAAATTCAATAAAGACCCAGGACTCTTGAGCAGTTAGAATCTTATATCAGGCAGGAAATAGGACCACATTCCTCACAAACTCTAGCTATTGGTCCCCTCCATTCCCAGATGTTTACAAAGTGTTGTTAAAAAGAAGAGCGGATGGTACACGTGGTAAACATGGCCCTGTCCCAACGTTTTTGAGATGTGCTACTGAAATTTGAAAATTGCCTTATTTTTTTCTTAAAATCGTAAAAAAAAAAAAAAAAAATCCAGATTAAACATTTGATCTGTTTTCTATTGTGAATGAAACATGGTTTTATGAGATTTGCAAATTTCATTCTGTCTGTATGTAGATTTTACACACTGTCCCAACTTTTGAAATTGGGGTTGTATGTTTTTAGATGTGATCTTTGCACCATATGCTGTGGAATGAATACACTGGGCATCAGAAAGGCTTTCTGTATTGAATGTTCTGTTTTTATTTGGTTTAAGACCTATACATGTTTTGCAATACGTATACCCATTTATTTTTTGTGGAATTACCTATTTCTTTTTCATACACCATGTTTTACTGGCGCTGTGCGGGCGGTAGCGGGGCGCTTTTAACCCCAAAGAAGGATTTAACAAGGCTTGGGCAGCGCTGCCCATTGATTTCAATAGCAGAGGTGGTTTAGGAGCACTGTATACACCGCCCCAAAGATGCTGCTTGCTGGACTTTTTTCCTGTCTTTCAAGCACACCACCCCAGTGTTCAAGCACTCAAGCTTTAACACTGGGGTGGCTTGAGAGGTGCTTTACAGGCGCTATTTTTAGAGGTAAAACGCCTGAAAAGTACCTCAGTGAGAGAGTGGCTTATAGGTAAAGTTGATCCAGAGAATATCCGATTCCCTCTTGGGGAATCAGGAAGGATTTTTTTCCTCTGCTGGAGCAAATTGGCTCATGCATTGCTGTGTGTGTTTTTTTTTTTTTTTTTTGCTTTCCTCCGGATCAACTGTGGGTATGGGATTGTTGCGATACGAGTGTGATAAGCTTGTATATAATGAGTGTATAGATTGTAATTGAGCACTTGGGGCCAAATTCTCAAAAGAGATACGCGGACTTAACTAAAGTTTTCTAAATTTACACGGCGCGTATCTTTGCGCCCGATCTTCAAAACGAGTTAAGCCTAGATTTCTGGATTTTCCGTCCTACCTAAAATAGTTACACCTGCGCATCCCCGGGCGCAAATTACGCTAGTCTCGCCGCTGTTTTTGATAGGCAAAGATGCAAATGAGGGAGTTAGGGCGATCCACAAAATTAAGTGTGTGCGGCGTATTTTCCGCCCTGTGCGCACCTGTTAGTTTCCCTGTGTAAATTTCCACATTATAAAAGCAGCCCTAATTTTACACATGCCGTGGAAGGGTTTGCTGAAGGTAGTGACTAGAGCTATACTTGTGAAGGATCTGTCTGGAAAAATGCCTGGGACATTAATGATTCTGACGGCACTTGCCACCTTACAGGCACAAAGGAGGAGGAGGGCACAGAGGAGGAGGATGAGGGCACAGGAGAGAGTTTATCGGCCACGGCGTGATCTGTTTCAAATGCCAGATTATGAAGTGTATGGCAACTTCAGGTTTGATAGGGAAGCCATCCTGGAGCTCACCCAACTACTTATGGAGGATCTTATCACCCCAACCAGATGCTCACATGCCCTGCCACCTCTACATAAAGTTATGGCAACCCTCCATTTTTTAGCTACAGGCTCATTCCAGCGTGCATCTGGAGGTCTGGCTGGGATGGTGCAGTCGACAATGAGCCGATGTGTCCATCAGGTGGTCCCTGCCATACTGCGGCGCATGACCAACCAATTTGTCAAGCCCACCCAGGAGGAGCAGCGTCTGCAAGCCATGACTGACTTTTACAGCATTGCCGGCTTCCCAAGGACCATCGGGGCGATAGATTGCACGCATGTGGCACTACAGCCCCCCATGAAACTGAACACCTGTTCAGAAACAGAAAAGGGTGGCATTCCATCAACGTCCAGATGATTGTAGATGCCCATGGCCTCATCTGGCACGTTTGTGCCAAGTTTCCAGGGTCGTGCCACGACAGTTTTATTCTACGGCAGACCAAGATCTACCAAGACTTGGAGATGAACATTTATGGAGACAGCTGGCTGATTGGTGAGTGACATTGGTGTCATGTATGCCCCCCCCATGATGCAGACATCACAAGGGGCACATGCATGACTAATATCCTCCTGTCTTTTCCCTTACAGGTGACTCTGGATATGCGTTGGGACCCCATCTCATGACCCCTTTTAGGAACCCCCAAACACCCGGAGAACGCAAATTCAACGAGGTGCACATCCACACCCGGTCAATAGTAGAGCGGACATTTGGCCTTCTCAAGTCCAGATTCAGATGCCTTGACAAGACTGGGGGTACACTCTTGTATTCCCCAGACTTTGTCTGTCAAATTATTGGGGCATGTTGCATCCTCCATAATTTTGCTCTGAGAAGGGGCCTGCATGTTGAGATATGTCCTGACCTGACCCCCCACCCAGGCAATCCCCCCCCCCAACCACCTCTACCCAGTCTGCTGAGAGCCAGGCAATAAGGAGACAACTGGCTGAAGGCATCTTTGCCCAGTAAATGGACCTTAATTATCTTTTTTTTTTTGTTTGACAACAAAAACTCAGAGATTATGTGACCTTTAAACATTTACTTTGCACATAAAATGCACATTACTTATCTGACAATGAGAATGTCTTTTTTTACACAAAACGCACATTAATTATCTCACAATGAGAATGCATGAATGCACGCCACTGTGGTCCCTAGCACAGACACATCACATGCACATCGAATTGGATTAGATCCAAGTACCCCCCCCCCTTTGGTACTTGGGAGCAGTAACGCCCCGCCACAGCTCCAATTATGTCACTGTGCATTCATACACCATGAAGGATAGCAAGTAGATTATGCGCAAAAAAGTTTATCAGAGCATTGTTATAGGAGGCAGCATAGTCAATCTGTAAAGTTGAAATCAATAAAAAATTCCAGCTGTTTGGGGTGGTGATGGGGAATGTGCGGATATGTTAGGATGGGAGTATGCACACAGGGCTGCCGTCAATAAGGAACAGAAACCATGTTCCAATCTAGCAAGCAAACAAGGAGAGAGGCGCCTCTGGGTGCAGTACTTAAAACAGTTTAAAAAATGAATTTAAAAATAAAGTTAAAAAAACCACAAGTAAAAAGAAGCCACTCACATTTTGGTGGTCAATCGAAAACGTGTGGAGTCAATTTTCCAGGAGGGTAGGTAGGTATCATCTGGCGGTGTCTATTCCCTTTGTCCCGGGTACAGCGCTCTGGGATGCAGGGGATCTGTCCTTCTGCCGCTGGTGGAATCAGTGATTTTCGGCGGTGGGCAGGGGAATTCCTCTGCTGGCGCTGTGAGCCGTGTGTGCCGATGGACGAGCAGGGATGACGTCACCAGGAAGCGACGCGTTTCTGAATGCTGGCTGCGAATGACAGGGCTGCCGCATTCCTTTCTCAAGCTGCTGATACGGAGCATGGGGCTAAACTTTGTATGACGGGGGAGTGGGCGGAGCTAGTCGGGAACAGACTGCAGTAGGTTTAAAACTAAGAGCTGGGCGGGCTGATCTCGGAACAGGACGAAAAAATTAGATTAAAAATTAAAAAATGAAGAAATGAACAAGATGATGAAATAATGGAAAAAGTATATATAAATGGAAAGAATGTATATGAAAGATAAAAATCGGAACAGAAGTGGAAGAAAAAAATATAATAAAAATAAATATAAAAATAAATATAAAAATAGAAATAATAGAAAAATAAATGATAAAAATTGATAAAAAAATGATGATAAAAAATGATGAAAAATGATGAATGAAAAATGATAAATGATAAAAAATGATAAATTTGTGTGAAAAAAAAATATATATATATGGGTGCAATTATAACATGAATAGTAGTAGATTGGGCAAGAGGACATGGGGAAAGAAGAATAGTGAGCGATAGATTTTTTGTGGTCATGGGGCCATGACACTGAGGGATAGAGAAATTTTATTATAAATAATGCTAAGGTTCAAAAAGGGTAAGCCATGTGCATGGGGTGTAGGGGGGAAGGGGGCTGGTGTGATTGGAACAAATTATAGGTAGGAACAAAACACATTAGGGTGATGTGGGTACATATATAAATATGTATAGGGAGGGTACATACATAACCATATGATAAGCAATGCATATTATACTGAGGGTAATAGGAAAGGAGGGGGGGGTTGGGTAGGGGAGGGAGGCGGGGAACCAGGGGGGGGAGGGGGGGAAAGAAGGGGGGGGAAAAATATATATCCAATTTATTGTATAAATATATATATATGGTGATACTTACACCCGTCAAGACTATAAGGAGTGAGCACCCACCAATTAACCCAGACTATAGGTAGGTCTGAAAGTAAAAAATGATGAAGGTATTAGAGATGGATTAAAATATATGATGGATAGGGAAAAGGAGGGATAAAGGGAAGAAGAAGGGTGGGGAGGGAGAGGAGTAGGGGGGGGGGAGAGAGAGGAAGAATAGGGTTAGGTGGAAAAAAAGGGGGTGGGGGGGGGGGAAAGGGGGAAGGCAGAAAGAGAGGGAGACGAGGGCTAGTGGAGGGTAGGTGGAGGGTGGGTAGTTATAGGATGGTGGAGATTTCAATGCTTTCATTGATACCACCAGGCGAGAGGGTATCCAAACTGTAGATCCAGTATGTCTCACGAGCACACAGTTTTTTGAATCTTTCGGCTGGGGGGAGTGTTTTATCAATTTGTTCTATTATCCAAACTTGGAGTCCTGAGGTAGATTGTTGGTGTAGCATGGTGAAGTGTCTGGGGACACTATGCGGGTCTGTACCGCCTTCTATGTTTCTCCTGTGCTCTTCAAACCTCTCTCTTAGGGGTCGTATGGTTCGCCCTATATAAAGGAGGCCACAAGGGCAGCTGAGACCATATACGACAAACTCAGATGAGCAGTTGTAAAAGTCTTTTAAAGGATATGTTTTCCCTTTAGTGTGGAAATTTTTTTGTCCATGTTGAACGAAGTGGCATGTTTTGCAGCGAGATTTTCGGCATTGGTACATACCGACTAGTGGTATGAGAGTGGATGTAACCGATGTGGTGGGAGTGGGTTTGAGTTTGCTGGGAGCAATTTTGTTTTTGAGGTTGGGGGCTCTACGGTATGTGATTTTCGGACGAGCAGGAAGGATGGGTTTGAGATGAGGGTCTTGTAGGAGGATATCCCAGTGTTTAACTAGTATGCTTTCCATTTTTTTGTGTTTGTAGTGGAATGTGGTCATGAACCTAACTGGATGGTTGTCCATAGTTCTTTTGGGTTTTAGTGGTTTTCCATTCAGATAGAGTTTAAATGCATCTTCAGTTAAGCTCTCTGGGTATTGTTTCTCAGTAAATTTCTTTTTCAGATGTTGACTGAGTTCAATATAGTCTGAATCTTTGGTACAATTTTGTCTTAGGCGACAGAACTGGCTGTTGGGGATGTTGTTTTTCCAGCTGGGCAGATGACAGCTTTTGAAATGTAAATATGAATTTCCTGCTGTTGGTTTTGTGTAATTTTTAGCCCAGATGGAGTGTCCGTCGTGTCCCAATTCAAGGTCAAGGAATGTCATGGAGATGGGGTTGGATGCAGATGTAAATGATAGCCCATATCGGTTGCTATTGCAGTGGTCGATGAATAGGGGAATGGTTTCCTGAGGGCCGTCCCAGATGATAATAATATCGTCGATATAGCGTCCAAAATAGGCTATATTGGCGGAAAATGGGTTGTTACGGTAGATGTGATTGTTTTCCCAATAGCCCATGGCTAGATTAGCGTATGAGGGAGCAAAGTTGGCGCCCATTGCGGTGCCCTGTATTTGATGAAAGAAATCTCCATTGAAAGTGAAGTAGTTGTGTGTAAGACAAAAGAGTGTGGCTGAGAGGATGAAAGAAGCTTGGCGAGGATTGATGAGGGGTTCATTTAACAGAAATTGTTCCAGAGCCATCAATCCGAAAGAGTGTGGGATGGATGTGTATAGGGAGCAGACATCTAATGAGAGCCATGTGTACGTTGGCTCCCACTGGTATGGGGATAAAAGCTCAAGAAGATGTGTGCTATCTCGAACATATGATTCTAATTGGAACACAATGGGCTGGAGAAAATGGTCAATATATAAACTGAACCCGGTGGTAACGCTGTCCATGGCTGCCACAATAGGTCTTCCGGGGGGTGCTGATAGATTTTTGTGTACTTTGGGGAGATAATAAAAGTATGGGATCTGGAAAAAGTTTTTCCTTAAAAAGGAGCTTTCCATCTTGGTAATGATGCCATCTTTCAGTGCCTGAGATATGAGGATCTCAGCTTCTTTTGCAAAAGCTGACGTAGGGTCATTATGGAGTTTGGTGTATGTAGTTGCATCGGAGAGTAGTCTGGAAGCTTCTTCTAGGTAGGCTGTTTTGTCCAACAGTACAATTCCTCCTCCCTTGTCGGCTGATTTTATTATGATATTGTCAGCTTTGATGAATTTGTCTAGAGCTTTTATTTCAGATGGAGATAGGTTGTTGGTTTTGGACATGGACGTGGAGTTACACATTTTGACAAAGTCTGCGTAGACTACTCTATAGAAGCTCTCTATGTGGGGGCCTTTGGAATGTGTGGGAAAAAAGATGGATTTGGGTCTGAGAGAGGAGTGGGTGATGGGCGGGGATGTGGCGAAATGTTGTGTGTATAGTCTCAGAGGGTCGTCTTCATTGGGGTCAGTGTTTTCTTCCATTAAATCAATAAAATCAATAAATGATTCTGTTGGATCTTGGGTAGATGGAGTGGTTGTTGAAATGACATGGTTGTCATCTTTTTGTTTAATCTGAAAATATCTTTTTAAGGTCAGATTGCGAATGTATTGGTTTAAGTCTTTGAAAAGCATAAAGGGGTTGGGTTTGTTGATGGGTGCAAAATTAAGGCCACGACTTAGAGAGGAGTCGGCTGCGGAGAGGTTGTGGGAGGAGAGATTGAAGATTTTAACAGTTTTTGGTGTTTCTGGAAGTTTTGATAATTGTTTTCTTCGTCCTCCTCTGCAGCCTCGTCTGTGAGTTTTCTTTTTCTTGATGTTGTAGACAGAGGAGGACTCGGTACTAAAAAAGAAGAAGAGGTAGGTGCAGGCGAACTGGTGGGGGAAGTGATGATATTGATAGAAGCAGAATTGTTAGAATTGTGATTGGTTATTTCCATTGAAGTTGATGGTTCCTGGTCATCGTTGGTTGGTGTAGGATGATTGTTGATGGGATAAACACGGTCCAAGGAGGGAATTGGTCCATTATTGCGAACATTGTCTTTTGGAAGACAGGAGGCGGCGGGGGTTTGACATGGGTGAATAGGTCTATTGTAGAACTGACTGAGGGATAGAATAAGTCCATTTTCTCTCTCTCTGTTTTTGTCAGGGTATGTAGTCTTGCGTTGGTTGGGTCTGTGTTTGAAGGTGTGTGGCTTGTTCCATAGGGGTGGCGGAATTCTCTGATGATTGGAGATTTCATTGAGATATTTGTTGGGGGCAGAATAATTCTGCAGTTGTAGGCTCATGAGGGGTGGAGGGGGCTGAGGATTAGGATTAGATGAAGCGGTTGGGTGGCTTAGTTTTGTCCATAGGGGGGCCACGGTGGTCTGATAATTGTTCTTTTTGTTCCATGAGAAGATGCGGTCAAAATTGTAGTCATCTATATCACGCTTGAAAACTGGAAAATTCAAGCGTGATATAGATGACTACAATTTTGACCGCATCTTCTCATGGAACAAAAAGAACAATTATCAGACCACCGTGGCCCCCCTATGGACAAAACTAAGCCACCCAACCGCTTCATCTAATCCTAATCCTCAGCCCCCTCCACCCCTCATGAGCCTACAACTGCAGAATTATTCTGCCCCCAACAAATATCTCAATGAAATCTCCAATCATCAGAGAATTCCGCCACCCCTATGGAACAAGCCACACACCTTCAAACACAGACCCAACCAACGCAAGACTACATACCCTGACAAAAACAGAGAGAGAGAAAATGGACTTATTCTATCCCTCAGTCAGTTCTACAATAGACCTATTCACCCATGTCAAACCCCCGCCGCCTCCTGTCTTCCAAAAGACAATGTTCGCAATAATGGACCAATTCCCTCCTTGGACCGTGTTTATCCCATCAACAATCATCCTACACCAACCAACGATGACCAGGAACCATCAACTTCAATGGAAATAACCAATCACGATTCTAACAATTCTGCTTCTATCAATATCATCACTTCCCCCACCAGTTCGCCTGCACCTACCTCTTCTTCTTTTTTAGTACCGAGTCCTCCTCTGTCTACAACATCAAGAAAAAGAAAACTCACAGACGAGGCTGCAGAGGAGGACGAAGAAAACAATTATCAAAACTTCCAGAAACACCAAAAACTGTTAAAATCTTCAATCTCTCCTCCCACAACCTCTCCGCAGCCGACTCCTCTCTCCTAAGTCGTGGCCTTAATTTTGCACCCATCAACAAACCCAACCCCTTTATGCTTTTCAAAGACTTAAACCAATACATTCGCAATCTGACCTTAAAAAGATATTTTCAGATTAAACAAAAAGATGACAACCATGTCATTTCAACAACCACGCCATCTACCCAAGATCCAACAGAATCATTTATTGATTTTATTGATTTAATGGAAGAAAACACTGACCCCAATGAAGACGACCCTCTGAGACTATACACACAACATTTCGCCACATCCCCGCCCATCACCCACTCCTCTCTCAGACCCAAATCCATCTTTTTTCCCACACACTCCAAAGGCCCCCACATAGAGAGCTTCTATAGAGTAGTCTACGCAGACTTTGTCAAAATGTGTAACTCCACGTCCATGTCCAAAACCAACAACCTATCTCCATCTGAAATAAAAGCTCTAGACAAATTCATCAAAGCTGACAATATCATAATAAAATCAGCCGACAAGGGAGGAGGAATTGTACTGTTGGACAAAACAGCCTACCTAGAAGAAGCTTCCAGACTACTCTCCGATGCAACTACATACACCAAACTCCATAATGACCCTACGTCAGCTTTTGCAAAAGAAGCTGAGATCCTCATATCTCAGGCACTGAAAGATGGCATCATTACCAAGATGGAAAGCTCCTTTTTAAGGAAAAACTTTTTCCAGATCCCATACTTTTATTATCTCCCCAAAGTACACAAAAATCTATCAGCACCCCCCGGAAGACCTATTGTGGCAGCCATGGACAGCGTTACCACCGGGTTCAGTTTATATATTGACCATTTTCTCCAGCCCATTGTGTTCCAATTAGAATCATATGTTCGAGATAGCACACATCTTCTTGAGCTTTTATCCCCATACCAGTGGGAGCCAACGTACACATGGCTCTCATTAGATGTCTGCTCCCTATACACATCCATCCCACACTCTTTCGGATTGATGGCTCTGGAACAATTTCTGTTAAATGAACCCCTCATCAATCCTCGCCAAGCTTCTTTCATCCTCTCAGCCACACTCTTTTGTCTTACACACAACTACTTCACTTTCAATGGAGATTTCTTTCATCAAATACAGGGCACCGCAATGGGCGCCAACTTTGCTCCCTCATACGCTAATCTAGCCATGGGCTATTGGGAAAACAATCACATCTACCGTAACAACCCATTTTCCGCCAATATAGCCTATTTTGGACGCTATATCGACGATATTATTATCATCTGGGACGGCCCTCAGGAAACCATTCCCCTATTCATCGACCACTGCAATAGCAACCGATATGGGCTATCATTTACATCTGCATCCAACCCCATCTCCATGACATTCCTTGACCTTGAATTGGGACACGACGGACACTCCATCTGGGCTAAAAATTACACAAAACCAACAGCAGGAAATTCATATTTACATTTCAAAAGCTGTCATCTGCCCAGCTGGAAAAACAACATCCCCAACAGCCAGTTCTGTCGCCTAAGACAAAATTGTACCAAAGATTCAGACTATATTGAACTCAGTCAACATCTGAAAAAGAAATTTACTGAGAACCAATACCCAGAGAGCTTAACTGAAGATGCATTTAAACTCTATCTGAATGGAAAACCACTAAAACCCAAAAGAACTATGGACAACCATCCAGTTAGGTTCATGACCACATTCCACTACAAACACAAAAAAATGGAAAGCATACTAGTTAAACACTGGGATATCCTCCTACAAGACCCTCATCTCAAACCCATCCTTCCTGCTCGTCCGAAAATCACATACCGTAGAGCCCCCAACCTCAAAAACAAAATTGCTCCCAGCAAACTCAAACCCACTCCCACCACATCGGTTACATCCACTCTCATACCACTAGTCGGTATGTACCAATGCCGAAAATCTCGCTGCAAAACATGCCACTTCGTTCAACATGGACAAAAAAATTTCCACACTAAAGGGAAAAAATATATCCTTTAAAAGACTTTTACAACTGCTCATCTGAGTTTGTCGTATATGGTCTCAGCTGCCCTTGTGGCCTCCTTTATATAGGGCGAACCATACGACCCCTAAGAGAGAGGTTTGGAGAGCACAGGAGAAACATAGAAGGCGGTACAGACCCGCATAGTGTCCCCAGACACTTCACCATGCTACACCAACAATCTACCTCAGGACTCCAAGTTTGGATAATAGAACAAATTGATAAAACACTCCCCCCAGCCGAAAGATTCAAAAAACTGTGTGCTCGTGAGACATACTGGATCTACAGTTTGGATACCCTCTCGCCTGGTGGTATCAATGAAAGCATTGAAATCTCCACCATCCTATAACTACCCACCCTCCACCTACCCTCCACTAGCCCTCGTCTCCCTCTCTTTCTGCCTTCCCCCTTTCCCCCCCCCCTTTTTTTTCCACCTAACCCTATTCTTCCTCTCTCTCCCCCCCCCCCCCACTCCTCTCCCTCCCCACCCTTCTTCTTCCCTTTATCCCTCCTTTTCCCTATCCATCATATATTTTAATCCATCTCTAATACCTTCATCATTTTTTACTTTCAGACCTACCTATAGTCTGGGTTAATTGGTGGGTGCTCACTCCTTATAGTCTTGACGGGTGTAAGTATCACCTTATATATATATATATTTATACAATAAATTGGATATATATTTCCCCCCCCCCCCTTCTTTCCCCCCCTCCCCCCCCCCTGGTTCCCCGCCTCCCTCCCCTACCCAACCCCCCCCCTCCTTTCCTATTACCCTCAGTATAATATGCATTGCTTATCATATGGTTATGTATGTACCCTCCCTATACATATTTATATATGTACCCACATCACCCTAATGTGTTTTGTTCCTACCTATAATTTGTTCCAATCACACCAGCCCCCTTCCCCCCCTACACCCCATGCACATGGCTTACCCTTTTTGAACCTTAGCATTATTTATAATAAAATTTCTCTATCCCTCAGTGTCATGGCCCCATGACCACAAAAAATCTATCGCTCACTATTCTTCTTTCCCCATGTCCTCTTGCCCAATCTACTACTATTCATGTTATAATTGCACCCATATATATATATTTTTTTCACACAAATTTATCATTTTTTATCATTTATCATTTTTCATTCATCATTTTTCATCATTTTTTATCATCATTTTTTTATCATCATTTTTTTATCAATTTTTATCATTTATTTTTCTATTATTTCTATTTTTATATTTATTTTTATTTTTATATTTATTTTTATTATATTTTTTTCTTCCACTTCTGTTCCGATTTTTATCTTTCATATACATATACATTCTTTCCATTTATATATACTTTTTCCATTATTTCATCATCTTGTTCATTTCTTCATTTTTTAATTTTTAATTTTTAATCTAATTTTTTCGTCCTGTTCCGAGATCAGCCCGCCCAGCTCTTAGTTTTAAACCTACTGCAGTCTGTTCCCGACTAGCTCCGCCCACTCCCCCGTCATACAAAGTTTAGCCCCATGCTCCGTATCAGCAGCTTGAGAAAGGAATGCGGCAGCCCTGTCATTCGCGGCCAGCATTCAGAAACGCGTCGCTTCCTGGTGACGTCATCCCTGCTCGTCCATCGGCACACACGGCTCACAGCGCCAGCAGAGGAATTCCCCTGCCCACCGCCGAAAATCACTGATTCCACCAGCGGCAGAAGGACAGATCCCCTGCATCCCAGAGCGCTGTACCCGGGACAAAGGGAATAGACACCGCCAGATGATACCTACCTACCCTCCTGGAAAATTGACTCCACACGTTTTCGATTGACCACCAAAATGTGAGTGGCTTCTTTTTACTTGTGGTTTTTTTAACTTTATTTTTAAATTCATTTTTTAAACTGTTTTAAGTACTGCACCCAGAGGCGCCTCTCTCCTTGTTTGTACACCATTCAGGAACCTGGGATGACTTCTCCCTGGTCCTGGGGATCCCTACTCCACCAAAACTGAGGATGACACCCTTATGTTATCAGGAATGCCACCCCCCCACATTCACACATCATTCACACACATAAACCAAATCATAAGTACAGTATAATAAAAATAAAAAATAAATAAAATCCAAAAGTACCCTGCAACTTACTGATGTTGCCGAGTGCTCCTTCTGGGCTGACCACGGGCACGGCCAACTGGGGGATCTTCACGGGGGGGTCTGTGCAGGGGAGGGAGTATCTTCACGGGGGGGGGGGTCTGTGCAGGGGAAGAAGGAGCCTCCCCTGGTGTCTGTCCTCCTGCTGGCCTGCCCTCCAAGGCCACGGCTATCCTTGTCAGACAGGCAGTGATGTCAGCCGTATTAGCCTGGCCAGCCCGGGTATTGGCCTGCACAGCCCGGGTATTGGCCTGCACAGCCCGGGTATTGGCCTGCACAGCCTGGGTCAGGGCAGTCACCTCCTGGGCCACGCCTGTTGTGGCGTTCCTCAGGTCCCACAAACAGGTGATGACCCCCACTGAGTTGGTGGCCACGTCACCCAGTGAATCCCTCATTAAACCCAGGCTGTGCTCCACCTTGGTCATTGTTTTTTTAATTTCACCCAGACTGCGGGTCTGCCGGGCATTGTCCCTCCGCAGACTGACTGGCAGACGCTCAAACCCCCCCTGGTTTCTGGGGTCGGCCTCCTACTTGCCCCTGAGGCTTGTGGCCTTGGAGGAGGGGTTGGAGTGACCCATGGGGGCTGCTGCATGTTGGAGGATGGTTGGGAGGGGCCAGCCCTGATGGTGGCCTGACTGCTGGGAGCCTCTGGGGTACCCTCAGGGGATGACTCAAAGGTCCTATGTTGGCCCATCAGGATTTGCTGGCCAATAACAATATTCTCATCTTCCTCCCCCTCATCCTCCTCCCACTCAACATCCAAATTAGGGGAGTTGTGGGCACTCCCCTCCCATGGCGAATCCTGCCCTTCTTGGGACTCAGCATCAGCCTGTCTTGGGGGTGGTGCAGCAGCCTGCCCTGATGGGCCAGCAACCTCCTGCCCTGATGGGGCTGCCACCTCCTGGGCTGATGGGGCTGCCACCTCCTGGGCTGATGACCCAGCAACCTCCTGGGCTGATGGGGCTGCCACCTCCTGGGCTGATGACCCAGAAACCTCCTGGGCTGATGGGGCTGCCACCTCCTGGGCTGATGACCCAGCAACCTCCTGGGCTGATGGGGCTGCCACCTCCTGGCCATCTGGGGAGGACACAAAACAATCACAGGTTGGTGGATCCACACACTTGGCACATCTTCCCTTCCCCCACCCACACATGCTAATCACCAGATAGAAAAAAAATAAAACTTACCTGTCCTCACAGGAGCTTTAGAGTCAAAGCCAGGCAGGCCCACCACCTGCTGTGGGTGGAAACACTGGGCCATTGCCCATTCCTCCTCACTCATCCTGACTGGGCAGGGTCCCCCTCCTCCAGTGCCCCTGGTATGGGCATGCAGCGTTGCCATCTTGTTCCGGGACACGCTCTTCAAATCGTTAAATTTTTTTTGGATTCCAGCGATGGTCCTGGTCTCCCCCCCCCCCGCCGCATTGATCCGATCGGTGATCTTTTTAAGGATCTCCTTCCTCCTGGCCGGGGTGGTGTTGTGGCTCTCAGGGCCATGGAGAAAGCGCCCATATTTTATGATGCCCTGAGCAAGAATATGCTTCTCTGCCACTGAAAAATTTAGCTTCCTTCGCTTGGTGGCCATCACAGACACCACCCAGCAACAGGGAACTCACCCAAAAAACAATCAACAATACACACACAACAAAGAAAAAAAAATAAACACTAACAGACAGCTACTATAAATTCAAAAACAAACAGGCAAAAAAGGCAAACAAAAAACAATCACACACCAAAAAACAAACACTTATCAAAAACAAACAGGCAAAAAATCAAAACAAATAACAAATTATCATAAACAAACACCAACTATACTCTACAACTCCTCAACAACTTTTCTCACAAACAAATCTTACCAACAAACACTGACAAACGTTCAAAGCAGAAGCAACTTGCTTTAGGAAGCGAACACAGGGAAATACTTTTGCAAGGGAAGTGTGTTTGACTGGGGCTATTTAGACACAGGGCGATCCTCAAACGAAGTACGCTTGGCCTTTTACCTATCTCACTGATTGCGATGAGCAAAGTTCTGCACATGCCCAGTGAGGTCCAGATTCGTGCGCGCATGCGCAGTACGGCCGGCCCTTCATTTGCATGGGGTCACCGCTCATTACAATGAAGCATGCCCACTTCCTTCCCACTTGCCATAACCACGCCTTACGCCTCGGAATTTAGGTTACGGATGGCGCAATTTTGTGCGCAAATGCGCTGTGGATACGGCACTTACGACACCAACTTAGGGCGCCGTAACCTAAATGACATATGTTAGGTAATACTAAATTTACACAGCTTTTTGAGAATTTGGCCCTTGGTTCCTCAGTCACATAGAGAATAAGGTTATTATAGTTCAGATTTGATTATGCAGAAGTGAATAAAACTGGTTGAAACTAGTATAACTCATTGTCATGAGTTGGAGCACACATTGAAAACAAGTAATTGCACATGAACACATGTAGTGTTCATGTCCTGGAACTAACACACTGCGCATATATGAACATGATAGTTATATAATCCTATGTAAAGCGCTTGCTTGAAGAGTATGATTTATTAATTTTCATAAGGAGGGGATTTACGAGAATTTGGGACTTACTGACGACGCGGCAGATGTGCCTGATGCAGTGATTTCCTGTATCCCCCCTTGCTCATTACTGAAGTCCCCCAATCGTTGGGCAACGGGTAAAGGTTCAATATCCGGTGATGTATTGATGCTTTGTTCTTGGTATGATACGATTTAAATGGAATTCATGATTTTGTAATTTTCATCAAATCCTTAAATTTAAAGAGTGCTTTTGAAATGGAAATATTTCTTAGACTTTTTTTTTAAGCTGACCGCTCACAATAAATATATGTCATTACTTTGACATTAAATAACTAGCTGCCGTAGCCTCAGTATCGTTATATACTGTAGGCGATTCTACGTCTAATAAAAGTGGTCCCATGGATGCATTCCCGCGGTCACTTTTTTTTTTTATATAGGCATCGGGAAGGTGCACCCGCTGCTTTCCAAGCTTACCAGAGCCTTCGGTAAACCTGGAAGCAATCCAGTGTGGTCGAACGCTGGGCAGGAAGTCAAGTGAGGGCAATATGGCCCACACTCGGCTCTTTGACCTTGGAGGACCTCTGATGTCACGTCCGGTTCTCGGGCATAAACGCAGGATTTTTTTATTCCTAAAGTCAAAATGTAAAACAAAACAAAATATTTTGCTTGTAAAGGTAAATGAGAGATCTGGGGTCTTTTTGACCCCAGATTTCTCAGTAAAGAGGACCTATCATGCTTATTTCTACATTCCTTGTAATAGGAAGAAAAGTGATAAAAAAATTATAAAGTGACAGTGTAAAAATTCAAAAGTAAAATAAGATTTTTTTTTAAAGAGACCAATCCCTCCGAGCTCGCACGCAGAAGCGACCGCATATGTAATTTGTGCCCGCATATGTAAACAATGTTCAAACTGTAAATGCGAGGTATCGTTGCAATCATTCGAGCGAGAGCAATAATTCTAGCACAATACCTTCTCTGTAACTCTAAATAGGTAACCTGTAAAAAAAATTTAAAAAATCAAAGTGTCGCCTATGAAGATTTTTAAGTACTGTAGTTTGTCGTCATTCCATGTGTGTGCAGTTTTAAAGAATGACATGTTGGGTATCTATTTATTTGATGTAACATTGTCTTTCACATCATAAAAAAAAATTGAGGTAACTATTGTGTTTTTTTTATTTATTATAGTTTATTTTTGCCCAAAAAATTGTGTTTGAAAGACTGCTGCCCAAATACAGTGTGACATAAAATATAGCAACGATCTGCAATTTTATTCTCGAGGTCAGTGATAGTGAACCTTGGCACCCCAGATGTTTTGGAACTACATTTCCATGATGCTCACTCATGCACTCTGCAGTGTAGTTGAGCATCATGAGAAATGTAGTTCCAAAACATCTGGGGTGCCAAGGTTTGCCATCACTGCTCTAGGGTCTCTGCTAAAAAATATATATATATAATGTTTGGGGATTTGGGGTAATTTTCTCCCAAAGAATACTAATTTAAACTTGTAAAGAAAAAGTTCCAGAAAAGGTCTGATCAGCAAATGGTTAAATTAGAAAAAAAAATGATTTAAAGACAAAGCTAATATATGGTTGCTGATGCAGTGATGTCCCCCTTTTCCTGTCTTTAGGGTGAACCATTTACCCAGAACACTTATCCAGGAGGGAGGTCCTACCTTACTAATTGTTCTGGGTGTGTATCTCCCTAGGTAGTGATAATGCCAGCGCTGGAGTTTGCAGCTGTGGCCACACCGATATTTCTATTGTGAGAGACTTTTTAATTTATCATATTTAAAAAAAAATATACAGTAGTATACATTGTCGCTCAGTAAGATTGCATACTGTTTGTTTACTGTACAGGGGTTATGAAGTTTAGTTCCCTGTAATGTTGATTTAAGCAACACCTTTGAAATAGCTGGCCCCAGACCTGCTGAACAAATACAGGGAAATGCCAGTCTTGACTGGCGGGTAAATAACAGCCTACACAGTCTCTGTCCTTCACAAGATTGTAGTTTGTGTTGAAATTCCCTACCTTGTACATCTCCCATTTTATTCATGGGTAACCCATCATATTCTTGTTTTGATGCGATAAGGTTCATGGCCGGTCTTAAAACCCAAAAGTGATATTTCAACTTGTTGGCCAGCCTGGGTCACAATGCTTTCACCTCATTGCTTTTGGGCCTCCTTATTAGTTTTGTTCTCAATCACTTTGTGTACTCTAATCGCATACCTCCCAACATTTTGAGATGAGAATGAGGGACACCTACTAGCAAATGTATGTAGGCACAGGACACGCTCCCTGACACACCCCCTTAAAGGAGAATTAACCAAAACAAACTTCATTAAACCCACAAATTTATTTTACTACTACTATTCCTTTATATTGGCTTTTAACATTTTACAAATGCAGAAATGTATAATTTGGATGATAGGTTTAGCAATAGGAAACCCTTTTTCAAAAGCTAAAAAGTGCATTTTATATACAACTTTATAGATCAGACCAAAATGAGGGACAAATGAGGAGGAAAGAGGGACGTTGCGCCAAATCAGGGACAGTCCCTCGAAATCAGGTACAGTTGGGAGCAATGTAATCGGGGAAATACCTTTTTTTATTTATAAAGTAAATTAAAAACGTTGTAATCTTGTCTAATGCTGCATGTGAGCTGACCTGGAGACTGGAGAATAGTTGGAAGAAATGTGAGTAATCTTTATCTACCATAAGCTAATATTTGTGGATGGCATGATACTTGATAATCATTGGCTAGTTATTTTTAAAAGCCATTAAAAAAAATTGTGTTCTTGTGTGAGGATAAAATATGAAATGGAAAGTTACTAAATTAACCATACATGAGCATCATGTTGCAAGTTCTATGTAGAAACTTGTAAATTCAGAGCTGACTACTTTTAGGCCACTTTTACACTGCTCCACTGCAAATTCAGTGTACCAACAGTTCTTGCAGATTATTTACAGGACTTTTGCTGCATTTCAGAAAATGCACCTAAAATGCCCAATCTAATAGAAGTCAAATTGCGAGTAACCTGCGTGAAAACCGCAGGGAAACTGCAGCAGAGCAGTGCAAAAGCACCCCTAGTCAGCTGGGAAGTATGATGAACATGTTTCGAACTTACAAATTACCACAATAAATATGACCTAAATTACAAATACAAGAATAAAAGAAGTTCTATTGCTACTCATTATAAAACTGATTTACAAAGATTACTTGATTACATTACCAAGAATACACTTGGAACCAGTGGCTGTATTAATGATGCAGTGTTGTGGACCCCTTTTACTTCTAGAGATTCGTCTGTAGCACAGTGTCAGTTTTTGATTGCTCAATAACACCCCTATATGTAAACTTGCCTAGCCGTGCCAAGTCCTGCTGTCTATGTCAATGGACGCAGCAGCGGGACTATAGGAGAGAGCCCACATGGGTGCCCCCATGGAAAGTGACTTTTTGGGGGGGCACCCGATGGAGAGGAGGGGTCTGGATTGCCGACAGGGGGTCCTAGATTAAATGAATTAGGGCTGCTCTGTGCAAAGCCATTGCACAGAGCAGGTAAGTATAGGCATGTTTGTTTTTAAATAACAAACGTTTACAACCACTTTAAATCTATCCTCCCCCCCCCCTTTCCTCCATTCTAAGCTTATTCTATCTACCATGTAAAAGGAAAGTTGCCTATACCTTTCCTGTGTGCATGCTCTAGCGTTAATGTGCGTTAATGTGCAATGGCTCATAGCCAAAAGGCCACACATGCACTGCATGCACGACATGCCGCAAATGAACAGGATGAACAAAGGCAGACCCTGGAGGTAATGTAACAGACCTTTTAAACCTGAAAATTTTAAACAAAACATTTTTCTTTTTACTGTTTTAAAAGGATACGCGATATATGACGGTTGAAAAACACTGCCTTATTTTAAAGCTAGGATTTCCAGATTTTTTAGCAGTATGCGTAATTTTGCTAAACCGTATACAGACAGAGCTAATTAATTCAGAGCATCAATTAATACTCAATCTCAGAAATAGAATGCTCTACGGACATTACCCATGAGTAAGTCACGTGGCAAGTGATGCAACGCGTGGGGGAGGAGTCTGCTGTACGAGATCTGGCTTGTTTCAAAGACGGGGAGAGCGTGAGTGGATCGGCGCATAGCATTGGCAGCGGTATTGTCGTGTCTGGCTGTATTACACTATTGTGTTTCCCCTTTTCTTACATGTCCCACACCTGCTGTGGTGTATTGAGGAGAGGGGCTGAAGCCTGTTTTTTGCACCATCACTAATGACCAAGGCTGTGTCGTTGGAGCTACTGAAGTGATTTGAACCTGAGTATAAGGCACCTGTTTCACAGAGCTGTTGTATCCAGTGACACTCTCACGCTGCTGCTAATCAACATTGTTTAACCCTATATTTTACCATCTACTTTATAGGGACAGTATTCTGAGATTGAGTACTAATTGATGCTCTGAATTAATTAGCTTTGTATTCATTTATTAATTTTTATACACTAATTTTTTCCTCATCTATATATATTTTGTGTGCTTCACCCCACTGTGGCAACACGACTAATCCCCTATTCAGGGTTTTGAATTATTATCACAATTGGATTGATCTTAGTAAGGTATCACATAAATTAGTTGTTTTTAGCGCATATGTTTATATTTTTCACATTTTGTTGTTTGGTTGGTAACCCTTTTCACATACTGCAGCTTTTTACATTTATTTATTAATTGTGTGGTGTATTTTGGATTTAGTAGCGCTGTAGTTTATCAGTTATAATTACGTATACAGACAGACTGATCAGCATGATCTTGCATAAATTCAGCAATATCCAAGGTAGAATGCAGTCTATATTCCCATGACTGGACTAGTTTTTTATCCAAGAAGTCAAAATAAATTGTTCCGTGTTCCCATTCAGCAAATCCAATTGTTCACATGGACACACAAAATGCCAAGCGGTAGTAACCCTCTGTTCATAAGGGATGCTTTTATCTGCACACAACAGATAGCTAGAAAAGCCAGTAAAATCACTAGAGCACTGCGGTTTTGGTATGCTTCTGAGTAGATAGGGGAAATTAAAGGATTTATTTGCCTGTTTCACTTATGATGATCTGGTTCAGCAGGCATGCAGCTTGAAAAAAGTTAATGTGTGTGCATTGACATTTTTTTTTCTGCTTTACTGTTGCCATTAATGTACCTTTTGAGAATTCAAAAACATATACATACTCAGCTAGGAGTATTCAGCATCAGTCCATTGCTGCATCTGTCCCCTGTCAGTACTAAGACAAAGAACCGGCAAAGATAGCTACTCACTTGGCTCTCAGTCTTCACTGAGCGAGTGGCTGCCAGTCAGACACTCACCGGCTCTGTGCTCTGCCCCTCCAGCACTCACTGGAGTGCTGAACTGTGGAAGGGGCGGGAGCGGCTGGCTCAGGCCCTCAGCAATGTGCTGAGAGGCTGAACCAGCTGTCGGTCCAAGCATGAATTGCATGAAGGGATTAAATTAGTGTATACACTGGGAGGCAGGATAGAGGGTGAGCACAGGATGGAGGCTCAGGCATTGGCTGGCAGCAGCTTTCCTCTTCTGAGTTCAAACTTCCCACTCACACTTCTATGTGGACTATGGGTGGGGCAGGCACTGGATGAGGGGGCAAGAGCAGGAGTAGATGAACTCTCTTTCCTCTCCCTTCCGTGCGGATGGGAGGGTGGGGAGACTATCGGGTATCAGCACTGGCTCTGAGGCAAACCTGTGTGTCAGTAAGACACTCAGCTTGGCCCTGCAACAAGCTGGAGAGACACAGGCACGGCCGTATAGCAGGAGATGATGCAACCAAGTATTTGAGGTTGTCCCCCTAAAAGACACATCGGTAGATTCAGTAAGAGTTAGGCCGACTTATCAGTAGATAAGCCGACCTAACTCAGAATCTACGCCGACTTATGTTTAAGCGTATGCTCAAACAGAGATACGCTTAAACATATCTAAGATAGGACGGCTTGCGCCGTCCTATCTTAGATTGCAATATTTTGGATGGCCGCTAGGTGGCGCTTCCATTGCGGTCGGCGTAGAATATGTAAATGAGGAGATACGCCGATTCGTGAACGTACGCCCGGCCAACGCAGTACTTTTACGCCGTTTACGTAAGAGATAGGCCGCGTAAAGTTAGAGCTAGGCCCTATTGGAATAGTAATGTCAAGTATGGTCGCCGTTCCCGCGGCGAAATTCGAATTTTTTACGTTGTTTGCGTAAGTCGTCCGTGAATCGGGATTTACGTAGTTTACGTCCACGTCAAAATCAATAGGCCCGTGCAGCGTACTTAGCCGCAATGCACACTGGGAAATGTAGGCGCCCGGCGCATGCGCAGTTAACAAAGATACGTGAAAAACGTAAGGTCAAGCACAATTAGCATACAACACGCCCCCCTAACACACATTTGAATTAGGCGCCCTTACGCCCGCTGATTTAGGCTACGCCGCCGTAACTTAGCAGGTAAGTACATTGTGAATCATGTACTTGCCTAGCTAACTTACGGTGGCGTAGCTTAAATGCCTTAAGCTACGCCACCGCAAAGTTGCGGCCATGTACTTGAATCTAGCTAACAGTGACTAGAGTACAAAATAGCAGATATCAATAGTATGGTATATAGGGGAATGTAGCCTCCAGAAACAAATGTTTTTCCCACAGACTCTTCTCACAGGTCTTCCTCTCACCAAGAGGACCAGGTCAAGAACCCTGCTAAACACCACCCTTTACACACAATGCAATATCCTCTTTTGAAATGCAGAGCCTTCAGAAGAAAGTCCATAGAAGACCACAAAGCCTTTCTCAGGGACAACGTCTGTAACAAGGGTGGTAAGGTCATTGTAAAGTGCACATAATGTGAAAGTGCAGACCTCAACACAGCATTACACCCTGGGCCAACTCCATGGATTTTACCTCCTGCTCACAGTGGCAAGGAGCATGGCATGGAGCACAGGAACACCGATACAGATGCACCAGCGATCCCCTAAAACCCATCTATTGAGAGAAGCCTATCCTGCCCCCACCTAATAACTGTACTTTTTTAACTGTATTTTCTCCATCTGCTCATCCCCCACAGTTATTATCATTTCTATCACTCCCTTTTAGATTGTAACCTCTGATGAGCAGGGCCCTCTGAATACTTCTGTATTGAATTGTATTGTAATTGTAGTCAGCGTCTTCGAGTAAGAACTGCGATGACCCTAACAACCAAGGCCTGAGGTGTGCCTTGGCCTAGCTGGTCGGTATGCCTGAGAAGAGGGCATACCCTGAATGTAAGAATAAGAAAATGTACAAGAGAAATATTATGTATGAAGCTGGGGGAAACGGGTGGGTGGGAAACCTGAAATGGCGCCAACACCAGGACCCGACTGTGGAGGAGTATTATATACTCAGCAGACTCCGCCTACAAATTCAGGCTAGCCTTTGGCCAGCCTTATACTTGTAGTCAGCATCTTCGAGTAAGAACTGCGATGACCCTAACAACCAAGGCCTGAGGTGTGCCTTGGCCTAGCTGGTCGGTATGCCTGAGAAGAGGGCATACCCTGAATGTAAGAATAAGAAAATGTACAAGAGAAATAGTATGTATGAAGCTGGGGGAAACGGGTGGGTGGGAAACCTGAAATGGCGCCAACACCAGGACCCGACGGTGGAGGAGTATTATATACTCAGCAGACTCCGCCTACAAATTCAGGCTAGCCTTTGGCCAGCCTTATACTTGTAGTCAGCATCTTCGAGTAAGAACTGCGATGACCCTAACAACCAAGGCCTGAGGTGTGCCTTGGCCTAGCTGGTCGGTATGCCTGAGAAGAGGGCAAAAGATACCTATTTAGGTGAAGAAGGGTAGATAACAATCCGTCCAGTGGAGTGGCGTGCGCCTGGAAGGCAACCGTATACGTATCCGGCAAGTATCCACCAAGACAGGAGAAACCCACCGAGCCATGACTTGTGATAGAAGGAACCCCCTATAGAACCTGCGAATCCGCTCAGAACTCAATAACCCATGGAGATGGATTGCCCGAGACAACCCCGCCATAAGAATGAACGGCTTGTGCCAAGAGGATGCATGGGGGAAATGGAGCAAGGGCCAAGCGGATCGAAATTCTTCAACCGGACAACAGTAAAGAGGCTCTGTGAAAATCCCCCAACCCCTGGCCTACCCATTCAGATATGGGGAAGTGAGAGGGTAAGTTGCAAAAAGGACAACTGGCAGGAGACTAAGTGCCAGCTACCTGGAGAAGGCGGATAAGGCCAATGCACTAGGCAATAGCATGACACATTGAAACCAAGATCAGGAACATAAACCATCACACATGACAACAGACCACCAGACATGAAAACAACAACACCACCCCTCTGCACCTACCTAAGTATGAGAACATAAGCAAAACCGTCAAGACCACTGCGCGTGAATGAACATGAAGACAGCCCCCCACCCTGGTGTGAGTGGTAAATGAGCCCGAGTGACCTGCAGCGCAAACAAAGGCCATTAACTGAACACTCAAGGCTAGTGTACCCACGGAGCATGGTGGGTGGTCGTATAGGTGTAAGAATGAACATGCAACGTATGACGTATGGTATACAGGCGAGAAGATTGTGGTCAACAATCATTAAAACAAAACCTCAGCCCGTATGGATCTGTAGATGTGACAGATCCCGAGATGCTAGTACTAGCTAACTAACCCAGGTTGCAACATGACAAAGTACAATGAGACATTATGACCAACGAACGACAACCACGCCATGACAGACAGACGCTATGACCGACATGCTGGGGCAGAAATTACAGAAACGTGAGACTGGGGCAGAAATGACAGAAACGTGAGACTGGAACGCTAGGCCAGAAACGCAGAGACTGGAACGCTGGGCCAGAAACGCAGAGACTGGAACACTGGGCCAGAAACCTGAAATGGCGCTAACACCAGGACCCGACGGTGGAGGAGTATTATATACTCAGCAGACTTTGCCTACAAATTCAGGCTAACCTTTGGCCAGCCTTATACCTGTACTGTCTGCTCTAACGTTGTAAAGTGCTGCAAAACTGTTGGCACTATATAAATACGGTATAATAATAAGTAAAATGGTCAAGTGGGAGAACCCATACTGGCCACTAAAGCTGGCCATACACTGTTTGAATTTTGTCCAGTTCCTGATGAAGCAGCTAAAATTCACTTAGTGTGTGGTTCTTTTACTCTCCTCCCATCCAACATCCTTTGATTGACAAATCAAATGAGCCGGGCAGAAAATTGTTCAAAGCTTGGCACTCATGCACCCTCATATTCTAACACTCACATTGACTGCACCCCCAATCGCCTTATTTAACCGGATCCCGTCCTACTCATGCAGATTTTCTGTAGCAGAATGGCTCTCCTGGGCGAAATCCCGTAAATATACGGCTTCGCCCAGGAGAGCCACCAGAGGGCACCGATCATCGCCGGCCACGCACGTTCGTGTGCACGAGTGGCAGCATGGGGGTTTGTGTGTGTGTAAACACACAAATCCCTGTGCTGTCAGAGAAGAGAAGGCGGATCGTGTGTTTCTACAAAGTAGAAACACACGATCTGTCATCTCTCCTAGTTAGTCCCATCCCCCCACAGTTAGAACACACAATAGGGAACACAGTTAACCCCTTGATCGCTCTTAGTGTTAACCCCTTGCCTGCCAGTGACATTTGCGTAGTAATTAGTGCATATTTATAGCACTGATCGTTCTGTAAATGTCAATGGTCCCAAAAATGTGTCAAAAGTGTCCAACCTGTCTGCCACAACGTCACAATACCGCAAAAAAATTGTAGATCACTGCCATTATTAGTAAAAAAAAAAAAGCCATATAAAATGCCATAAATTTTCCCATAGTTTGTAGACGCTATAACTTCTGCGCAAACCAATCAATATATGCTTATTGCAATTTTTTTACCAAATATATGTAGAAGAATACATATCGGCATAAACCGAGGAAAGAATTTGTTTTGTTTTTAAAAAAATTTGCATATTTACTATAGCAAAAAGTACAAACTATTGTTTTTTTTTTAGGTGTGTGTTATCACAGCATTGAAGTGAGAGTATATGCAATGGTGCTCAAAATATTGTGAACCATATCTGTGCTAGATGAAAAAGAGGAAAAGAAGGAAAAAAGAAACAACCAAAAGGTCATATATAATATATGTAGTAGTCATATGATTCAATATATTAGTAATTGCAGCATTGTCTGGCCATGCAGTGGCAAGAGAACATGCTAGCCTAACATTTATAAAATCTATACTTACATTAAATCGCCAGTGCACCTCACACATCTATGTTAGCAGCACCCATGGGACCGTCTTGTGATCCAAAACAATTTGGGGCTTAACCACTTGCTGACGGCCGTACGACTTTGTACGGCCTCAGCACGGCTCCCAATCTCTAACAGGCCGTCTTTTTACGGCCGCCCCTTTGCACGTTCCCCGCGCGCGCTCCCGAGCGTGCAGCGGGGAACTGCTGTGCTGGCCGTGTCCCTTGGACACAGCCAGTCACAGATCGCCGTGAACGGCCAATCGGAGCGGCCGTTTCCTAGGCGATCTGTGCGGCCAATGAGAGATGAATGAATGAATGAATGAATGAAAACTTATATAGCGCAACACATGTGAACTTAATCGCCTCTGGGCGCTTGTTGTTCCTGTCTCCTTTGGTATCAAAAGAGATGAGTCTTGATCTTTCTCCCGAACGTCAAGTGGTTCTCCTCCAACCGAATGCTGGTTGGTAAAGCGTTCCATAGTCTAGGCCCTTGGACCGCGAATCTCCTTTCTCCTTTGGACTTGTAGTTGGCTTTCGGTATCTGGAGGAGATTTTGATTGGTGGATCGCAGATCATCTCTCATTCCCGGCTCTCGCAGACAGCGGTGCTGTCAGGGGAGAGAGGAGACGGATCTGTGTCTCTTGTACATAGAGACACAGATCGGTCACCCCCCCCCAGTCACCCCCCTTCCCCCACAGTTAGAACACTAATATTAGGGTACACATTTAACCCCTTCCTCACCCCCTAGTGTTAACCCCTTCCCTGCCAGTCACATTTATATAGTAATTAGTGCATATTTATAGCACTGATTGCAGTATAAATGTGAATGGCGCCAAAAATGTGTCAAAAGTGTCCGATGTGTCCGCCATAACGTCGCAGTCCCAATAAAAATCGCAGATCGCCGCCATTTCTAGTAAAAAAAATAAAATAAATAATTCTGTCCCTTATTTTGTAGGCGCTATAACTTTTGCGCAAACCAGTCGCTTATTGCGATTTTTTTTTTTTTTATTAAAAATATGTAAAATACGTATCGGCCTAGACTGAGGATAAAAAAAAACGTAAAAAAAAAATTGAGCTATTTAGTATAGCAACAAGTAAAAAAAATTTTTTTTTTTCAAAATTGTCGCTCTATTTTTGTTTATAGCGCAAAAAATAAAAACCGCAGAGGTGATCAAATACCACCAAAAGAAAGCTCTATTTGTGGGGAAAAAAGGACGTTAATTTTGTTTGGGAGCCACGTCGCACGACCTCGCAATTGTCAGTTAAAGCGACGCAGTGCCGAATCGCAAAAAGTCCTCTGGTCAGGAAGGGGTTTAAGTGCCCAGTAAGGAAGTGGTTAAATAATCCCTCGTACACTCTAGGAAAGCAGGGAACTGATTACGATGACCACAGGTGCCGCTCATCCCCCCCATCTGGGTGCCCTGGCCGTCTGCGTGCAGCCACCGCATGGCTTCCTCGACATCCCGGAAAGGCCAACGACCCTAAGCACACAGCCAAGATAACAAAGCAGTGACTATGGGACAACTCTGTGAATGCCCTTGAGTGGCCTAGCCAGACCCCAGACTTGAACCCAATTGAACATCTCCAGAGAGAGAGGTCTGAAAATTGCTGTGCACTGATGCTCCCTATCCAACCTGATGGAGTTTGAGAGGTCCTGCAAAGAAGAATGGGAGAAACTGCCCAAAAATAGGTATGCCAAGCTTGTAGCATCATATTCAAAAAGACTTGAGGCTGTAATTGGTGCTAAAGGTGTTTCAACAAAGTATTTAGCAAAAAGCTGTGAATACTTATGTACATGTGATTTTTTCATTTTTTTTTTTTTATATAAATTTGCAAAGATTTCAAACAAACTTCTTGCACATTGTCAATATGGGGAGTTGTTTGTAGAGTTTTGAGGAAAATAATATATTTAATCCAGTTTGGAATAAGGCTGTAACATAACAAAATGTGGAAAAATGAAGTGCTGTGAATACTTTCCAGATGCACTGTACATTATTATATTATTTGCTTAGTAAATAAGGAACTAAAAAAAATATGACATTTCATTCTGATAAGTTCATTTATTTTTCCAACAAAATCTTTTTTATTAAAGAAAAAAATAATAATATATATATATATATATATATTTATATATATATATATATATATATATATATATACACACAGGTTCACAGTAAGTGTGTTAAGCACAAAGCAAAAATGACATACGCAATAAAGAATGTGAAATTGGGGTACAGAACATCCCCTGAGTAGACCACCAGGTAAGAGATACAAATTAAAAAAGGAATAATGAACAGTATGTAACATTGTAGGCAAGGGTACACATGCCCTAGTACTACGATACATTTAGGTTAGACATGAACATGTCATCGGTGAGAAGCCATAATCATCCAATAGGTCTTCCATTATCTCTATACATAAGTTTCAACAACTTGCAGTCCCAAATTGTATTGTATTTGGATGGACATCCTCTGTTAATATACAGGTATTTTTGTATATGGTAGTGTGTTGTTTATTTCAGTTACCCAGTCGTTAAAGCGGTAGTTCACCCACAATCCCATGATTTTACCATCGAGACAGGCATTGTAGCGCGAGCTACAGTATGCCTGTCCCGATTTTTTTAACCCCGTACTCACCTTGTAGTCGTCCATCGTAGATTCCGGCTCCCGCGGGGAATGGGCGTGCCTATGGAGAGGGAGGATGATTGACGGCCGGCCCTGGCACGTCACTCTCCCCGAAGACAGCCGGAGTAGGTCTCGGCTCTTCACGGCGCCTGCGCACAGGCTATGCGCACGCGTCGTGAAGACCAAGCCTATTTCGGCTATTTCCGGAGAAGCGTGACGCGCCAGAGCCGGCCGTCAATCATCCTCCGTCTCCAGAGGCACGCCCATTCCCCGGTATCTTCGATGGACGACTACAAGGTGAGTACGGGGGTAAAAAATTCGGGACAGGCATACTGTAGCTCGCGCTACAATGCCTGATTTTAAGGTAAAATAAATTTTTTTTTTTTTTTTCCCGTCGATAGGGTGAACCCCCGCTTTAAGTTGAGGAAGTGTTGATCTCATCCATTGTCAAGCTATTATTTTCCTAGCTGAGAATAGTGTTTACTATAAAAAGACCTTAGTAAACATTATCAATGTCTGAGTCAGGGAATTTCCCTAGCAAACACTGTTTCGCGTGTAGGGTAAGTGACCCTGGTGTCATGGAGGAAATATATAATTTGTGTCCAAAAACCTTGCATCTTTGGACAAGACCAAATTAAATAGGTATGTTTTACTATTTCTTGGGAGCACATCAGGTAGGTAGTAGACTGCCCCCTTTGGAATCTAGCCAGTCTTAGGGGAGTACGGTATGCTTGGTGTAAGATGTAGATCTGGGATAGCCTATCTGAAAGTTTAGGTGATACTGCTTTACAGGTATCTAAGGCTTCACTCCACTCATCATCATCCATCATCCCCACATAATTCTCCCAAAGTGGTTTAACCCCATATGCCAGTTTGGTATCGGAAGGTACAAGCAACATATTGTAAAAGGTAGAAATACATTTTTGGGATCCTGTAATTTTGACCACCTCCATAATAGCAAAATTGTGATTGCTAAGCACGATGGATTTGTAGAAACCTGAAACACATGTAGTTAGGGAGCATGAATTCAGTTTTTAGATTGTCAAAGGTTTTTGGAACCCCAGATGAGAGAAGGTGAGACAAGTAGAACATGCCTCTCGCCCCCCAAAAATCAGTGCCTGGGATTAGGAGGAATTTCGAGAGGGTCACATTATGCCAAATGGGAGTAAAGTTATTGTATTGGCGTATACCAAGTTTATCAGAAGTCGCAGATTCATCTGTAATGTTGATACAATAATGAGACTTACGATCTCCTGTATTTTCAGCACCCTTATGCCGCGTACACACGATCAGTCCATCCGATGAGAATGGACCGTTTTCATCGGTTAACCGATGAAGCTGACTGATGGTCCGTCGTGCCTAAACACCATCGGTTGAAAAAACGATCGTGTCAGAACGCGGTGACGTAAAACACAACGACGTGCTGAAACAAATGAAGTTCAATGCTTCCAAGCATGCGTCGACTTGATTCTGAGAATGCGTGGATTTTGAACCGATGATTGTGCCTACTAACGATCGTTTTTTTCCCATCGGTTAGGAATCCATAGGTTAAATTTAAAGCAAGTTGGCTTTTTTTTAACCGATGGTTAAATAACCTATGGGGCCGACACGCGATCGGTTTTGACTGATGAAAACGGTCCATCAGAACGTTGTCCTCTGTTTAACCTATTGTGTGTACGAGGCCTTAGTACCGCTCGCAATAGCACAGAGTGTTCCAAGTTTAAAGAAAGATAGCTAAGGAGGTACCACATCCAATATCCAATTTTCTAACAGAGTGGATCCAAGGTTATCTGCATCCATTTGGAACATAGAAGGGTGCTGAATCTTACTCTTTTTTCTTTTATCAATGTGGTATAATTGGGACAATAGAGGTTAAAGTCTGGGAGTGCTGCTCCACCCAGATAAGTGGGATTCTTAAGAATTCGCCAGGATTACTTGTGTCTTTTAGTTCTCCAAACAAATGGTTTGAGCGGGGCCTCTAGAGTTTTGAAGTATTTCAGGGGTAATTATACTGGGGCATGCCACAATATATAGAGAAGCTTAGGGAGGAGCACCATGATAAGTTCATTTTTTCTTTTAATACATTTTTCAGTTTTCCGTAATTCAGGTACCTGATGGAATTTTGTATTCACTTGCTAGAGCTTCTGCCAGGCTCAAAAGTGTTGAAACTTTTATGAGCCTGTTTCTCTGTTCAGAGCTCTGTCACATGCTGCACTTATATTGACCAGCACAGACTCTTCACATTACTAATCCATTTACTGCATCACAACTTCTAGGTATTGCACAAAGTTACACAGAACTGTGATCCCATGTCTGAGGGTTCATGGTCTTGTGAATGTCCATTCAGCTTCCCCCATACTACATTAAACCACTAAGCTTGTGTACGCCTGATAATTCTTTGTTTAAACAGTCCATTTATCAAAAAGATCATAAACTTTAATGGCATTGCCCCAGAAAAAGCGACCTTTTACTCTGGTTTCTGAGCTTGTAGGTGTACATGTTCTATGAATACAGGTTTACTCTAGCAAGTGTCTTTGTTTATTGTATATATCTTTATATTTGATAATTTATGCATGAGAATTCATATAAATGTACATAATGTAACTAAAAAGGCTTTTAGCATTCCTTACTAAAATCAAGGCTCAATTTATATTTAAACTACACCTATTCAATAAAACTATACCATTGGGCTTATTCACATGGGTGCTCAGCAATGTGTGACGTGAAGCCCTGTTTGTTTATTTTTTGTACCTTCACTGAGCTGCGTGCAGACAGCCCTTATGAATTGAATGGCAATACTCGCACAGTCAAGTTTGACAGGTACGTAAGGATATTTGCATGGACAACGATATACAGTGGGGATCGAAAGTTTGGGCACCCCAGGTAAAAATTTGTATTAATGTGCATAACGAAGCCAAGGAAAGATGGAAAAATCTCCAAAAGGCATCAAATTACAGATTAGACATTCTAATAATATGTAAAAAAAAAGTTTGATTTTATTTCCATCATTTACACTTTCAAAATGACAGAAAACAAAAAAATGGTGTCTGCAAAAGTTTGGGCACCCTGCAGAGTTGTTGTTTTTTTTTCCAGGGAGCCCCACTGCTGATCCTCGGGCAGCTTTTGTCACGGCTAACAGCCTTTTCTGGGGTCTGCTGAGTCCATGTAAAATGGGCAGCAGTGTTGGCCGAGTCTCCCCTATGCACGCGCCTGTGCTGGTGTTTACAGTTGGATGGTGGAGGTTGGGTGAGCTAAATTTTAAAAATGCTTTATATCCAAATGAATGCTACATTGCTGGGTATTGTTGTGCCTTGCTTCCTGAAGCCAGTATGCATAGCCTGAGCTTCTCCACAGGGAGTGCTCTGCATAACAGGTACACAAAGTAATACTTTGTCTGTTCACACATGGCAATAACTTGCTGGTTTAGAAGGAACTTGCTCAGATATGCATCATCACAGGGTGACACTGTGGGCGCATCAGTATGAGTGTGCCAACGTCCCGTATAGTGAAAATGAAAACTAATCTAAACTAGAAAAAATTGACTCTTGGCGGCACACGAGTAGTAAATATTAAAATCTATAGATATTTATTGTAGAGATCTATATATAAAACGTTTTTTACTCATAATACAATATACATCAGCATAGGAACCCAGCAAGTATTCCAATAACACTTCCAAAATGTTATAATAATACAGGTACGCTCAAACCAAGAGAATACGTACATTTCAAACAGTAGAGATATACAGTGCCTTGCGAAAGTATTCGGCCGCCTTGAACTTTGTGACCTTTTGCCACATTTCAGGCTTCAAACATAAAGATATAAAACTGTAATTTTTTTTTAAGAATCAACAAGTGGGACACAATCATGAAGTGGAACGAAATTTATTGGATATTTCAAACTTTTTTAAAAACTGAAAAATTGGGCGTGCAAAATTATTCAGCCCCCTTAAGTTAATACTTTGTAGCGCCACCTTTTGCTGCAATTACAGCTGTAAGTCGCTTGGGGTATGTTTCCATCAGTTTTGCACATCGAGAGACTGAAATTTTTTGCCCATTCCTCCTTGCAAAACAGCTCGAGCTCAGTGAGGTTGGATGGAGAGCGTTTGTGAACAGCAGTTTTCAGTTCTTTCCACAGATTCTCGATTGGATTCAGGTCTGGACTTTGACTTGGCCATTCTAACACCTGGATATGTTTAATTGTGAGCCATTCCATTGTAGATTTTGCTTTATGTTTTGGATTATTGTCTTGTTGGAAGACAAATCTCCGTCCCAGTCTCAGGTCTTTTGCAGACTCCATCAGGTTTTCTTCCAGAATGGTCCTGTATTTGGCTCCATCCATCTTCCCATCAATTTCTCTTCCATTGATTTTCTCAACCGTGCAACTTCGGACAACTTGGGGAGACCTCAAGTCGGATCCCAGGTCGCCCCTGTGTGAACCGGCTCTTACATAAAACATGAAAGCTACAATAAAAACATCAACATTGCTGTCCGTGCATATAATGTCCACCTTTCCCAACTAAGCGTAGTAATTGAAATATTTATTCAAGGAACAAAAATATAGGAATGACACTCACAAAGGAGCTAAAACATGGGGCTTATCTGTAAGTTCTTTTTTCTTCCACTATGTCCCCGGATACGGTTGATCCTTCATCTGCCTGTGATGTTGTAAGGCAAAATCTCCGTAGCTCCTTGCCTCTGTTGGCAGTAGTGGTGGAATCACACACTCTCGGTGAATGGAGAAGGAGAACGGCGTTCCGTGGAGCACAGCCGTGGGATGACGTCACTTCCGGGTACATCTAGATGTGGAAATTGTTCCTTCTGTTCCTTACCCTGTCAAACTGTTACACTCCCTAACGGTGAAAAGTTTTCTCCCAAATTTTCTGCAAACTGCCGTTCAGAAGGTGTGGTCTACCTCATGACCTGCCAATGCGGTGCTTTTTATGTGGGTAAGACAGCCAGACAGTTAAGAAAAAGAATAAACAACCACATCTATTATTCTGGGAATGGCAAAATGTTAACATTCATTAGCCGACACCTTGATTTATACCATCATTTTGACACTTTTGTTGCTTCTTTTTGTGTCCTGGTTGATATCCCCAGGAACCTGAGAGGTGCTGAATGCGATAAGATTATCCTTCAAAAGGAAGCAATTTGGGTCGAAAGACTCAATGCGGTTAACCCCCCCGGCTTAAATAAAACTCAGTCATATAAGTCTTTCTTATAAAATCTTAATAATATCTAGTCATCCAATATGATGTCACTTTATAACCCCCTTGTTTTGCTACAGTGTACACATGCACATTAACTCTTTCACATGCAGTCTTGGCACGTGACATCTGACCTGATGTCGAATGTCACCTTATTAAGGATTACTCATCACATTATATACACTTCATCATTTATTATTTCTCACTATTTATTACCAATAATTTCACAATTTCATCATTATCACTTTTTACTTTTCATTTTATTTATATTTCCATTCTAATGTTTATTCCTATTTTTACATTCTTTATTTTTTTATTTTTTTATTTCTTATATAATCACCTGTTTTTTAACTTATGTTATGTTATATGTCTTTTAGCCCTACATATGGGCACACTCACTGTGGCTTTTTTTTCACCATTCACTTACATTATATTTTACTTATTTATTTATATAGGGGTTTCTACTATTATATTGACACTGGATGATATATACAGTTATAGCAATACTAGCACTACCTGAACAAATAATTGACAAGTAGATTGTCCTAGATCTCAAAATCCAATTTATTTATATATTGGTGTAAATTAATCTACATATCTTTTTTTCTAAACGGCAAAAAAAATCCTGGATATTCTGAACAATATATGTGTATATTTGTATCTAATGCTAGGTGATTTTTAAGCACCTATTTTTTTTTTTTATATATATGTTGTCCCTTGCTGTCCATGTATGGATGATGTCTATTGGCGATTTGCCCCCTTTTCTCTATTACTGGCTCACTATTTCTATGCTGGACATCTTTACCCCCACTATTTGGTCTAACGTCGTGCCCCTGGCCCTTTCCGTGACCGGGGTCCCAACGTTCGGCGATGCACAGGGTTAATTCTGGCCCTGTGTACTCTGCCTCTGCTGCCACCGCATTGGCCGATGAAAGCTGCGTCAGCGGCATCACCGGCGCAGTAGCCTCCGACCTCGCGGGATGACGTCACATCCGCCAGGACTGACGTTCTTCCTGTAGGGACGTTTAAAGAGCGGCAAACATCGTTCTCCTTTTGCAGCACACAGTAGAGGCTCCACGGAGGACTTCCTTTCCATCTCCTTCCTTTTTCGCCTATGCACCAGATAAATCCTCTCGTGTGTACTAGGCCTAAGACAAATTGTCTATAAATGGAGAAAGTTCAGCACTGCTGCTACTCTCCCTGGGAGTGGCCATCCTGTAAAGATAACTGCAAGAGCACATCTCAGACTGCTCAATGAGGTAAAGAAGAATCCTAGAGTGTCAGCTAAATACTTACAAAAGTCTCTGGTATATGCTAACATCCCTTTTAGCGAAGCTACGATACGTAAAACACTAAACAAGAATGGATTTCATGGGAGGATACCACAGAGGAAGCCACTGCTGTCCAAAAAAAATATTGCTGCACGTTTACAGTTTTCACAAGAGCACCTGGATGTTCCACAGCAGTACTGGCAAAATATTCTGTGGAAAGATGAAACCAAAGTTGAGTTGTTTGGAAGAAACACACAACACTATGTGTGGAGAAAAAGAGGCACAGCACACCAACATCAAAACCTCATCCCAACTGTGAAGTATGGTGGTGGGGGCATCATGGTTTGGGGCTGCTTTGCTGCATCAGGGCCTGGACGGATTGCCATCATCGAAGGAAAAAGTAATTCCCAAGTTTTTCAAGACATTTTGCAGGAGAACTCAAGGCCATCTGTCCACCAGCTGAAGCTCAACAGAAGATGGGTGTTGCAACAGGACAACGACCCAAAGCATAGAAGTAAATCAACAACAGAATGGCTTAAACAGAAGAAAATACGCCTTCTGGAGTGGCCCAGTCAGAGTCCTGACCTCAACCCGATTGAGATGCTGTGGCATGACCTCAAGAAAGCGATTCACACCAGACATCCCAAGAATATTGCTGAACTGAAACAGTTCTGTAAAGAGGAATGGTCAAGAATTACTCCTGACCGTTGTACACGTCTGATCTGCAACTACAGGAAACGTTTGGTTGAAGTTATTTCTGCCAAAGGAGGTTTAAGCAGTTATTAAATCCAAGTGTTCGCATACTTTTTCCACCTGCACTGTGAATGTTTACATGGTGTGTTCAATAGAAACATGGTAACATTTAATTATTTGTGTGTTATTAGTTTAAGCAGACTGTGATTGTCTATTGTTGTGACTTAGATGAAGATCAGATCACATTTTATGAGCAGCAGGGGTGGAGGAGCGATTTGGTTCCTAATGCCAAGTACATACGGTCGAAATTCCTACAGAGGCCCATCATTAGAAGTGGGTGGATGAAGGGAGGTATTCTAATGGTGGGCATACCCACCGATCAATCTCTTTTTTTCGTTCAGCCAATAGGCTGCATAAAAAAAAGATTACAATACATGTCCAACAAGAACCAGCAACGTACTGGTATGTTGCTGGACTTTGAATGGTTATACCTGAATGATGCCTACGGGTTTAGCTATCATCTTGGTATCATTATTTTCAGCCAGCGGTCGGCTTTCATGTAAAAGCAATCCTAGTGGCTAATTAGCCTCTAGACTGCTTTTACAAGTGGGAGAGAATGCACCCCCCTGGATATAAACAGCACCATTGGGTAATTAGGAAAGCATTTTATCACACTGATCCTGGTGTGTTTAGATGCTTTGAGGGCAGAGGAGAGATCTAGGGTCTAGGAGACCCCAATTTTTTCAAAAAAGAGTACCTGTCACTACCTATTGCTATCATAGGGGATATTTACATTCCCTGAGATAACAATAAAAGTGATAAAAAAAATGAAAATGGAAAAGTTTAAAAATAAAATAAAAAAGCAAAATAAATAATAATAATAATAATAATAATAATAATAATAAAACACCCCTGTCCCCCCTGCTTTTGCGCAAAAGCAATTGCAAGCGTCGGTCTGGCATCATATGTAAACAGCAATTTTACCATGCATGTGAGGTATCACCGCGGGTCAAATCGAGGGCAGTAATTTTAGCAGTAGACCTCCTCTGTAAATGTAATGTGATAACCTGTAAAGGCTTTTAAAGGCTTTTAAAAATGTATGTAGTTTGTCGCCACTGCGCGTTTGTGCGCAATTTTAAAGCATGTCGTGTTTGGTATCCGTGTGCTCGACCTAAGATCATCTTTTTTATTTCATCAAACACTTGGGCAATATAGTGTGTTTTAGTGCATTAAAATGTACCCCAAAAAAATGCGTTTGAAAAATCGCTGCACAAATGCTGTGTGGAAAAAAATGCAACACCCACCATTTTATTCTATATGGCCTTTGCTTTAAAAAAATATATAATTTTTGGAGGGTTCAATGTAATTTTCTTGCAAAAAAATAATATGTTTCCATGTAAATAAAAAGTGTCAGAAAGGGCTTTTGGTCTTCAAGTGGTTAGATGTGTGACATAAGCTTCTAAATGTTGTGCATAAAATGCCAGGACAGTTCAAACCCCCCCAAATGACCCCATTTTGGAAAGTAGATACCTCAAGCTATTTGCTGAGAGGCATGTCAAGTCCATGGAATATTTTATATTTTCACACAAGTAGCGGGCGAAAAAGACAATTTTTTTTTTCTTTGCACAAAGTTGGCACTAAATGATATATTGCTCAAACATGCCATGGGCATATGTGGAATTGCACCCCAAAATTAATTCTGTTGCTTCTCCTGAGTACGGGGATACCACATGTGTGAGACTTTTTGGGAGCCTAGCCGCGTACGGGACCCCAAAAACCAAGCACGCCTTTTAGGCTTTCTGAGGCCCCGTACACACGGCCGAGGAACTCGACGTGCCAAACACATCGAGTTCCTCGGCCAGTTCAGCACTGAAGCCGCCGAGGACCCCGGCGGGAGGAGAGCTCCCATAGAACAACGAGGAAATAGAGAACATGTTCTCTATTTCCTCGCCGAGGTCCTCGTCGGCTTCCTCGGCCGAAAGTGTACAGACGACCAGTTTCCTCGGCAGAATTCAGCCAGAAACTCGGTCGGAAGCTGAATTCTGCCGAGGAAACTGGTCGTGTGTACGGGGCCTAAGGGTGTAAATTTTTTTATTTCACTCCTCACTGCCTATCACAGTTTCGGAGGCCATGGAATGCCCAGATGGCACAAACCCCCCCCCCCCCCCCCAAATGACCCCATTTTGGAAAGTAGACACCCAAAGCTATTTGCTGAGAAGTATGGTGAGTATTTTGCAGATCTCGCTTTTTGTCACAAAGGGCCAGATTCTCAAAGGCGTTACGACGGCGCAACACCATTAGCGCCGTCGTAACACCTCATCTGGCCCCGGGTATCTATGCGACTGATTCTCAGAATCAGTTGCGCAAAGGTACCCATTAGATCTGACATGCGTAAGGCTGTTACGCTGTCAGATCTTAAATGTATTTTTTTTTCCCGCCGCTAGGTGTCGCATCGTCGCTTTTCCCCGTCGTCTATGCAAATGAGGTAAGTACGGCGATTCCCGAACATACGCGAGGTCGACGCAGCGAATTAACGTCGTTTGCGTAGCGTACCCGACGCGTAAGGTTGCCCCTGCTAATTAGCAGGCGCAACCAATGTTAACGATGGCCGTCGTTCCCGCGTCGAATTCAATAAAAATTACGTCGTTTGCGTAAGATGTCCGTGAATGGCGCTGGACGCCATTTACGTATACATCTAGGCAAATGACGTCGGGGCGACGTCATTTAGCGCAATGCACGTCGGGTAATTTACCCGACGGAGCATGCGCAGTACGCTCGGCGCGGGAGCGCGCCTAATTTAAATGGTGCCCGCCCCATTTGAATTGGGCGGGCTTGCGACGAGCAATCTAACGCTACACCGCCGCAAGTTTACAGGTAAGTGTTCTGAGAATCAGGATGTAAACCTGTAGACCTGCGGCGGTGTAACGTAGATCTCATATATTCCGCTGCCCAGGAGCAGCGCGAATGTATGAGAATCTGGCCCAAAGTTTTGAAAATTGAAAAAAAAAAAAAAATTATTTTCTTTATTTTCAAAAACAAACGAGAGCTGCAAAATACTCACCATGACTCTCATCAAATAGCTTGGGGTGTCTACTTTCCAAAATGGGGTCACTTGGGGGGGTTTGTGCCATCTTGGCATTTTATGGCCTTCAAAACTGTGATAGGTAGTGAGGAGTGAAATCAAACATTTGCACCTTTCGAAATCCTGAAGGCGGTGCTTGGTTTTCGGGGCCCCGTATTTGCAACTAGGCTCCCAAAAAGTCCAACACATGTGGTATCCCCGTACTCAGGAGAAGCAGAACATTTTATTTTGGGGGACAATTCCACATATAACCATGGCATGTGTGTGCAATATATAATTTAGTGACAACTTGTGTAATAATTATAATTTTTTTTGTCATTATTCAATCACTTGGGACAAAAAAAAAAATATTCAATGGGCTTAACATGCCTCTCAGCAATTTCCTTGGGCTGCCTACTTTCCAAAATGGGGTCATTTGGGGGGGTTTTGTACTGCCCTGCCATTTTAGCACCTCAAGAAATTAGATAGGCAGTCATAAATTAAAAGCTGTGTAAATTCCAGAAAATGTACTCTAGCTTGTAGACGCTATAACTTTTGCACAAACCAATAAATATACGCTTATTGACATTTTTTTTACTAAAGACATGTGGCTGAATACATTTTGGCCTAAATGTATGGCTAAAATTGAGTTTATTCGATTTTTCTTATAACAAAAAGTAGAAAATATTATTAGTTTATATCGCAAAAAAAAAAAAAAAAAAAAATTGCAGAGTCAATCAAATACCATCAAAAGAAAGCTCTATTTGTGTGAAAAAAAGGACATATATTTTGTTTGGGTACAACATTGCATGACCACGCAATTACCAATTAAAGCAGCGCAGTACCAAATTGTAAAAACACCTCGGGTCCTTAGGCTGACAAATGGTCCGGGGCTGAAGTGGTCAAGTAAATTTGTTATGAGATAGACTAACATGTTTTTCAAAAATGTCATTTAAAATGATCGTGTGTGGGCTACACATCATTTTTTAGGTTCTGAAAAACGACAAAAAAAAAATTCGAACATGCTGCATTTTTTAACATCGTTTTAAACAATGTAGTTTTTCGGGTTGTAAAAAATTATTGTGTGTGGGCTAAAACGATGTAAAAAATCCGCGCATGCTCAGAAGCAAGTTATGAGACGGGAGCGCTCGTTCTGGTAGAACTACCGTTCATAATGGAGTAAGCACATTCATCACGCTGTAACAGACAGAAAAGCGCAAATTGTCTTTTACTAACACGGAATCAGCTAAAGCAGCCCCAAGGGTGGCGCCATCCGCATGAAACTTCCCCTTTATAGTGGCATCATACGTGTTGTACGTCACCGCGCTTTGCTAGATAATTTTTTAAAGACTATGGTGTGAAGGCAACGTCGTTTTAATGATGAAGTTGGGAAAACATCGTTTTTTGGACATGCTGAAAAACAACGTTTTTTTTCATGCTGAAAAATGATCGCGTGTATGCGGCATAAGGCCCCTTTCACACATGCGGAATGTATGTCCGCTTTTTTATCCATCCGTTCATGGATGAAAAAGGGACATACATTTATCCGTATGAGATAGCGGGTGTCAGCGGGAATCAGCAGAGCGATCCCCGCTGAGCAAGCAAAGGTTCACGGGGCGGATCATCACGGATCCGTCCCGTGTGAAAGGGCCCTAAGGCAATTTCTTAGTTTTGGGTGGAGTGGAGAGGGATTACAACACCTGTCAGATTTTTATTGCTGCTTGTGCTCCCGTGGGTTATACCTTTTTGTCCTATTAGAAAGGGAGAGAGTGAAAGGGAAAGAAAATCCCAAATATTGTATTGTCACAACAACAGGAATCAGGGGAAATCTACCTAATCTAACCCACTTCTAATTTTCACTATGGGACAGAAACAGGACAGTGAAGGGAAATCGCCCCAATGGGACACAGATAGCAAAAAAAAAAACTTGACCCTTCCATACTCTATCCATTATGAAGAAAGTTTTGCCTTCAGTTCTACTTTAAAGCCAGCAGGTCATCACGCCCGCCAGACAATTAGCACTTTTGGCAAGGAAGTCAACAGGAAGATTTGAATTAAAAATAATTATATATATATAATTTTTTTTTATTGTCTACAAGCTACTGCCATGCTTAGCTGACAACAGGGGAGAAAATGTGCAACCTAGATGAATGTCCTCATGTAGCTAATGCTTCTCAGCCATGAATGAGTTAATTATTTTCTTATTGTTTACCAAGTCAATAATCTGAATCAGCAGGTTTGGCATTATATAGGTTGTGATTTGCTCCTGCTCTTCTTTCTAGTATAGATTCTTCAGCTCATTGCTTGTCGTATTTGTCTAGCACCGTACCAAGGAAGCCACAATTAGCATGGCTTATTATAATACATTAGTGCTACTGACGATTTTTATTTTCTCTGGTGGATTCCATCAGGTAAGTGGTTATGATGTTATTAATGGTTAATAATGGTGTAATGACATGGAGTTTATTTACTAAAAAAAAAAAAGGTACATTTCATGATCTATATCTATCTATCTGTTTATTTCAATTTATTCATTCGATTTCTAAGAACATATCACGTAAACAAAGAAAAATACACAAAATGCAGATGTGCATTGCTATAATACTATATTAGGGGTTTATTTACTAAAGGCGAATCCACTTTGCACTACAAGTGCACATGGAAGTGCAGTCACTGTAGATCTGAGGGGGACATGCAAGGAAAATAAAAAACAGCATTTTTGCTTGTACATGAATGGATGATAAAATCAGCAGAGCTTCCCCTCAGATCGAAAGCGACTGCACTTCCAGGTACACTTGTAGTGCAAAGTGGATTTTCCTTTAGTAAATTAACCCCTAATATAGTATTGTAGCAATGCACATCTGCATTTTGTGTATTTTTCTTTGTTTACATGATATGTTCTTAGAAATCTAATGAATAAATTGAAATTAGCGTATTTATCGGCGTATACCGCGCACTATTTTGCCCTGAAAATCAGGGCAAAATCGTGGGTGCGCGATATGCGCCGATACCCGCTTTCCCGCGCCGAGTTTGAATACTGCGCCGGCATATACCGAGCGCAGTACACTCGTGTATAGTCGGGCAGTCTCGGCTACACTCGCGCTCACGTCCTGTACGTCCAGGACGTCAGCGCGAGAGTAGCCGAGCATTGCCGACTATACGCGAGTGTACTGCGCTCGGTATATGCCGGCGCAGTATTCAAACTTGGCGTGGGAAACGAGCGGGGAGGATGCCGCAGAAGGACGCCGGACCCGACGAAGAGGACACCCGAAGCCGCAGACGGACGCCGGACCCGTCGAGGCCGCCGTGCAAGACACCAAACTGTAAGTACAAAAATCTTTTATTCACAGGAATTTCTGGGCAAATTTAGGGGTGCGCGCTATACCCCAATAAATACGGTGATAGATAGATAGATATAGATCATAAAAAATTACCTTTTTTTTTTTTTACTGCAGTTTTTTTTCTTGAATTATTTACTATAATGTATGTTTTGCAGCTTTTTTTGTACATGCTGTACTAAAATACGTACACAATAGCATGAAGGATTTATTGTACAATTGTTACTACAGTACAAACCTTGGATTGCGAGCATAATTGGTTCCAGAAACATGCTTGTAATCCAAAGCACTTGTATATCAAAGCATTTTTTTTACAGGGTATAAAAGAGAAGAGAGGCACCTCTAAGTGTAGCAATAAGTTGCTTAATGTTGTACCTTCATTGAATGTAACCATATTGCTACACTTGGAGGCTTCTCTCTTCTTTTCTATACTCAGTTGTGACATGACGCTACTCTTATATCAAGGCAAAATTTATTAAAACATTTCAAAATGCTCTCAAACCAAGTTACTCTTAAACCAAGGTTTTACTGTATAGACCAGTGATGGTGAACCTTGGCACCCCAGATTTTTTGGAACTACATTTCCCATGATGCTTAACTACACTGCAGAGTGCATGAGCATTACGAGAAATGTAGTTCCAAAACATCTGGGGTGCCAAGGTTCGCCATCACTGCTATAGGCTATCTACAAGGCACAGGCTGCCACTGTTTTGTGCGCCATTTGTAAGGTTTATATCCTTTCTTAGTTTTAACTATGATTATTTTTTCAGCAGTACTACAACGTAATTTTTTAGATGAGACCGACTATTTTCTGACTCTGAAACTTATTGCTAGGCACATCGGGCCATATTCCCGTAGATTTCGGGCGGGCGTCGCGTAAGCCATTTACACTCCGCCGCCCCAACCTACAGGAGCAAGTGCTGTATTCCCCAAACACTTGCTCCGTAGTTTGGGGCAGCATAGTGTAATTGGCCCGGCGTATCCCCACGTAACTCCAAGGGGGCGGTTTGTATTTAAATTAAGCGCTCCCCCGTTTCGAGCGAACTGCGCATGCGCCGGGCTAAAAATAGCCCAGTGCGCATGCTCCAGTTCTCGGCGGAAAACGTCAATGACGCCGACGTGTGCGTCATTGACGTAAAGTCGTATTCAAGAACGACTTAGTAAAACGACGTACCCGACGGGAAAAGACGACGCGGACCCAAAGCCATACTTAACATGGCATACGTGGGACTGGCGTAAGGTTACCCCTCATATAGCAGGGGTAACCTTACGCTTACGCAAACGACGTTAGCGACGGTTACGCGACGCAATTTCGTTCGGGAATCGGCGTATCAGGCTCATTTGCATAAACAAATGAGACCTGAACGTAAACGCCACCTAACGGCCGGCGGCGAATTACATTTAGGATCCGACAGTGTAAGTGTCTTACACTAGTCGAATCCTAGCCTAAATACAGCGTATCTTGTTTTGTGAATACAAAATAATGATACGCCGGCGGGAAATTCGAATTACGCCGGTGTATCAGTAGATAAACCGGCGTAACTTGTTTAAGAATATGGCCCATCATTTATACAATTCACTTAATTCACTCAACAATGTGGCTTCTAGTTTTGGTCATGTGGCTATTTTTTATGTTGTCCTAATGTACTGATTACAAGCATTCTTTTAGCTTGGAGCTGCATGGACTCAGACACCCTCTACATTGCTGGCATATTACTATTCGGTACAGCCTCACCCTGAGCAAGTTTAGCATTATATTGTAACATTCGTTCAGACGCTGTCAGGATGAGCACAAAGATGCTATTTAATATAATTAGTGAGCTGCAGCATTAGCAATGTTTCCTCATTACCTATGGCCAATCTCCTCATTAACATTACTCTTTAGGTCCAAAGTTGTTGGTTTACAGGTCAGTGGGACCAAATGCCGAGGTGTAAGTGCACATCCACAGAACTCAAAGTGAAGATTTCCTTTGTGTGTTAATTGTGTCTAAGCTATATGGTGAAAATTTACCCTTTTTCTGGATTTTTTTCCTGAAAATTAGCAGGATATTTCTTAGCATGTGAGTGTACCTAGCACTCATGTGCATACTGCCTCATAGCGATATATCTGCAATGTGGGGTATAAGGCACTGCCTCTCTACTGTGTTTTGGAGTGAGCTTTGGTGATGTCATTACGGTGCTGTTCACCGTTCTCCTTCCTGGAAGCTGACATGAGGATGCAAAACCATTCCTCTACCAAGATGGCCGCCTCCACACAGAGACAAAGAGGTTGATTAAATAAAACTGGAGAGTGCAAAATCTGGTGCATCTGTGCATAGTAGCCAATCAGCTTCTAACTTCTCTGTAGGGGCGCGCGTGCTGCCAACAACCTGGCCGTGCTGTGATTAAACACTCCATTATTTTAGCTGTCAATTGCATGGACATGCAAAGTTGTACCCAAATAAAATTGATGTCCATTTTTTCCCCACAAAGAGAGCTTCCTTTTGGTGGTATTTGATCACCTCTGCTGTTTAAATTTTGTGCGCTACAAACAAAAAAAGGGCATCAATTTCGGAAGAAAAACAATGGGCTAGATTCATGTAGATGTGCCCAGTATTACGGCGGCGCAGCGTATCGTATTTACGCTGCGCCGCCGTAAGTTTGAGAGGCAACTGCTGTATTCACAAAGCACTTTCCTCCTAACTTACGGCGGCGTAGCGTAAATGGGGCCAGCGTAAGCGCGCGTCATTCAAATGATGATGAGGGGGGCGTGTTTTATTTAAATTAAGGTTGGCCCCGCGTATTTTACGTTTTTTACGAACGGCGCATGCGCCGTTCGCGAAAGAATCTCAGTGCGCATGCTCGAAATTCCGACGCAAATCGTCATTGCTTTCGACGTGAACGTAAATTACGTCCAGCCCTATTCGCGAACGACTTATGCAAACGACGTAATAAATTCAAATTTCGAAGCGGGAACGACGTCCATACTTAACATTGGCTGCACCACCTAATAGCAGGAGCAACCTTACGTCGAAAAAGCCTAACGTAAACAACGTAAATAAATTGCGCCGGGCGTACGTACGTTTGTGAATCGGCATATCTAGGTCATTTGCATATTCTACGCCGAAAACAACAGAAGCGCCCCTATCGGCCAGCGTAATATTGCAGACAATTATACGCCGCCGTATTCAAGTTACGTCGGCGGAGGAAGCCTATTTTTTGAACGGATCTGCCTTTGAGAATCGGTGTACAGATACGACGGCGCAGATTTGAAATTACGGCGGCGTATCTGGAGATACGTCGCCGTAACAGCTACCTGAATCTAGCCCAATATTTTTAACTTTCTGCTATACAACATAAACATGGCTGGTGCCCAAGAAAAAAGACGACATGCTGCTCGATCTCCTTGCTCGCTCTGGCAGCTTCTGGTCATGGCGCTAAACACACACACACGTGTTTCACACAGTTGGTGGGAACTCCTCCCCTTTCTGCTCTTTTGGCACGTAGCTCGCAGGCTTTTCTCTTTTCTGACTCCGCCCATGGCCCACGCGGATGGCAAAGTGATCTGTACCCTTAACCCCTTTCTCTCTCTTTTAAAGCACAGTCTGATGCCGCGTACACACCATCACTTTATGTGATGAAAAAAAATGACGTTTTTAAAAACGTCACTTTAATTGACCGTGTGTGGGGGAAAACGTTGTTTTATGTCTTCTAAAAAACGACCAAAAAAAATTGAAGCATGCTTCAATTTTATGTGTCGTTTTTCAAAACGTCAACTTTTACTTCACAGAAATTGACCGTGTGTAGCAAAAACGTCGTTTAAAACGACGTTTTTTCACCCGCGCATGCCCAGAAGCTAGTTATAAAGCGAGCTTCAATGGAAAAACGTGGTGAACGTAACCTCGCTTTGCTAGAACATTGTGAGAAAAACGATGGTGTGTAGGCAACTTCGTCTTTGAAAATTGAAGTTTCAAAAACGTCATTTTTTACTTCACAGAAAATGTCGGTTTTTTTCATCACATAAAGTGATGGTGTGTACAGGGCATGACACTTCCTTGATTGCAGACTTTCAATAAAGTGAAACACGTTAATCCGGTTGTCAGAGGCAACGGCAAATAATCCCGGACGAGCCCCCACGTGTAGCACTACCCTCAAAGGAGCTGCTGGTTAGATTTGGGTTTTGCACGTTACCTCTAAGTTCGTTGTCCAGGAAAGAAAGTTTGTAGAAATTGCAATGCCCACACAAGATGTAAAATCTTCAACTGATTTATTTTTGCTGCATAAAACTTGTGAAGTAAGTAGAGAGTATACAGAGGAGGGGAAGGTTCAGGTACGCGGTACAGAATGCACAAAAAGTATCTAAAGTTCCAGTATTCACCACTCACTCCTGAGTGGGTATTGCTCACCCGGATAGACCCCTCTCACATGGCCTAGCAGCCGGAATGATGCACGGACAGTATGGAAACATACATTCTCTGCCACAGACCATCTGAGAAACAAAAATGGATAGCCAGGAATCCTCTGCCATGGGATTTAAGTCCCAAACTTCATGCCTTACAGCAAAAGAGCCTTTAAGCCGATCCGGCGAACTGTAAGACAAATTGAGTAGTGGATCCCTTTTATAAAAAGGTCACCAGGCCTATCCCGAGACATCAGCTTGCCTTGCTTGTCTCCTCCAGGGCAGGTCCTCCCCCGGTTTCCTTCGTTAAGAAGCTTCGCCCACTTGGATGGACAGCTTGGGATCCTTTCTAGAACCATAGGCCCCAGCTAGCATAGCTGGGCCTACCTGATAGGAATACAGCCTCGGACCAACGTGGTCCCGGGGCTGAAATCGCACACACGCACCACACACCAGGAGGGCCACGAGGTGAAGGACCCTGAAAAACGGCGTCTGCCCCTTAAGTATCCCTTCCCAGCATGCACAGCGGGGCACCACTCCCACTGGGCTGCTGCCGAGAAGGGTCACTCAGCACACCATGATTCGCCCAAGGTGGTAACGCCACCTACAGGCAACAAGGGAAAATTTCTATCAAGCACAACCATAGCAAAGGCTAATTTACACAGAATTAGTCAGGTCTGAGCCCAACTATTGGCTTAGACACCCCCTAAATTTAAAGTAGCGCCCCAGCCATTGGGAGCCCGGCGCTACACAATGATGGGGCAGTGTTTACTCCGATGCTGAGCCATTTTCTAATCTCACTAGCCATAGTCTGGCCCCCCTGAAGCCTGACGGATAGTGAAGTGGCCCTTTGTATTAAAAAGATTGGAGCCCCCTGATGTAGAATAAGGCATGGTAATTTAGCAATGAGAAGGAGCGATGACCAGGAAAAGGAGGCAAAGTCATCCCTCCTGTACCTGGCCTGGGCCTTATCATGTCAGCAGAAGGCTGGGCCCTGTCAGATAGGCATGATTTCTAATGACTGCCCTGCTAGTGACTACTACTTTGCCTTTTGGCTGCCTTTTTTATGGACACAGCTTCCAGACTTTAGTTTCTTTTTAAGGCTGCTTGCACATAGACATATTCGTTTACAGATGTATTATACTGAGGATTCTGCTGAAAGAAAGATCTTGAGTAAAATTCTCTGTAAAGAACTTGCATTTACACACGTATAGGCGCATAAACGTGAGCATGCATACAATTCTTTGTCATCCTCTTCTAGTTGTCAGTGTTGTAATGTAAGCACAGATACACGCATTTGGGTATATATTACTGCATTCAAATGGAAAATGTTCCAATTTTGATTTTACGGCTCTGTACTCATCACTGTATTGCTGATCGTTCCGCAGCTGTGTGCATTATTCCATAGACAACAATGTACCTGTGATTAGATCAGTAAAAAACGTGCATAAGAGGCCTAATATGGGATTATCCTTGAATGCCTGTATTTCTGGATATTCTCCCTCACTATTAAACCGTTTATCATTGTATACGTGGGGACCCACTTGAATTTGTAGGCTTTACACTTTGGGGTGTATTTATGAAATATTCTCTGAGATATTCATCCTGCAAATCTCTATGCACACCAGTTCTGTGTGAATTGGATCCCCACATCCAATTCACAATAGCAATAGCAAGAGATTGTGACCGGCTCTCTGTGTAGCCGGGTTAACATATCTCCGATGCAGCTCCAGTGCGAATTAGCACAGAAACCCTGTGCATTTTTTGGTCCGTTTCAGGTCAGCTAAAAATTGGGGCTGAAATCAGACTGATGTACCAGGATGCACAGGACCCCTGCTGGGAGCCGCATCGTTATTAGGTGTGAACCGAGCCTTAGTCCGTAGGGTTCAATATTGAGTTAGCCCACCCTTTGGGAACTCTTTTGGGAAGGCTGTCCACAAGGTTTAGGAGTGAGTCTATGGCAGGGGTCTCCAAACTATGGCCCTCCAGTTCAGGAACTACAAATTCTATCATGCCTAGTCATGTCTGTGAATGTTAGAGTTTTACAATGCCTCATGGGATGTGTAGTTCCACATAAAAAGTGCATTTGTGAGGTCAGGCACTGACATGGACGAGAAGCCCTGGCTCCCAGTCTCTACTCTAATTCATCCCAAAAGTGTTCTATCAGGTTGAGGTCAGGACTCTGTGTAGGCCAGTCAAGTTCCTCCACCCCAAATTCTCTCATCCATGTCATTGTTGACCTTGCTTTGTGCACTGGTGCACAGTCATGTTGGAACAGGAAGGGGCCATTCCCAAACTGTTCCCACAAAGTTTGCAGCATGAAATTGTCCAACATGTCTTGGTATGCCTGACGCCTTAAGAGTTCCCTTCACTGGAACAAAGGGGCCAAGCCCAACCTCTAAAAAACAACCCCACACCATAATCCCTTCTCTGCCAAACGATTTGGACCAGTGTGCAAAGCAAGGTCCAAAAAGACATGGATGAACAGGGTTTTAGGAACTTGACTGGCCTGCCCAGAGTCCTGACCTCAACCCAATAGAACACCTTTTGGATGAATTTGAGTGGGGACTGTGAGCCAGGCCTTCTCATTCACATCAGTGCATCACCCTAACAAATGCACTTCTGGAAGAATGGTCAAACATTCCCATAGACACACTGCTAAACCTTGTGGACAGAAGAGTTGAAGCTGTTATAGCTAACAAGGGTGGGCCAACTCATTATTGAACCCTACAGACTAAGGGCTCTTTCACACTGGCGGCCCGTTCAGGTCCGCCTGCCAGTTTTTTTGGCGGACCTGAACGGGCGCTCGATGCTCCTCTATGGAGCCGCGGATGTCAGCGGTGACATGCCCGCTGACATCCGACCCGCTCCGATCCGCCAAAGTGCGACGGAGGAAAAACCTACTTTTCCATCCGTCTGGCGGATCGGATCGGGTGAACACGGACATAGGGGAGAGTGGAGGAAAGACAGGGTGGCCCTGCACAGTGTGCGGGGACCGCCCTGTCATCCGACGGCTCAGCGGGGATCAACGGAGCAAAGTTCATGTGCGTGTAAAGGCAGGTGTCCCCATACTTTTGGTAATATAGTGTATGTCCTAGTAACATTTGATTTTGCTGGCATTCACACAGATTAAAAATAAAATAAAAAAACATACATTTTTGCAAGATCAATAACATGTTTTCCAAATACATCCCCTAGAGTCTAAATGCTACTATGTACATCATCTGGTTTACATATACTGTGCACACAAATCTGCTTATTTGTCCTCCTTAAAAAAAAACGATTTTCTCCCATTTTAAGGCACAAGGCACACATGGGGAAGCGGATTCCAAGTGTCCTCTGATGGTGAAGGTTCTGGATGCTGTGAGGGGAATCCCAGTAGCCAAACTGCCAGTGAAAGTGTTTAAACAGAATGAAGATAAGAGCTGGGGTCTGATCTCTTCTGGGTGAGCCGGCCACTTCATCTTCAGAATAAATAAATGAATACATTTCTTATGTCTTCTACTCTATATTTTAACCATATTCATTGCTAACAGCACAAATATCACCCTGTATAAACACAAAATGCAACATAAAGCTGGATATTACACAACTTTAGTAACCATTTTTTCCCCCAGAACTACGTCATCTGATGGGGAAATCCATAACCTCATTACTGAAGAACAGTTTGTAGAAGGAATTTATAAGCTGGAATTTGCAACTAAACGATATTGGAGCAAGCTTGGTCTATCGCCATTCCATGAATATGTTGACGTAAGCTGATGTTTTGATGTCACTAATGACAGGGGGATTTGCCAATGTGTTATTATGATATTATCATGATTTCTATGGGGTTCACGTAAAGATGGTATGTCAGATTAAAAATATGAAAGCTGCATTTGGCATTTGGCATTTGGCATTTGTTTTCAACTGCTGGAGATGGTAGTTTTTACATTGGGCTCCTAGCACTAAGGACCAGTGTGAATGGTGTAGCTGACCAATATTCTACCCTCTCCAAAAATACTGATCCTGGCCGGCAAAACGGCTTGTGTATTAGCCGTTTTTCTTGGATTCAGCCTAAAATCCAATAGAAGTATATAGCATTGTCCAAATCTGGCCATCTGGCCAAATGCTGGGGCAAAAATAATATAAGTCAATACATCACATATAAATAAATATATCAAACCAATAGTAAAATTCAAGTTCATGAAGTCAGTGTTATCATGCCAAGAAAGATGTGCAAAATCAAAAACTAATTCTGCAGATGATAAATAGTCCCAATGAAGATGGTGAGTTAAAACCATGCTCAACACCTAGGCCTCGTACACACGACCGGTTTTCTTGGCAAAAACCAGCAAGAAAACTGCTGGCAGAGCTTTCTTGCAGAGAAAACCGTTTGTGTGTATGAGGCTTTCAGGTTTCTCGTCAGGAAATCTGGCCAGAATCTCGACGAGAAAAATAGAGAACCTGCGCTTTTTTTTTCTCGTCGAGATTCTTGTTGGCCTGTTTCCCGGCGAGAAACCCGAGAGTGTGTATACTTACCTGTCGCCGTGGAAACCCGCGCATGCTCGAAATGACTTTGACGCATGCGCCGTAGCTTTCACGGTAGGGTGAAGCTAGTTGGCGGCGACGGCATCGAATGTGACGAGCGAATGCTCGTCGTACGCGATGACGTCACTGCGTTCTTGCCTTTCAAGAAAACCACGGTTCTTTTGAAAAGGTTAGTGTGTACACTCAGGCGGCAAGAGATTTTTTCCAAGGATCTCGTCAGGGAAAACAAAGTTTTTTTCCTGACGAGATTCTTGCCCATGTGTACAGGGCTTTACACTTCATAATTTCCTAGTGCTGCAAGTGTTCATCACCAAAGGCTCATTGGAGCAACCGTGACTCTTACGACGAAACATATATTAAGCGGAGGATATAGCGGTGACGTCAGCACACACGCCGGGGCATAAAACAAGAAATTGGTCGCAAAACTGGAACTCCAACTTATCTTGATGTCATCTTTATTGTCAAAAGGGTCAGACAAATACATGCAATGGTAGATGCGTTTCACAAGCGATAGCTTGTGAAACGCGTCTACCATTGCCTGTATTTGTCTGACCCTTTTGACAATAAAGATGACATTAAGATAAATTGGAGTTCCAGTGTGCGACCAATTTCTTGTTTTATTCATCTTCTACGGTGGGGAGCCGAGGTCTGCACCTGTGATCTACCCTGCACCTGATT